>NC_053478.1:706616-1006616 GCF_015227805.2 Hirundo rustica
CCAGGCTTGCGTCCTCCAGCCCAAGGGGAGGAGGAGAGTTTTTGGATGTGTGGTGGGGAAACCTCTGACATGAGTAAGAACATATCCTGGGGCAGAGGAGGTGCCCACCCACCACCGTGGCATCACCAGCGCAAACCAACCTTTGTTTAGCAGCAGGTTTGTTTTGGGACACATAAGGGGAAAGGTCCACTGAGAGGCAGCTTTAATTTTTATTATTTTGGCATTGTCCTCCCTTAAACAAATGGCTCAGTGGTAAAACTCCATGGCCTCTGTTGCCCTCAGAAGGTACCAGGACATTCACCTGTAAGTTATGTCTTAGAAGGTGTTAAAAACCATCAAGGATGCCGAAAGTGCCCCCAGACTCATTCCCAGCTGAGTGAGGAGCTTGGCACAAGGGGTGCCAAGCAATAGGATGAAAACTGATGCTCAGGAAGTTCCACTTGGACAGGAGGAAGAATTTCTTCCCTCTGCAGTGACCAAGCAGTGGAACAGATTGTCCAAAGAATATCCCTCACTGGAGATATTCCAGAACTGTATGGACTCAATCCTGTGCCCTGTGCTCTGGGTTGAGCCTGTTTAAGCAGGGAGCTGGGAGCAGATGACCCACAGTGATCATTTCCAACCTGAGCCACTCTGGGGCTCTGCGATCACCCTGTGCCCGCAGGTTCCCCCACCCAGCTTCTACACAGCCCTGATCAACACCTGCCCCAGGTATCTGCATGGCCCCCAAACCACTGGGACACCAGGAACGAGGAGAGGTGAACAGAGAGGCTCCAGGAGCCCACCCGAGCTGGGGGGCTGCAGCTCACCCCTGCTCCGCCCCGTTCCTGCAGGGACTCCAGTGACAAGGAGGCAGCAGAGGGGATGCGGGGCCAGACACCAGGATGTGATTGGAGTCCCAGCTGCATGAGGAAGGGCTGCCACAAAACCACCTGGTCCTGGCACCCTGAGCCCACACCCCACGGTGGTCATGGCCTTGGGATACCCCCAGCCCAATGCTGCCTCCAGCTCCACCCCAGCCATTGCCCCAGCCCCTCGATGTCATCTTCTCCCTCAGTTCCACCATCTCCATGCCCAGAGGGTCCCCTGCCCTTCCACATCCCTGTCCACCCCTGTGGTGCCTTCCACCCCTTGATGTCCCTGTTCCCAGGCACATGATGCGCCCATCTCCATCCCCATAGTGCACTCAAACCTGTCCCTGTCCCCTCAAGGCCTCCATTTCTATTTCTGGGGAGGAAATTCCAGGTAGGGCAGGGGCAGCTCCATGGGAGCAGCGGGTGCTGCTGGGGGCAGGACCCCCATCCTCCCCATCTCAATCCTTCCACCTCCATCCACCAGCGCAGCGGAGCCCCCCACCCTCAGCATCCCCCCGGCAGACACACCCCCAGACCCCGTTTCACACCGTGCACAGAGGGTTTGAATCATTTATTACCAATCACCTTCAGCCCGCGTATCCCTGCTCCTCCTCCTCCTCGCTGCTGTCCTGGACGAGGTCGGGGTCCGCAGGGCTGCAGACGAGGCAGGTGCCCCCCACTTCCCTCCAGCACGACTCGCAGTACAAGGCGCTGCACTGGGGATTGGGGCAGGGCTGGTGCTGCGGCGTCTCGGGCGTCCCACACAAGGTGCATCTCTGGCGCAAGTAGCGGCGCAGCCGGGGCCAACGCCGGCGGCACCACCGCAGCAGCAACGTCCCCTGCGACGAGGACGGGCCCGTGTGAGGCTGAGGGGTCGAGGGACAGCGGCAAACCCACCCAGCGCCCCGTGTCCCCGTCCCCACTCACCGGCCCGGGCGGCCGCCGTGCTTGCCGGGCTACGCGCCCACGCTGCAGGTGCAAGAAATGCTTCCGCTGCCGCAGCATTTTGTTGTACAGGAACAGCACCCGAGTCTTCTCCCTCTGTGCCGGCAAAGACCGTGCCGGGTGGGTGGCTGGGGACACAGCCCACCCGAAAACGACCCCAGAACCCAGCCCCAGGCTGTGCCCAGCCCTCGGACTGCTCACCTTGGGGAAGTAGAAGGCGGCGATGACGCGGCGCAGGCGGAACGGGTAGACCTGGGCCAGGCAGAGCAGGCCCAGCGCGCCCAGGGGCAGGCAGGTGTTGAGGTACTGCTGCCTCGTCATCCCGGTGGGCTGGGGCAGGCAGGCTGAGGACACGGCACTGGTGGGAACCCCCCGAAGCAGCCCCTGACCAGGCGTGGGGCTGGGGGGATCCCATCCCCAGCACAGGCTTACCGAGGTTTGAGGTCTCAATTTCAGTGTCGAAGGAGGTGTTGAGGGCCCCGATGGTGGACCGCAGCAGATCCGCCATCAGGGATGTGCCCGTCACGTTCACGGTCAAGTGGTGGCTGGCTGTGGGATGGCAGGATAGGGAGGCTGAGGAGGGGGTGGGACGGCTGAGGGGGTCCCTGTGTTGCTGGGGGGCATGGTGGGACCATGGGCTGGCCCTCCAGGGCCGTGAGCTCACCCTGGTAGGAATACTCGATAAAGGAATGGTGCTGGATGATGCTGAGAATGCTGAAGAGGAAGTGGTCCAGGCCACAGACGAAGAGGAGGAAGAGCAGGAGTGGGATGCACCTGAGCAGCTCCATCACCTGCAGGGAGCAGGGCAGCTGTCACAACCTGCTGTCCCCAGCTCTGACCCCCCTGATTCCCCCCAGCCCCTCACCATGTACTGCCGCTCAGGCCGCTGCAGGGCCGGTTTGCTCGGGAAGATGAGGGACGAGGTCTCCTCCCGGAGCAGGGGCAGCAGTGTCGGCTTGTTCTGGGCGAGGGGCAGGGGGTGCCTCAGTGCAGCCCCTGGGACACCCCACTGGGGGTGATGGGGCTGCCCTGCTCCCCTTTCCCGCCACCCAACCTGCTCTCCACGCCGGGCATCGATTTGGCGGAAATAGGTGGTGATGTAGCAGTTGTCAAAGCCGAGCTTGTGACAGTATTGGTAGGTGTAGTGGAAAGCCCTGGCGAGAGAGGACAGGTCTGGGGTGAAGGAGGGTGCAGCCCCCAGCACCCCTCCCTTGTCTTCATGTCCCCCGCCAGCCCTCTGTGCGCCGCAGCTGGCACAGGGGTGTCACCCCCACCCCCTGACCGTCCCAAGGCTCACGAGAAGAAGACGAAGAGGAAGGTGAAGGACAGCAGCAGGCGGAAGAAGGAGACGGCCAGGCCCAGGCGGGCGCCTTCCTCCCGCAGCTGCGAGGTCACCTCCTCCCGCAGCTGCTCCGCTATCTCGCTGCCCACCAGCATCTTGTGGTGCTCCTCCTATGGCAGAGGGGCCACGGGGCAGGGCAGGACCTGGCCCCAACCTTGGTCATGGGCACAGGGGACAGGGACCCACGGGGGTGCCCCAGGCACTCACCTGGTAGGCAATGCTGGCGCTGAATCCTGGCTGAGGCTGTTGACGGAGTCGTTCACCTGGTCATACGTCTGCCCGAAGTTCCCATCCACAGGGACCCTCTCCTCACACCAGGGGGTCATGACTGTAGGGATGGGACAGGGATGGTGGCTGCCGTGCCAGGGGCTGCAGGGGCAGAGCTAGAGCTGCCCTCCAAGAGAGCACAGGCTCAGGGTCACCTACCTTTGACCGAGTGGCAGAGGAACCCAAACCGCATGGGCAGGCAGATGAGATGGCTGAGGATGGGCACGACCACTATTCTCATGCAGTGTTTGTGCATTGTCTGGAAATGGTCTGTGCAGCGCTGCAGGCCCTTCTGGATCACAGCTAGAGGGTAGAAGCCCTCAGCTGCCTGTGCAGCCCCAGCCCCACTGGCCCAGCCCCCAGCCAGAGTGCCCTGTGAGGACAGCACTGGCATCTGGGGCAGATCCCTGCTCGCCCCACTCACTGTCACAGCGAAGTTTGGTCTTATTCTCATAGATCTCCTGGGTGCTGGGGACCCGCTGGCCGCCCATGTACGGGCCTTTCCGCAGGTCGTAGCCCTCCTCGCTGGCCACCTGCTCGTTCAGATCCACGAAGGCTTGCGAGACGTTCTGCACCTCGGCGTTGAGTGTCTCGGCGCTCTTCTGCCAGGGCACACACACAGACACAGGCAGGGGCTTGGTCCTGCTCCCCCAGCCCCCAGCACCCACTGCCCCAGACCCCTCCTCACCACCAGCTCTTCCATGACTTGGCGCAGGGGGGCTGTAGATGCCTGCCACAGATGTCTTGTGTGGTTGATCTGTAGCTCCAACACACAGTCCATCGAGCGCTTCGTCTCCATCAGGTTGTACCAGAGGTTGGCCCCGGGCCCTGGCGGCAGCAGGGGAGGCTCAGAGCCTGGCAGCTCCCAGGACTCCACTGGGGGACACAGGGATACGGCGGGACCCTACCGCTGTAGATGGCAGCGAAGACAACGGAGACGACGTAGAGCCGACCCTCTTTTCCCAGGAACTTTGGGAGCATGAGGAGGTTGGCACAGCGGAAGTGGGGGGACGTGGCCCAGCCTAAGGCAGTCACCCCTGTGCAGAGCAGAGAGCTGAGCCCGTGGTCCCACAGAGAACCCCCTGGGGCTCCTGACCGTCCCCATCGCCTCGGTCCCCTCCCTGCCTCATCCTCACCTGTCAGCCCCCAGGTAAGCTTCACCCTCTTTGTCTCTGACAGGTCCAGGGGCATGATGAGGAGGTGGCAGAGCCCTGAAACACCCAACAATGTGTCCTGAGCTTCCAGTGCCACCAGCCCCATGTTGTGCCCGGCACCAGGACACACTCACCGAGGCCGAGGAGCATCCCAAAGCCGGCGCCCAGGAAGAACTTCCTGTAACGATACTCGTCCGGCCGGCTCCAGAGGAACCGGCTGCACGGGCCGGGCAGGACCGAGACCACCACTCGCTTCAGGGCTGGGTGGGGAGGGAGGCGTCAGCCCTGCCCGCTCCCACTGCCCACGGGCAGCCCTGGCTGCGAGAGGAGTGGGAGCGGAGCTCACTTGTGTTGGGAGGTTTCTGAGGATGGTGGGATTCTGCCCCAGAACTGACGCCGGTGGGATGCTCCAATGAAGAGGGAACTTGGCTGGGGGTCTGCAAGACCACCACCTCCTGCAGCTCTCTATCCTCTCTCTCAGCTTGCTCCTCGTAGTCAAAGTCGTGTCTGGCAGTGGGGAGACAAGGGCTGGGGACCAGCACACCCAGTGCTGGAAGGGAAGGGCGACATTGCCATCCCCACAGCTAGCCCTCACCTGGAGAGCAAATCCTCCCTCTCCTCCTCCTCCAGCTGGTCTTGCAGCCGGGTGGCCGTTCTGAAAGGGAGTCTCCGGCCCCTTATCAGGTCCTTGATGCGCTGCAGCAGCTTCCGCCCTCGCTCCTGGCCCCGCAGCGCCCGCACAGCATCCAGCCACAGCCGCGGTGTCTCCTCGTCGCTGGAGTCCCTGCAGGCGCAGGAGAGGGCAGGGGTGAGCAGCAGCCTCCCCCACACCCACCGCAGCCCCCCCAGTCTCGGGAGGGCTCCCAGCACCCCTCTGCTCACATCTCCTCATCCCCAGAGTCTGGGTAGCTCAGGGGGGCCATGCAGACGGAGCAGGTATTGTCCAGGGTTCTGAAGCAATCACTGCAGTACAACCCTGTGGAAAACGGGGCCGTCAGGGGGGACGTGGAATTTTCTGGGGAGGGGGTCCCCAGGCTGTGGGGGCTCCTGCCTTTGCAGTTGGGTGTGATGCAGGCGGTGAAACCCGGCCGCTCTCCCATCCCACAGATCAGGCAGTGTTTGCGCTGGATGCCGAAGCGGCGAGCGAGGCGGACAAGGAGAGGGTACCTGCAAGCACGGAGCAAACGATCCACGGGGCAATGCCATGCCAGAGGTCTTTGCCACAGACCCCCAGGGATGATGCTGCCCTTTTCCATCCCCTGGAAAAGCTCACCTGGAGATGAGGATAAGGAAGAGCCTGCTTTTCCCGGTGTCAGCCAAGCGCCGTGTGCCAATTTGGCACAGGGCAAACAGCAGCCATCCCCGCCGTGCCCGGATGATGTTGTGGAGGAAGGCAATGCGTTCCTGGCATGGAGAGGATGGGGTGAGGGCAGCTGGTGGCCGAGGGAGTGTAAAGGGACACACACACACACTCACACAGGGGGCTTCTCACCTGCTCGCGGGACGGGAAGTAGGCGGCACACACTGCCCGGCGCAGACGTGCCATATAGGTACCAAAGACAGCAATGAAGAGCCAGACACCGTACAGGATTCCTGATGGGAAGAAAATGAGTTATGTTGGTGGGGGGCACCCCCTACACCCCCCCAGCCACCTGGGTCACTGAGGGTGCAGCACCCCCGGTCTGCACACCTATGGTGATGTGGGTGTTGCGGTCAGGCTCCACGGGCTCAATGAGGCAGACCGGGGACAGCACCGAGACCTTGCCCTCCTGCAGCGTGTTGAAGGCAGAGACCAGATCCTGGAAGATCTCGCTGGTGTAGCCCGTCCCGTTGACAGTGATGGTCATTGTCGACGGCGCTGTGGGCAAACGGCTCAGGCCTGGGGCCATCCCACAGCCCTGACCCTCAGCCGAGCACCCGAGGGCGCCGCTCACCCCTGGCGATGACCTCCGTGTTCAGCTGGTGCCGGAACAGGTCAAGTAGCCAGAAGATGCTGTAGTCAGCCAGGAGGATGCTGAACCCCAGCAGCACATGACGCAGGAACTCAAACAGCTGCAGCCCGTACTGGCGTCGCTCGGTCTTCGACAGCCACAGCGCACCTGGATGGCCACGGGAGCACCACGAGGCCACGTCAGGGGGCTCAGGGCTGGGCTGGGGGATGCCCTCGGGGCTGGGGCTGACCTGGGGGGATGTAGCGGCCCCTCTCCAGCACCGACAGCGGCAGCACGGTGGGTTTGCCCTGCTCCGCGCACCGCAGGTCCAGCTCCACGAAGCGCCGCGTGATGTAAACGTTGTCAAAGGTGTCGTCCCGCAGGTAGCGGCGCCGGTACCGTATGGCCCTGGGGGCACAGCGGGGAGGCTGAGCACCTGCACGCCAGGTGCCCGTCCCCGTGGGTCACCAGAGCACTGCTTACTGGTAGTACAAGAAGAGGATGGCCAAGATAGAGATGTAGGAGAAGAGCTCCAGGACGTGGTGGTAGGGCTCCATGTACCGCTGCACCGCCGCCATCATGTCAGCAGACACCTCGCCCAGGGTCTTGCTGGCGTTGAGGTTGACGCTGAAGTGGTGCACGACCGAGATGTTGAACTCAAACTCGGCGCGGATGCGGTTCAGGGCATCCGTGAGGGCTGCAGAGGTGACGGGAGGTGCTGTGCGTTGCGGCAAGAACCAGGAGAGGGGCGCGGGGAAGGACCCCCGACCCCCCCGTGGCACTGGGATACTCACGGCCTGCGACACTGATCCGGATGAAGGTCTGGATGTACCAAGGGATGCTGCAGAACATGACACCAACTGCAGGGAAGGGGATCTCTGCTAGGGCTGTGCCCCCGTGATGGGGACACATCTGCCCCATCACCCCATCAGCCCCCACAAGGCAGAGGGACAGGGACTCACTAGCATTCAATATTTTGCAGAGGCCCTTGAAGCTTTGGACGACATAGCAGATGTGGAAGAGGAGGGGGAGGGCACGCTCACACCTGTCCTGGGCCTTGTCCATGTAGCGAAAGCAGCTGTCCTTTGGTGACCCCAGCTCACGGTTACACGAATAGCCAGCCCTCGCCAGCCACATCCAAACGTTCCGCAGGGCCCGGGCTGTGGGCAGGGAGCGGGCATTGGAGACGGGGATGGACTGAAAGGAGGATTAGGGGGTGCAGGGCGTGGGGACACCCCCGGGGACCCCGCTCACCAACGTGTCTGGTGGCGTCTATGATGGAGCGGACAAACTTACGGACGCGGTCACCCACCACCTTGGCATTCTGGCCGAGCTCCTTGATTTTCTTCTGCAAGTCTGCAGAGAGAGGGGACATCCGAGCATACCCCGAAGAGTGAGGAGAGCCTGAGGCTGTCTCTGGCTCCCCCAGGAAGGGCCCCTCCAGTCCCTCTACCTTCCCCCAGCCCCCTACTCACTCAGCAGCGGCTCCTTGGCACGTTGCAGCCGCTCGGCCGTCTGGTTTTGGGCCAGCTCAGCCCCACACGACAGCGCCTTGGCGAGCTGGGAGATGTTATGCATGAGATTGGTGCCAGGGCCTTGCACGGTCAGGCACAGCGCCAGCATCATGATCAGCATCTTCCCCTCCCCTGCGAAGACAGGGCAGTCCTGGGGCTCAGCCAGGAGCCGGCACCCCCCCGGCACCCCCAGCTCCCGGCGCAGGGCCCGCGGCTGCTCACTGGTGAAGAAGTGCGGCAGCGCCAGCAGCACAATCATCCGTGTCTTCATGGAGAAGGCCATGCCCAGGCCCAGCCCCGCGCCCAGGATGACGGTAACGCTCAGGCAGTACCACACGTTGTGGCCCTGCACCAGCAGCACCAGGATCCCATAAATGCTGGCCAGGGCCAGGCCCAGGGTGAGGCCACCGAGGCTGCGGGCGAACTCCTGGGCCTTGCTCGGATCCTCTGGCCAGAGCTGGGCCCCGAGCCGCGGGGCCGGGATCCTGCGCTGGCCCCTGCGGCGCCGCAGGGCTCTGCCCAGCCCCGAGACCAGCCCCATGCTGAGGCTCCTGCTGCTCCCTCCGGCTTTCTCTCCGTGGGATAACAGCAGACTGAGTGAGCAGTTTCCAGCCTGCCGCTTGCAGGGGTCCTAACGGTTGTCGGTTCCTGCGTGGCAGTTTCCGTTGCCTTCAGAGCACTTCAGCAGTTTCAGTTGCACCCTGTTGCCGTGGGTGCTGCTCACCCTGAGGTTCACCTTCCAAACAGAGAAATTCTGCGTAATTACGCGTCAGTAATTGCAGCTCTAATAAGCCTCAGCACTTGTAGAGGGAAGAAACTCGAGCCAATGCATCGGTGGGAACCAGAGCCCACGGAAGACTGAGCACACGGACCAGGGACACTTGGCCACACAACCAGGAGATGGAGAGGGACAAACAAGGGCAGCCACCAGCCAAAAGGGCAAAGTGGGTAATTGCAGCAAAGGGAAGATCATGACCACTGAGTCAAGAAACCCACTGACCCAAAAGGAGAAAACTGAGCATGCAGCCTAATTAACATGAGAAGCGAGAAACACTTAACCAATAGAAGAGAAAATACTAATTAATACTAATTAATGAGGAACTGTGTAACTTGCAGACCATGAATATTTAATACTCATTTGCTAAAGTGTAGAAACAGTGAACAGTTTGCTCGTTGGGGATTGACCCCTGGCACAGAACTGAAAATAAATCAAATCCCCGGGCTCTGGGTGGGATTGGTCTCTTGCATGCCAGGAGAAGGAACCCATTTCTGGACAACGTTTTGGTGAGCCAGATGGGATTGGCCATAAAGCCGTGCTTGGATCATCCTCCTGCACCCAGGGATGGAGAACGGGATCCAGCAGGGCTCCCGTGGTGTCTCGGGCTGCGGGTGGGGCTGGAGAGGGGTGGGAGCCTGTGTCTTGCTGGTGGTCCCACAGATCCCAGCCTCCCCCAGGACAGCAGCAAGGAGGGGGTCCCAGCAATGACAGCTGCAACCCCCATGAAGGGGGGTCTGGGGAGTGCATCCGCCAGGGCGTGAAAGGGGGTGTAGGGGGATGGAAGTGGGGAGGGTCTTCTGTGTGTGCACAGGGGAAGGTGGAGCTGTGTGGGGTCTGGGTAAGGAGGGTGGGGGTCTCCACTGCCTGCGAAGATGAAGCTGGGGGTCTCCACTGCACGAGGAGATAAAGGCAGGGGTGTCTGGAGCTCGGGGTGGTGACGGCGGGGTGTCTCTGCTGTGATGTGGGGGTCTCTTCTGCCCGGGGGGATGGAGGCAGAGGGCTCTGCCGTCCGGAGTGGTGAAGTGGGGGTCCTCAGTGTACGGGACGACGAAGGAGGAGTTTCCAGAGCATGAGATGGTGACGGTGGGTGCCTCTGCTCTCCCGGGAGGCGAAGGAGGGGGTCTCCACCCTAGAAGGTGATGAGGGCAGCGGTGTCGGGATGAGGAGGGTCCCGCCCGCCGCAGCTCCACTGCGCTCACAGCAGCGATACCCCGGCCAACACCAGCCCCTCTCGGCGCACAGGGAGCCGCCCCCGCCCCGCCCCGGGCTGGGCGGCGCCGGAGGAGCGGAACGGGGCCACGGGGCTGGCAGGGAAGTTCCGCCCCCGGGCCGGGCCGGGCCGGGCGGGGTCGATGCCGGTGCCGGTGCCGGTGCCGGGGCCATGCGCGAAGGGAGCCGGCGGGGTCGGGGGGGCCATGGGGGCGATGGTGCCGCGGCTGCTGCTCGCCGCGGGGCTGCTGCTCGCCGCTGACACCGGGAACTCTGCAGGTGAGCGGGGAAAACTGGGGTCCCGAGTGGGGAGGGTCGGTGGGGACGGCGGGGATACCCACGGGGAGCGGCCCGGGGGGACCGGGATGGGATCGGGAGTCGTAGCCCCTCTGGAAGCTCGTTGCCCCCTCCCCAGCATGTCCGCTGTGTCCTCCCGGTGCGCCCGGTGCTCCCCCCGGGAGGCGCGGTGACGCCTCCCCGGTACGCTCCGGGATCCCTCCCCGGTACGCTCGGTTCTCCCCCCGGACCGCGGTTCTGTCCAGCTGCCGGGACCCGGCGTTCCCCGGGCTGATGGGGAGCGGGGTTCGCGTTCCTCCCCTAACCCCCCCTTCGGCATCCCCCAGGGCGGGCGGGGGTTCCCCAGAAGCTGGGAGGGGAGGGGGGCTTGGAGTCAGCCGAGCCGGGCGCCCAGCCCTGCCCAGTCTCTGTGCTGGTTGTACTGGGCAGCCGGCCGAGGTGATGCAAGGCTTTGCCGAGGAGCCCATCCCGTCCTCCGGCACCCCCCAAACAGGGGGTTCCCCCTAGGCTCTGCTGGGAGCCGTGCCCTTGGCTGCTGTGAGGTGAATGTGGGGGTCCCTGTTAATGCTTCCCACCTGTCCTGGTGGGCTGCAGTGGGGGGCAGCGGGGGGCTTTAATGCGATGGGTGACCAGGAGGGTCCAGGGTGCAGGCTGGGGGGTCCAGGATGCGATGGGTGACCGTGGGGCTCTGGGATGTGGTGAGTGACGATGGGCTCTGGGCTGCGGTGAGTGACGCAGTGGTGACACGGCGGCCCCGGGCCCCGTGCAGGTGACAGCTCACAGCAGCAGAGTGAAGAATTAGGACACTCCTGGTCCGTGACCCCGTGGGTCCTGTGGGATAACCGGATACTCAGCTTGGCAGAAGCGACCCAGGTGAGCACCCGCCCACATCCCTGGGGTCCCCCACACTTGTGACAGTGTCCTGGGGGCTGCCTGCGCCCTGCCACCTCCTCCTGCCCTCTTCTCAGTGCAGGACATGCGGTGCTCTGGCTCCCCATCCCCAGGGTTCCCAGCACCCAGAACCCTTGGCGTCCCAGAAGCACTGGGGAAGGGGGCCCTCAGCAAGTTCCCCTTCTCCTCCTGATGCTGGGAGGGACCTTTCTGGGTCGGGGTATCCACCCCGCGCCCCTCCCGGCTGGGGCGGAAGGGCCCAGCCCACCCCGCGGCCGTCGGGAGCCTCTCCAATGTTTCCGCCGCGCTGCACCGGGCAGGAAGAGCGGGGGGAACGGGGTGGGGGCCCCGCTCGGTCCAGCCCCCCTTTCCCGACACAATGAGCCCGGGAGGGAGGGACGCTTCCTGCGGGGTGGGCAGGGCATCCCTTCCGACCTCTCCCTCCGGGCACACGCCAGGGCCAGGCGGGTCCCGGCGCTTCGGAGGGTGCGTGGGGATGGGGCAGCTGGGGTCAGGGGGTACCCCCTTAACCGCGGCCTGTGGCAGGAGGGGTTCCCCGCCCGTCTGAGAGTCCTGCTGGAGCTGGAGGGGATGCGGCTGCTGCTGGAGCTGGAGCAAAACTGGTGAGTCTGTGGTTCCGAGGACAGCAGCAGTGGGGTGGGGATCCTCCTGGGACCCTGGGGCTGTGTCTCCATCCATGGTGCATTTAGAGTGGGAGTCCCTTATTCCCTGTCTCCATCCATGTCACAGGTGGGGTGGGAGCCCCAGGGTGCACCCGCAGCAGGGTGGGAGGTGCTGGGTCCTCCCTTCCTGCCGGGGTGTGCTCAGGGCAGGGCGAGCAGGGGGTGGGTCCCTGCTGTGGGGTGACACGAGTCTCTCTGGCAGGGAGCTGGTGCAGGGCACCGGGGCGCTGCTCTATTACCTGCCCGACGGCACACGGGTGATCCAGGAGCCCAGCGAGCAGGTACGGCCTCAGGCGTGGCTGTCACCCGTGGTGTCCCCAAGCTGTCCCTGTTCCCTGGGGGGACCCCAGCCTGGGGCTGGATCCTGAGCCGCCTTCTCTGCTGCAGGAGCACTGCTGCTACCAGGGGACAGTGCAGGGCTTCTCCGGCTCCTGGGCCAGCCTCTGTGCCTGCGCTGGACTCAGGTGAGCCCTGAAGCCCAGTGGTCCATGAGCCCACCCCCACTGTGCTGATGATGGGATGGGCTCCATATCCCAGCTCCTCTGTCCTTCCCCAGCGGCCGCCTCTGGCTGTCGGACACCAGGAGCTACACACTGGAGCCGGACGCCAGCAGCCTCCCAGGGCAGCACCTTCGGGTGGTGCGGCTGGAGCCGCAGAGCTGCGGGCAGGGCCCCCGCGCTGGGGCAGGGGCAGCAGAGCCCCTCTGGCCACAGAGGGTAGGTCACCCAGGGGTCTTGCCCCGCAGAGAGTGTCCCTGTGTCAGCACTCTGACCCTTCTCTGTCCTCAGGGCAAGCGGGCAGCAGCAGAGCAGCACTTTGTGGAGCTGGTGATGGTGGTGGACCACGCTGCGGTGAGTGCTGGGCAGTGTCCCCAGAACAGGGGCTGCCCTTCCCACAACCACCCCTGTGAGCCCTCTCCCTGTTTCCCCAGTTCCGGAATTACCCCAGCCTACAGCGTGTTCACACTCGGACCCTGGAAATTGCCAACCAGGTGGATGTGGTGAGTCACCGTCGGCTCTGTCCATCGCAGCCCAGTGCCCGGCTGTGCCCTTGCCGCTGCTCTGACCCCTCTGTGCCCCCCCAGTTCTTCCGCCCGCTGGGAGTGCGGGTGGCCCTGCTGGCGGTGGAGGTCTGGAGCGAGGGCGACAAGATCGCGGTGGGCGGCAGCGCCCGGGCCGTGCTGGAGCGGTTCCTGCGCTGGCGCCGGGAGGAGCTGCTGCCCCGGCTGCCCCACGACAATGCCCAGCTCCTGACGTGAGTGGGGGACAGGGTGGGCACAGGGGGACGAGGCCGCAGCAGCCCCCCAACCCCGTGTGCTCTCTCCCCAGGGGTGCCCACTTCGATGATGTCTCAGTGGGGATGTCGACTCAAGCCTCCATGTGTTCCCCCACACGTTCCGGGGGGGTCAGCATGGTCAGTACCTCTGTCCCCCCGCCCTGTCCTCCCACCGCCTGCCCTCCCTGACCCTCCTGTCCCACAGGACCACTCCGTCAGTGTCCTAGTCGTCGCCTCCACCGTGGCCCATCAGCTGGGGCACAACCTGGGCATGCGCCACGACGGCACCGGGCGTCTCTGCAACTGCGGCGACCTCCAGCACGACCGTGGCTGCATCATGGCACCGCCTACAGGGTGAGGGCACCGGGCAGCCCTTCAGGGGGCTGGGGGCTAAGCCCCTTCCCCACCTCACAGCCCCCTTCCTGGCTCTGCAGGTTGACGCCTGGCTTGAGCTTCAGCAACTGTAGCCGGCAGGACCTGGAGCGCAGCCTGCAGCAGGGCCAGGGCTGGTGCCTCTCCAACGTCCCCGAGCCCCAGCTCCTGACGGGGAGCCCCACCTGCGGGAACCACTTCGTAGAGCTGGGTGAAGAATGTGACTGCGGCCTCAGCGTGGTACGGGGGGCTCTGGGCAGGCCTGAAGCCCTGAATGCACCCCCTTTCTCCTGGCCCTGCCCAGGGGTGTCTGGGGCTGGCGGGGTGGTTTCCAGTGCCCAGTGGTGGGTGCTGGTGGCACCGTCTGATGCAGCTCCCCCACCGCAGGAGTGCACCGATCCTTGCTGCAACAGCAGCTCCTGCCAGCTGATGCCAGGCGCCGTGTGTGCATCCGGGGACACCTGCTGCCAGGACTGCCAGGTGCGTGGGGATGGGCACCCATGCCATGGGCACAGCAGCCACTCTCTGTGGCAGGCGAGTTCCCCACTCGCCCCGTTTGTCTGACCGTGTCCCCCCACAGCTGCGCCGTGCTGGACACGTGTGTCGGGAGCTGCTGGGCGAGTGCGACCTGCCCGAGTTCTGTGACGGGGTCTCACCGCGCTGCCCCCCTGACACGTTCCTGCAGGACGGGCAGCCCTGTGCCGGCGGGCAGGCACGCTGCTACAGCGGGGCCTGTGCCACCTATGAGGGGCAGTGCCAGCAGCTGCTGGGGCCAGGTAGAGCACGGCCGGGCTGGGGTGCTGGGGGCTAGGTAGGGGTGCTGAGGGTCTCTGCCCCCACTTCAGGTGCCGGTCCTGTCTCCAGCTCCTGCATGGCCGCCCTGAACACAAGAGGGGATGAACGTGGGCACTGCGGGCAGCTCCCCAACGGCTCCTATGTCACTTGCACCCAGCAGTGAGTGAGGTCCCCATTCTTCTCCATGTCCCCCTCGCTGTGCCCCCTGCTCTGACCCCTCTGTCCCTGCAGGGACACCAGCTGTGGGATGCTGCAGTGCCAGCGCGGCAGCACCCGCGAAGGGTCCTGCCAGGGCACCGCCCTGGCCGGGGACGAGGATGTGACCGATGCGGCCATGGTGCTGCCTGGCACCGCCTGTGGGCCCGGGAAGGTGAGCAGGGAAGCAACTGGGCAGGGACCGGGACTGGGAGGGGTCTCTGCTGACCCCCCATTCCCTGCAGATGTGCCTCCAGCACAGGTGCCAGGACGTCTCCGTGCTGGGTGACCAGCAGTGCCAGAGCAAATGCCACGGGCACGGGGTGAGTGCGGCGCTGGGGAGCGGGTGCCAGCAGTGGGGACCTGCCCCTCAGGAGCTGAGCTCAGCCGGTATCACCCACCCAGGTGTGCAACAACCACGGGCACTGCCACTGTGAGCGGGGCTGGGCCCCCCCAACCTGCGACAGCCCCGGCGTGGGGGGCAGCCAGGACAGCGGCCCTGCCGGCCTCGAGCGAGGTGAGGGACGAGGCGAGCGCAGAGAATGGGGCTTTGTGCGGGTGCCGGGGGGGGTGACGGGCACGGCGGGGGCTGACGTGCTGCTCTCCCGCAGGGGGAAGCGCCCTGCCCACGGCCCTGCTGCTGAGCGCGCTGCTGGGGCTGGCGCTGGCGCTGGGGCTGTGCCGAGCCCGCCGTGCCGGCCTGCACAAGCACCTCTGCCAGCTTGGCAAAGGCACCTCCTGCCAGTACAGGTATCGGGGACGGGGGGGGGGAATGTGGGGGGCCCAGCGGGGGTGCGTGGAGGGCACGTGGGTGTTGGCACGCTCGCCTCTGCACGCGCGTGCTGAGGGACCCTGGTGGCACACCGGCGCCACGCTCAGCTCTGCATGTGCTGTGACACGCAGGTGGCACGCTCACCTCTACCTGCATGGTGCGACACGCGGGTGGCACGCGACCCTCTGCATGTGTGTGCCGTGGCACGCGTGTGGCATTCTCCATCACGCACCAGAGCCGCCTGCGTGTGAGCACGCGCGCGTCGCAGTGGGGCGCGTGCCTGTGCGCACACTCGCACGCGTGTTCCCCGTGTTGGCCGCCCGAGCGCTGTGCACACGCGTGTCCCCGCAGAGCGACCGTCCGCGTGTGTGCGCGCGCATCCCCAGCGCAGGACACAGCCCCGTCGTGCGCCGTCGCCCCCACGTCCCCGCGGCTCCTCTCGCCACTGCCCCCCAGCCCCGGGCTGAGCCCCCCACTCTTCTCCCCACAGTGCTGAGACCCGGGTGCGGTTCCTGGGTCCCGGAGCCGCAGACGGCTGGAGCGGGTAACGTCACCGCCGGCGTCCGGGCGTGGGGCTGTCCCCGAGCCGTCCTGCTTCGCAAGGCCTCCGGTGCTGCGCTCTTCCCCTGGCAGTGCCCGTGGGGTGCGGGGCAGCCCCGGGGTGCGGGGTGTCGCATCTTCCAGCGCCGAGGGGTTCGTTTCTCTTGGGCTTCTGCTGGTGTTGGTCTTGCTCGGTCACCATACGGGGTCCCTCGAGTGCCCAGAGCGACCAGGGTCTCATCCTGCGTCTTCCCTGCAGGATCTCACAGCCAGAGCCCCGGTCGGGCAGCAACCAAGGTCCCCCTGCGCGTCCCCGGCCCCCGCAGTGGCGTCAAGCCACAGAGCTGCAGGTCATGCATGGCAGCAAGGTGAGGATTGGGGGCTGGGGACACTGGGTGCCGAGTTCACTGCTTCTAGGGTGCCAGCTCAGAGCACCCCACGTGTGGGATCCCACTCCTTGGCACCCGGAGCAGCCTGGCACGGCCACTTGGCATGACCGCTGCTCACTGGGATTGGTGCCCATCCCAGCCAGGGCTGGGCCCCAGAGCTGTGCACTGAGGGGGGGTCTCCGTCTCTGCCTGGCGGGAGGGGGGTCTCCGCATGTTGCATGGCTTGTCCCCCTCTCCCTCTCTCCGCAGCCGGCTGCCCTCGGCTCAGCCCGGCCTGATCCGCCCTCCCGGCCTCTCCCGCCGGACCCTGTGCCCAAGGTAACGCCCAGGCGGAGGGGAGGGGGATTCAGCCCGCCCCAGACCCCCCGCTGCATGTCTGGCTGCGCTCCAGCTCTCGGGGACTTCTGTGGCACGAGTGTCCCCAGAACCCCTCCTGCCCAGCGGGAGGCTGGTTCCCGTGCTCCCGCACTTGTCCCCCTGCTGTCTCACTGTCCTTCTCTCTGCCCAGGCCCCCCCCTCGGACAGGCCACCCCCCCCCACACGCCCGCTGCCTGCGGACCCTGTGCTGCTGGGCACCCAGGTAACGGCAGCAGCGCCTGCGTGTGGGGCAGGAGGCCAATTCCCACCCCCCGAGCCCATCGAGGGGTCGGCCTGCGACCGAGCCTTGACCCCCACCCCGTGCCCTTGCAGCCCCCAGGTCCGGCCAAGCCGCCCCCACCACAGCGGCCGCTGCCCTCGGACCCCTCGGGCCCTTCGCTGCCCCGCAGTGAGACCCCCCCTGGGCACCCCTATGTCACCGTGATTCCTGCCAGGTGAGCACGGGGGGGCCAGGACAGGGCTGGGAGGTCCGGGGGGGGGGTTGCAGGGGCTGAGGGGCCGCTGTGGGGTGCCAGGATGGGGCCCGCAGAGGCCAGAGGGGGGTGTGAGTGGGGGAGAGGGGGTAGCCGGGAGAAATGAGGGGCCAGAACAGGGCGGGAGAAGAGAAAGGAGGGGTCAGGGTGGGGATGCGGAGCAGGGGACGGGGGGAACCGCAGGGGGAAGTTGTGCGGACCCCACCCTCACCCCATCGCCCCCCCCTTGCCTTCCCAGGCCCGCCCCGGCCCCGCCAGAGGCCTGAGCCGCGGGCAGGGAACGCGCAGCGCTGGATCCGCGGGGAAGGCCGAACCCCGCCGGGCCCCGCCGCCCGCTTTTTCTCCCGCCACGTCAATAAAGGGGCTGTGAGCCGCCTCTGCGCTGCCTCCGCCGCACCGGGACCGGGGCACCGCTACCGGCAGCGGATGGGGGGGGGGGGAGCGGGGCGGTACTACAACTCCCGGCAGTCCCCGCGCCGGAAAGGGCTCCCGAGCGCTGCCGCCCCCTGGCGGGGACTGTGCGCAGCTGCAGCGGGGGCGGTGTCGCGGGGGGGCCACGTGGGCACGGGGCGGGGTGAGGGGACACGGCGACACGCGCGTGGGCACGTGCGTGTGCGACAGCCGCCCTGGGTTTGTGCACACGCGTGTGCGAGAGCCGCTCTGGGTTTGTGCACACACGTGTGCGAGAGCCGCCCTGGGTTTGTGCACACGCGTGTGCGAGAGCTGCCTCCTGGGCAGTAGCGTGTATGCGGGGGCTCCTCTGTGTTCACAGACGCACACGTGGACAAGGCTTCCACAGACGTGGGCACGAGCATGTGCAAGGGCTGCTCAGTCTGTGTGGGCACGTGTGTGTGTAAGAGCTGCACGGTGAACAGAGATGTGTGAGTGTGCAAAAGCCGCTCTGTGTGCATGGACACATGAGTGAAGAGGGGCTGCCACAAACAGACACGTGTGTGCAGCAGCTGCCCTCTGGGCTCAGGCACACTCATGGGCAGAAGCTGTCACAAACATGGGTGCACACGTGTGCAGGAGCTGCCTTCCGGGCAGGAGGACACTTTGGCAGGAGCTGCCACACACATGAGCACATGTGTGTAAGAGCTGCCCTGTGGGTTTGGACACACACGTGTGCAGGAGCTGTCCTGTGTGCATGGACACGTGCTTGGGCAGGAGCGGCCACACACACACGTTTGTGCAGGAGCTGTTTTCTGGGCAGGAACACGTGTGCAAGCCACCTGCTAGACCACAGGAATGTGTGTGCAAGAGCTGTCCTGTGTGCTCATCACATGCGTGTGCTGGAGCTGCTCTGAGGGCAGGGACCCACACCTGAACAGGAGCAGCCTCACACATGGCCACAGGTGTGCAAGAGCTGCTCTGTGTGGGCACAGATGTGGGCAGGAACACGTGAGCATGAGCCATCACACACCTGGGCACACAAGCGTGCAAGAGCTGTCTGGTGTCTACAGGAGCTGCTCTGAGGACACAGACACACGCGTGCAAGAGCTGCCTGGTGGGCAGGGACACATGTGGGCAGCAGCTGCCACCACCATGGGCACATGTGTGTGCAAGAATCGTCCCGTGTGCACAGGTACATGTGTGCAAGAGCTGCTTGTGGGCCCAGGCACACGCGTGTGTGAGCTCTGTCCCGTGTGCACGGACGATCTCCCCGTGCCCGGGCCCTGCAGGGCCCAGCTGCTGCCGGTGCCGATGGATGCTGATGCCCGGTGGGTGCAGGGGGCAATCAGGGCTGCTGGTGCCGGTACTGGGGCGGTGCCGGGTTGGGGTTCGGTTTAGCAGGGAGCCGGATTGGGCCGGAGCCGCCGGGCCCAGGGGTGGTGCTGATGGATGCCAGAGGTGTCGGTGCTGGTGCCAGGGATGCTGTTGCCGGGGATGCTGATCCCAGATGCCCGGGCAGTGTAGGTCCCGGTGCCAGTAGATATTCACGGTACCGGCTCGGCCTCGGACTGGGAGAGGTACCGGGGAGTTGCCAGGGATACCGGTCCTGGTGTCGGTGGATGCTGGCGGTACCGGGGGGTGCCGGACTGGGGCGTGGCTGCTGGTGCCGGCGGTACCGACCGGCGGGGAGTCACCGTTCTCGGTGCCGGTGCCGAACTCGACGCCGGTGCCGGTGGGTGTCGGTGCCGCCCGCCAAGGGTTAATGGCAGTCGGTGAAGTTGCCGGGCGGCGGCGCGGCGGGATTGGCCCGAAGTTGTCGGGGCGGGCCGGGCCGTGCCGAGCCCCGCCGGGCCGCCCCGCCCGCGGCCCCCCGCCGCCCCCCGCCGCCGGCGGAGCCATGCGCCCCGCGCCGCTGCTCGGGCTCCTGCTCTGGGCGCCGCTGCTCTGGGCGCCGCCGGTGCGCGGCTTCCGCCACGGCGTCCACTGGAACGGCAGCAACCCCAGGTACCGCCGCCGCCCCCGCCGGCCCCGCCGCCTTTGTACGCCCCGGGCCCGCCGAGCGCCGGGCCCCGCCAAGCCCCGGGCCCGCGCCGCCGCGACGGGACGGGACGGGTCGAGATGGGACGGGACGGGTCGAGATGGGACGGGACGGGAGGGGCGACGGGCGGTGGGCTCCGGGGGGGGCGGGGCTGCCGGTCACCGGGCCACCAGGCGCCCACGGGCGGGACTGAGACTGGGAGCATCTCCCGGTGGGACCGAGCCCCCGGGCATCACCGACGGCACCGAGCCCCCAGGTAATGCTGAGCTGGCGAGCGTCCCCCGGTGTGCCGAGCCCCCGGGCATCCCCACCGGCACCGAGCCCCGGGTGGTATCGAGACCCGGTGGTACCGAGCCACCGGGCAGCGCTGGGCGTTGTCGGGCGGCTGAGAATCCTTAGGAGTGCTGAGCTCTGAGCAGCACCGAGCCACCGGGTACCCCCGATGGTACCGGGCCCCGGGCGGTACAGAGCCGGTGCGTGCCCCAGCCGTACCGAGCCCGGGTGCCCTTGGGGGGCACTGAGCCGCCGAGCACCCCCGGTGACACCGAGTCATCGGGCATCCCTGCGTGCCACCGGGACAGCAAACACGCCTGGGTGGTGCTTAGCCCCAGGCAGTGCTGGTGGCACTGAGCCCCGTGTGGCATCCAGCTGGTGAGTTTCCCTCAGCGACACCAAGCTCTGGGTTTTCCCACACCAGTGGGCAGCCCTGGTTGCCCCCAGGCCAGTGGGCACTCGTGGTGGCACCAAGCCCCTGGTGGCACCAGCCTGGTGGGCAGTCCTGATGCCGCCAATTTCCCGGTGCTACCCACCTGTGCTGAGCCTTGGTAGCACTGAACTCTGGGCATCCTCGCGTGGCATCAAGCTGCTGGGTGGCACCCTTGGGGCTGTGGGTTTCTGTGGCGGTGTCCCCCCTGGTGAGGGCCACTCCAGCCCACACCCTGCCCTTGGTGCTGCCTGTGAGCTTTGCTGTCACCAGCAGGCCAGGTTCTGGCTCCATCCCTCTTCCCAACCTCCTCCATTTTAGGTATTTCCCAGCTTGGGGCTTCTCAGGGAGCAGGGGGCAGGGTCAGGATGTCGGGGCCTCCTCCATGGAGGTCCTGTGCTCTGGGGCAGACACATGATGGGCAGGGCTGTGGGTACAGATGCTGCTTTGCTCCCATCCTGCTGATGGGAGGGGTGGGACCCCACCACCCATGCATGCCCCAGGAAGAGGGACCGTGTGCTCCTCTGCTGGGTCAGGCAGGGCCCGGTTCCCCCAGCCCTTGCCTCTGCCCAGGCCCGTCCCAGCCGGCGTCGCCCGTGGGATGCTCTGAGTCAGCAGGACTCTGTGCTCCATCCTGCCCTCGGGGAGCCCCCAGCCTCAGTGGGGTGTCGGGGGTTCAATCCCCTCCCCTTGCCAGCGCTGCCATCCCGGTGATTAATGGTCTGGTCTCTCCTGGGGCTCTGCACCATCCGTGAACACCGGCTGCAGCGGGGCCAACGTGGGGGCCGAGGTTTGCCTGCCAGCCCCTTTTCCCTCGCCTGTCCCAGACGCTCAGGACCAAGCGTGTGCGCACACATGTGAACCTTCATGTGTGCGCACACGCGTCTGCACACGTGTGTGCCTGCACAGCTGCTCCACCCTGGCCTGGCCGCATTTGCTGTCGGCACAACCACGGGCTCACGGCATCCCCAGTGCTGCTCCAGTACCTGGGCTGGGCCCCATCCCCTGCCCGCCCCGTGCCCCCTGCCCCGGCTGCCACCCCCTGCCAGCACCGTGCCGGGCTCGGAGCGTCCGGCCGCACGGCCCCCCCACCGGCGTGTCATGTCCGATCAGCGGTGAGGCGGGTGCCTGGGGCGAGGGGCTTTGTGCCTGGGCAGCGTGGCTCTAGAAACCCCCCTGGCCGCGGTGGCCGAGCCCATTCAGCTCCAGCGGCCTGCAGCTAATCTGAGCTGATGCCTGGCTGCGTGGCGCGGGCGGCGTCCGGTCGGTGATTTTGGGAAAAGCCCCGCTCCCTGCTCCGCTGGGGCAGGAGGCAGCAAAGCACCCCTCCCAGCGGACCCCCAGCCTCCCGGCTTGTCCTGCCCGGCAGGTTCCTGCGGGACGACTACTCCATCCAGGTGGCCATCAATGACTACCTGGACATCTACTGCCCGCACTACGAGGGGGCGGTGCCCGCCGGCCGGGCAGAGACCTTCACGCTCTTCATGGTGGACCGGGAGGGCTATCGCGGCTGCTACGAGACCCCCGGCGCCTTCAAGCGCTGGGAGTGCAACCGGCCCCGGGCGCCCTTCGGGCCCGTCCGCTTCTCCGAGAAGATCCAGCGTTTCACCCCCTTCTCACTCGGCTTCGAGTTCCAGCCGGGGGAGACCTACTACTACATCTGTGAGTCCCCTCGGGACGCCACGGGGGCTGCACTGGGGGCAGCCGGGGCGCTTGGGTGCAGCCCCCGGGGTCAGAACATGTTAGGGGCCTTGAGTGCAGCTCTCCAGAGTTGGGTGTCACCAGGGGTCCTCATGGAAGCGAGTTTAGGGTGTATGGGGGGTCAGGGTACATCCGGGATGTCACTGAGGTTAAGGGGAACACGGGGGTTCTGGATGATACCAGGGCTGAGGTGAAGGGGGCCCTGGATGTCCCAAGGGTGAAAGCACTAGGGGGAGGGATGCAGGGGGTGTCTGGATGCCCTGGGGTGGGCAATTCGTGGGGGTGTGGGGCGCAGAGAGGTTCTGGATGCCCCTGGAGGGTGGCACAAGCGCATCGGGGTTACTGAGGATTCTGGAAGCCCATGGAGGGCAGCACAAGGGGATCGAGGTGCACGGGTGGGGTCTGGATGCCCTGCGGTGGGGGGTGTGTGGGGTTCAGGGGGTGCCTGGATGCCCCAGGGTGCGGGCACGAGGGCTCGGGGTGTCCCCGGTTCGGGTGCGGGGTGGGTTCTGGGTGCTCCGGGGCGCGGGCACGAGGGCTCGGGGTGTCCCCGGTTCGGGTGCAGGGTGGGCTCTGGGTGCCCCGGGGTGCGGGGACGAGGGCTTGGGGTGCAGGGTGGGTTCTGGGTGCCCCGGGGTGCGGGCACGAGGGCTCGGGGGTGTCCCCGGTTGGGGTGCAGGGTGGGTTCTGGGTGCTCCGGGGTGCGGGCACGAGGGCTCGGGGGTGTCCCCGGTTGGGGTGCAGGGTGGGTTCTGGGTGCTCCGGGGTGCGGGCACGAGGGCTCGGGGGTGTCCCCTGTTGGGGTGCAGGGTGGGCTCTGGGTGCCCCGGGGTGCGGGCACGAGGGCTCGGGGTGTCCCCGGTTCGGGTGCAGGGTGGGCTCTGGGTGCTCCGGGCCGGGGGCGCCGTCCCCGCGTTCCGCCAGGAGGGGGCGCCCGCGGCCCGCGCGGAGCCGCGGTCGGGGGTCCCGGGGGGTCCCGGGGGTCCCGGGCGGACCCCGCTGACCCCCCCCCTGCACAGCCGTCCCCAGCCCCGAGAGCGCCGGGCGATGCCTGAAGCTGCGCGTCACCGTCTGCTGCCGAGGCACCAGTGAGTCCGCCTGGGGGGGGCCGTGCCCCAAAACTCGGGGGCTCCCCCGCCCCAGGGGCAGACCGGTCCCCACTGGAGGGTACCGGAGCCTCGGGGGTGACTCCACGTAACCCGGGGGAGCCGATTCCTGACAGAGGTGGGGTTTTTTTCAGCGCCAGAGCCGGTGACAGAGGTGCCGAATTCGCAGCCCCGAGGGCGCGGGGACCCCGAGGGTGAGTACGGGGGCGGGGCTGGGAGGCCGGGGACCGGCTCACCCTGACCGCTGCTTCTGCCCTGGCAGATGTGGTGCCTGCCCGGGGTACCGCGGTCCCATCGCAGCTCTGCAACCCGTGCCTGGCGCTCCTGCTCCTGGCCCTGCTCTGGATCTGACCCCGGCGCTGCCCGTGGCGGGGGGATGGGCTCCTCTGCCCCAACGCCGTTTCCAGACTCTTCCTCACAACCAACACTCCCAAGCCCGTGGGGCAGCCCCAGGCCATGACCCGCCTGCTGGACCTCCGCGAAGCCGAGCTGGGGCCGGGAGCTCCGGGCTGGAAGGTGAGGGCCAGCGGGGGCTCCAGGGCAGTGTTTGAGCGGGTTCCTGCTGCCCTGAAGCATCCCTGGACGGGGCTCTTTCCCTCTCAGGGCCATCGCTTGCCAGCGGCATCGCCGCACATCGGGATTGCCGCGAGTTCAGCATCGCCACGCGCCGGGATTGCCGCTCCCCGGCGCCGTCCCACCGGCCACCCGCCCTGGTGCTGGGGTCCCCTCAGCGAACGCCTGCTCCGCCCCACGGCCATCACCTCATCTCGTGCCTTTCCCCACGGACCCCCACCCCTGGGGCCCAGGGACCCCCGACCCCCGAACGGGGCAACCGCTCCGATGGCGGCATCCGCCGCTGCCGTGTCCTCCTCCAGAGGGGACACGCTGATCTGTCTTCCGAGAAGACGCCTTCCTCCGTGCCCTCGGTTTGGTTTTAACCCCTGGTAGTGACTGAGCAATACAGTGTTTGCAAGATCGCTGCGCCCCGGGTGTGTCCCCCGCCCGTGCCCCCCGTCCCTGCACCGGTGCCAGGGCGGCTCCTCCAGGGGGGTCCCTGCCCCTCCCTCCCTGCACAGCCTCCATGGCCAAGGGCTTAATTGCAGCAGTTTGATATTGAGTCGTCAGCTCCTGTCACCAGAGAGCTTTAATTACAGACGAGCTGCTGGTAATTAACACCTGGCGGTGGGATGAGCACTGGGACAGGGGGTGAGGGGGCAGTGGGTTTGGGGGTCACTCGCCCAAAGCCGCCAGCCAGGCGCCCTGGTCCCTCTTGCCACCTTTGGGCGTGGTTGGGGTGCCCACAGAGCAGCCACTCTTTGTCCATCTCTCCATTTGCTACGCACCCCATAAGATGCACCCCTGAAGTGCGGGGTTGTGGGGAGCTGAGGGGTTCTCCCCTTCCCGAGTGGGCACCCAGGGCTGCTGCGGGGGCCGATCCCATGGGCACAACCGGGTCCCTGTCAGAGTTCACGGCTCTGGCACAGCCACATGCCCCAGGCTTGCCAACGAGAGCTCCCTGATGCTCTTGGTCCCCCATGCCATGACTGCAGCCCCCTATTTGCCCTCCTGAGGGGCTCAAGAGGGGCCCAACTCGCCCTGGGGCTGCCTGCAGCAGGGCCCCCAGCCCCTGGCCGCGCAGGCGTTGCCAGCCGCCTGCCGCAGTGGTGCCGGGCACGTCAGACAGGTTTTATGGCTTCTGGGAGAAAGGAGCTGCTTGGCAAGAGGCTGAGCGAAAGCATCGACCGTGCCGCTCCCCTCCCCCCACTCCGCTGCCTGCCCTTCCCCCACTGCCCCCTGCACCCCATCCTGCGCCCCGCCCCGCACCCCAGCCTTGCAGGGAGGGGTCCCCCATCCCCGGGGGGGGCTCAGGGGCTGCCTAATGCACAGGGGGGCATGTCCTGTGGGACCGTTCCCCCCAGGAGAGACGGGGGGATGTGAGACCCTCTGGGGGACGTCATACCCAAAGGACCCCCGTGTCGGACCTGGGTGGGGCACCCCCCAAAGTACCCACCTGTGGGGATGCTGGGGGGCAATGCTGCCCGTAGGACCAGTGTGCGGGGATGTCAGGGGGGATGGCCACTCGTGGGACTCCCATGCAGCGATGATCAGGGGCTGTACCCTGCGGGACCCCCGTGCAGGGATTCCAGGGGACAACCATGGGATCCCCATGTGAGGGGATGAGGGGGCTGCGCTCTTTAGAGTCCCCATGCAGGGATTCTCGGGTGCTGTTCCCTGTGGGATCCCCATGTGGGGATGCTGGGTGGGGGCATCCCCCGAAGGACCCCCACACAAAGATGCTGGGGGATAACTGTGCCCTGCAGGACCCCTGAGAAGGGATGTTGGTGGGCTGTGCCTTGTGGGAACCCACGCATGGATTCCGGGGGGTGGTTTCCATCGCCCTGCCCCTTCCCCAGACCCTCAGGGATTCCCAGACGAGGCCAGGGGGTCCCTGTGGGATCCCTGGGGTGGGTGCTAGAACTGGGCGCAGCAGGGCCCTGTCCTTGAGCTGGCGTTATTTGGTATGCAGGAGCTGCCACCAGCTTCAAATCCCATCGACTTCCAATGAGCAATGCCATCAATAACGGCTAATTGATGGCGCGGCCGCTCCAAATCAGATTCCCCATCCCCTGAATCCAATTGATGGCTCCGCACCCCGCAGCCGCCGCGGCAGAAATTGAATCTATTCAAGGAATGGGCTCCATTAGCCCGTTCCTCCTGTCTCGCCATGCCCCTGCCTTGGGGCCGCCCCTAACGCCCCCCCCAGTGCCACCCACACCAGCCGGGGTGCTGGGGTGCCGTGGGGAGGAGTGTGGGGTGAGGATGTCAGGTGCCCCACGTGGGCGGGAGTTAAACCTTCAGAAACTGGGAAGGGAAAATTTATCACCTGGAATAGCAAGTGATGGGAAATGGTAATAGGCAGCACTGAGATGGAGAGCAGGATAAAGAGCCGTGTCGTGCCAGGGGCTGGGAGGCGCAGCAGGCAAGAAGGGAGGGCACAGCATGACCGTGCCCACCCCATGCCCTGGCTCACTGTCAGGACAGGGACCGTGGATGCACCCTGGCACCAGGAGGAGCCTGCTGGGCACGGTCCCTTTAGCTGTGTGGTGTTCTCAGCAGTTTTCACTCCTGACTCCAGATCCATCACCCAGCCACGCTGCCAGAGTCCCCCCCACCCAATCCTGCTGTGCCGGGGGCTTCAGCGTGCCCCAAATGATGAGTGATCCTCATCACCCCGGGTGAAGATAAGGTCAGGTGCTGCTGCCGCCCCGGGGTAGCCCCAGGACACACAGGGGACATGGGGCACGGTGCCCGGCCCCGAGGGCGGAAAGGGGGGAGCACAGCCCCCCCAAGGGTGTGGGGCCCGTCCCTGCCTGTTTCCCATGGGCGAAGGGCAACGGCGGCAGCGCCCACCCGAGAGCTGTCGAGAGCATCCCGGAGATGGGAAATGGCTCCGTGTCACCATGGAAACGGGGCCACTGGCTCGACATGCCGAGGGGACACGTGTGCTGAGGGGACACGCACGCTGAGCCCTGAGGAGCAGAGCGCTGGGAATTCCAGACGCTGGGCACGATGGACTGGACACCGGGCACTGACCGCAGGCTCCCCAGGACTCTGAGGCCAAACCACGGAGCCCATCACCCACCTGGGACCGTCACCCGGCATTCATGGGCACTCGGAGGGATGCCACCGCTTCGTGGTGCCGCCCCGGCGCGATGCCACCGCGGCCGGGCAGCTCCACACCAGCACAGCAGTGCTGAGCGCGGGGTACGGGGGTCGGAGCGGCTGTTCCCCGAGCAGCCGCCTGATGATGCGCATCGTCAAGGTTATAATTTAGCAAAACACTCAGCGGGGGCTTGGAGGGAGCTGGCCCGCGCCGGTTAATTAACCGGAGCTGCACGCACCGAGCCCGCTCCTGCCATAGCAATGAGGGTGCGGGCACCGGGTTGGCGCAGCATGGGCGTGCAGGGGCTGGCGCATCCCACCTGCATCCCGGGGGGCCTGGGCGAGCAGCTGGCCAGGCCCAGCTGCCAGGTGGGAGCAGCGGGCACTGATGTTTGTGTCCACTCCAGGGCCCAGGGTGGCAGTCGGTGCAGCGTGGAAGGTCACTGGGTGTCAGACAGCCTGGCACCGGTGGGTGTGCGCTTGCAGGGGTGTAGGCATGGATGCTGCCTGTGCCATCAGCTTTCTGTTTGTCCATGCCTGTGTCCATCTGTCCTGTCATGCCTGTGCCCTTGCACGTGCTGGAGTGCACCCCCAGTGTGATGTAATCCTGCTGGACAATGATCCTGCCGTGCCAGAACAGGGATGGGCAGGAGCTGCCCTTGCCGCCAGCGCCGCTTGGACCTGCTGCAGAGTGAGGGCCTGCACGGTCGCTGTGCTGGGACCATCGCTGCATCCCTGGGGACAATGATTGCAACTTCTATGGGTGGGTGCAAATGACACAGGTCACCACCCCAGCACTGTGTCCCTGTCTCCAGGGCAGCCAGACAGTGGGGGCAGAACCTGGGGTAGGTGCCCACCCGGGGCAGCACCTCCCAAGGGTTCCTGCGTGGATGCTGCGGTGCTCTGTGCCAGGGTGTCACCAGGCTCACACCACCTGCGCTGCCGTCCGGCCTCTCTGGGCACTGGGAGGATGCTGTGGGGATGGCGGAGATGGAGCCCTGGAGTGTCTTGGGCCCTGCTCCCCACATCCACCCTGTGCTCCTTTGATCCCCAGGCTGCTAACAAGCTTCCCTGGCAAAGAGCTCGTTAGCCACAGCAGAGCCTGACCAGCGTCTGGCTCCACTCCACCGGGCACAGCTCTGGTGTTCCCTGCTCCACCACGGGCGGCTCCTGCGGTCCCAGCCCAGGGACAGGACGGGCTAGCCCCAGCAGCTGGCAGGAGGACTGGCTGGTGTGGCCAGCCTGTGGCCAGAGGCAGTGCAGCAGGCAGGTCAATGCTCTGAATTATTGAGCACGGGAGCACAAAGTGGCTGCGACAGCAACACCCTGCACGAGGGGCACGGGGCCATGCTCACACCCTGGCACGGGACCCCACCCAGCCCAGATGGAGCAGCTGGACCCTGCCAGGCTGCAGGGACGCTGCACCCACTCAAGCTCCTCTGCCAGCCCCTCGGGTGGTGGGTGCCAGCAGCACAGGGCACCCCAAACCTGCCAGCACCTCTTGGTGCTCTCCTGGCTATCCCCAGTGGTGCCACCAGCACCTCCTGCTCTATCCCCTGTCCAGCACCCACCTCCCAGCACCACAGCATCACCTGGCCAGCAGCACAGGCCTGGGGTGACTGCAGCCAGCGGAGGGAACCCCCATTTTCGCTGTGCCCCCAGCCCCTCTCACAAGCCATTTTCAAGTGATGCATTATTGAAGCCCCCCCGTGCCATCGCTCACGGCCAGCGTGACGGCAGGCGCCGCATCAGCCCTGATGAATATTTCAGGCCCTGAAATCTCCTGCGCCTGCACGTTTAGCCCCGGTCCCCCCCCTGCCCCCCCCAGCTCATTGGCTCCTTTGTTTCCCTGCGCTTCTGCCCAGCACCAAGGGCACAGCATGGCGGGGGGACTGTGTCACCCTGCCCTTCCCTCTGGGGACAGTCACCCATGGCCATGGCCCCTGCCTGGAATGAGATGGGCATGGGCTGTTCCCGAGGGGCAGGTGGGCAATGCTGGTGCCCCATCGCCGGGGCAGAGCCAGAGCATCCCCACACTGCCAAGCTCAGTCTCAGCTGGGGGTTCCAAGGATAGCTCCTGTGTTTCCTAGGACAGCTGTGCCCATCCCCAGCCCTCATTCGGGCCTGAGGGACTGCAGGTCCCCTGGCATCATCACCTGCAGGCTCAGGGCAGAATAATGGGGACAACCTAGAGCACAGCACGTTGTGGATCTGTCCCCGGCACCCCCAGCCTGGCACCTCCCAGTTCACTGCCACCTCTGCCAGATGCTGACTGTGGCGTGATCTATGTACGGTGGGAGCGGGATATCGATGCTGCTTGTCACTCCCTCATCAGACTAACATCACTTAGGCACCACCAGACACTTCACAGGGGACACCAGGGTGGCACGGCTGGGATGAGCAGAGCATGTTCCGGTGGGGAGCCAGGTGCTGGGGCTGGCAGCCACAAACCCATCTCTGTGTCCTTGTCGCTTCCCTAGGGAGCTGTGGCTGCGGTGGGGCCACGTGCCAGCCCCCGCCGTGCCCGCCCTGCCCAAGTCCTACCCAGCATGGCCCTCACACCCTCCAGCACATCCATGCCGTGGTCATGTCAGAGCAGCGGGGCTGGGACCGAGGCCGGGGCTGCCACCGGCGGATGATATTGGAGTGATCTTGAGGCCAGGAGCGAGGTTTGCCATGCGGGGGGAGAGGAGAGGAGCCCGGCTGAGTCACCCGGTGCCGGCTGCTGACTCAGGCGCTTCCTGCCAGGTAACCTCCGCCGCCGGCATGTGGGCTGCTGGGACCAGGGATGTGGCACAGGGGACAGACGGCACCGCGGCACTGCCTGGCACACCGGGCCAGCACCCAGGGTGGGCTAAAGCGAGCGTGTGTTGCGCCGTGTGCTGACCCCTTTCTACCCAGGATCACACCGTCGGGACCCTGGCTGCTGACCGTGGGAGCCGTGAGGAGCTGGTGGCTCACACCTCCCAGCCGGCACCTCTGGGTGCCCACACACTCAGGGCGGGTGAGATTTGGCACAGAGGAGCCTGCCGGAGCCGGGGTTCCGGCAAACAGGCGTCTGGCGCCCAGGGCAGGAACCCTGCAGCTTCCTCCCGCCGGGCAGCGGGAGCAGCCCCAGCGCCGGGGTGGGCGGGCAGTGGGGCTGGGAACCACGCACGGCTTCATCCAGCGGCTCCACGAGGAAGCTGATTTCCTCTGACGGCCCCGCCGCTGCCGCCTGGCACCGCTGCTGCCTCACTGGTGGCCGGCGCTGCGGTGGCAACGAACTCTCCTTTGCAAGACCGCAGAATCCGGCTCCAAGTAAATTAACTCAGGCCGCTGAGGTGCTAATTAACAACTCGCTCCCACGTCCCTCTGCGCTGTAGGGCGTCTGATCCCCCTGGTAAGAGGCTGCTCTGTGTAGACCTGTGGCTCACCAGGGAGCTGGCAGGGTGGATGGTGGCACGGCCTGAGTCCACGCTGCCAGCACGCCCAAGCCCTGCCCCGGGATGTCCGCCAGGATTCCTCCAGAGCTGGGGCTTCCCCGCTCTCCCTGGGAAATGGCGAGGCTCGGACCCTGCGCCTTCCCCGAGGCGATGCCCGCCCGGGGCTCATCGAGGCACCGTGAGCGCAGCCATCCGCGAGGCTTCATTCAAATTTAACGACGGACACGGGACGTAAAAGGGAAGGGGCAGGGAGGAGCAGGGCCGGGAGCCGGTGGGCACACGACAGTGTGGGAGTGCCGGCCAGGCAGGACAGACCCGTGCCCAAACGCTGGCATTGGGCTGCGGGGGGCTGCCCCAAGCAGGAGCCAGGAGGGTTCATCTGCACACGGCCGTGCCAGCGCTGCCAGCTACCCGCTCCCCGACCCAGGCCATCCTCCCTGCATGCCTTTGGCATGTTCTTGCCGTGTCTGGCTGGACACGTGCCGGCACCTGGCTCCCGCGGGCGGGTCGGGAGCCCTGAGCTCAGCGCGTTGGGGCCTGGTAGGTGTGGCTGGTGAATATTTCATGCCCGCGTTCACCGAGCCCTTTCTTGGTTACACTCCTGCCTCCTCCCCGCACTCTCACCATGTTTATTTATTTAATGAATTATTTATCGGCTCCCCCTCTCGCTCGGCTGGGCGCTGCCCCCCCCCTCGACTCCCCCAGCCCAGCTCCCAGCCCGGCGCGATGATTTATTGAATGCCGGCTCTGCTCTGCGGTTGCGACATTCTGTCACAGGAAGCCGCGGTTAAATATTAACCGAGGCGGGCAAAGCGGGTCCCCTGCCCCGCCGGGCACACGCTCCAGCCCCTCAGTGCCCACGGAAGGCAGGTGGGAGGCTTTCCCCATCACTCTGACGCCAAAAGCCGCTGACCCTCAGCGTGACAGGCACAGGGTGGAAGAGACAGAGGGGCATGGAAAGAGCAGGGAACCAGGGCTGCTCCGTGCCCTGGCCCTCCTGGACAGCTCAAGGCCTCACGTCCTCCCGAGAGCGAAACCAGCCGGGAGCTGCTGGTCCCGCACCGCAGACACCGCATCCCGTTGTGGCAAAACCCAGCCGAGCCCCCTCTCCGTGCCGGTTCCAGGAGTAATTCCTGCTGGGGGCTGACACCGGCACACGAGTGCACGCCGTGATGTTGTGGGGCTGTGCTCTGCCACCCGGGCGCGTTCATCCCCGCCGGAGCCCTGGCTGCATCGCTCCGTGGCCCCGCACAGGGGACCCCCGTGGTGAGCACGGCGCTGTGCGGGCGCTGACGGCGGTGCGAGCGTTGCCATGAGCGGGGGGTTTCCATGTGGAGGTGGGTGTTGCCATGTGTTTGCCGAGCCAAGGCGTTTCCATGGTGGCAGCGCGGTGCCGTGGGTCCTCCCAGAGGTGCGCGGCATCCCGGGATGCCACCGCTGCCGCTGCCACCGCACCTCAGCACCTGAGGGCTCCAGCCCCTGCAGCCCCCCGCCCCGGCACTCCCCCCACTCCCACCTCCAGGCAGCCAGAGCCCTTTTCCACGTGTTGTGTTTTCTTCACTTCACTTCTTCAGATGAATAATTAACAGAGGCTTTTTTGGTCCTCCGGGCCCTTCCACTGGCCCCCTCCCCCTTCCCAGCAGGGCTCCGGCAGGGGCTGGGGCTCCCAGTGCCACCAGTATGGATGGGGAATGGAGGTCGGGGCACGGCCCTGCCATGGGCATCACAGCACCGGGTCTCTCACAGCGTCGAGTGGCACCAGGGGCCCTGCCCATCATCATCTTTGTCCCCCTCCATGCACTGGGGCAGCATCCACATGGCCAAAGGGACCCTGAGAAGAAATGGGGTGGCTCTCCTCCCACACTGAGCTCCTCCCAAAACTCTGGGGAGCCAGGAGATCCCCCCAAGACTCAACACCGGGGCACCTACACTGCGGCACCTGCCCAGGCCTGAGAGTCACCAGGCCCACCGGGGGCTTGGGGACGTTGGGCAGCGCACCACCCTGGTCACGCTCACCACGCCAGCAAGATAGCTCCTGGCAGGAGCAGCTCAGGCCGGCTCAACAAGCCCAGCCACAGTTTCGGGAGCCTCCTGGTTTCATTCACAAGCTCCTCAGGCTGCCAAAGCTCCAGGTGATGCGCGGCGCCGGCACCGCCGGGGCAGAGGCCGCTGGGCTGGCGCTGGTGCTGTGCACGCGCTCGGCGTGGCCCCGCGTGGGAGCCGGGAGCGAGCTGCGTGTGCCCGGCGAGCTGCGTGTGCCCGCGCCGGCGCGAGCATGCCCGGTGCGTGCACACGTGTGCCAGGGTGCCGATCACCTGGCACTCGGCTCTGCCGGGCGGTGCCGCACAGTTGCTAAGGGATCTCGCTGAGGACGGGCAGAGCTGGCACTCAGCTCAATCCCCGCATGGGTGACGGGGACCAGCACCCAGGGGGAGCACCCACAGCCCCCCGTGGCTCCCCCCAGGGACCTCCACCCCACGAACCCTTGGGGTGTGGGACGAACAAGGGCCTGGCCGTGTGGGTGGGCACTTGGCCAAGCGCTGGCTCCTGAGGGCGGCCAGGGCAGGCGGCAGAGCCTGGCGCTGTGTCTGTGTTCCTCGGTAGCCAGGCTGTCCTGGTACACACCCTTCCACCCACTCCTGCTCCTCCAGGGCGGCCAAGCCCCTCTGTGAACACGTGTGACCCCCACAGCACTGGCAGCAGCAGCATGGGGACCCCCTGGCACCCTGAACCCCCACCCACGGCTCCCTCAGCAACACAGACCCACAGGGGCTGCTGCCCCCAGGCCCAGCGCTCCCAGCCAGGGAGACCCCGATAGCGGTGGGTCCTGCCTCTGCTGCCCCCACCTGCGGGTGTCCCAGGGCGATCCCAGCGGCACCGGATGCGCCGGGACAGGCACGGGCACCCCTCATGTGGGTGCAGCCACGGGAGCCGCAGTGAGACCCCGATGTCAGCGGGACCTGACACAGGCTGCCCCCGACCCATGGGGGTCCTGGGGAGGTTCCGGTGGCCCCCGGTGCTCCTGGCACCCTGCCCCTGCTTCTCCACCCGCGGGGACCCGCGGCCAGAGCCTGGTGCCGGTGCCGGGGCGGGCCCGGGGCGGCGGCGGGAGCGCGCGCGGGGGCGCGGCGGCGGCGGGCGCGCGCGGGGCGGAGCTGGGCGCCGGGGCCGCGGGGCGCGGGCGGCTCGGGCTCGGTTCTCCCTCCATTCCCCGGGATCGCGGCGGGCTCGGGCGGCGGCAGGATGGCGGCTGGGCTCCTGCCCCTGCTCCCGCTGCTGCTGCTGCTACCGGGCCGGGGGCCGCCGGGGGCCCTGGGCAACCGGCACGCCGTGCACTGGAACAGCTCCAACCCGCAGTGAGTGCGGGCGGGGGCGCCGGGACCCGCACCGGGAGGCGGGGGGGTGGGGGGGGGGGGTTGTGGTGGAGGTGTCCCCGGGGCCGCGGGGTGGGGGGCGCCGCCGGGAAGGACGCGGCGGCGACACGGCGGGGATCGCGCTGAAGGATGCGCTGGGGGCGGCGGGCGACGCCGGGACTGCGGGACCCCCGGTGCCGGTATCCTCGCGGCGCCCCCGTGCGGGTGGGGCTGCCGGGTTCCCGGTGCCCCCCGGTGCCCCCCGGTGCCCCCCCGGTGCCCCTCGCCCTGCCCGTGAAGGCGGGGATCGCTGCGGCGGGAGGCGGGCAGCCGCCCGGCAGGTTCGTGTCCCCGCGCTGCCGGGCGGGGCTCGGCGGCTCCCGGTGCGGGCGCGACGGGGTCGTGGGCACCGGGGGAAGAGCCCCCAGCCCCGCCGGCGCTGACCCACCCGGGGCAGCGTGAAGAGTCTGGCTCCCCCAGACATCCACGTCCCGGTGCGCCGGGGCGGGCGGGGGTCCCGCTCCCCCCGCCACTCGCGTCTCCCGCATGTCTGGGTGCGGGAGCGGCACCGGCGGCGCGGCGGAGGCGGGGGGGGCCCGGCAGGTGCCTGCCGCCCCCCGCCGCCTTTGACCGGCAGCGGTGGCACCCCCGGGGCTGCGGGGACAGTGCGGGGTGGGAGCGGAGGGTGGGAGCGGCCACCGGGAGCAGAGCGGTGGCCTTGGACGCTGAGCCCCTCCCTCACACCCTGCGCCGGGGCTGCCTCTGCCCTCGCCGGCGCACCCACAGCCGTGAGCGGATGTGCCATTGGGGCGGTCTGGGCTGGACGCTCCCGGGAAGGGGGAGCTGCGTGCCCGTGGTGCGTCCACGGACCCCTCCACGGGGATCTGCGCACGCTGCCATCGCCCATCTCTCTGTCCCTCGCTGGTGCGAGTGTCCAGGGGTGTGGCGGGGACGTTCATCCAGCCAGAGCATCCTCTGGTGCCTGTCGACGCAGGGGCTCTCCTGGGCTCCCCCCATCCCACACCTCTTTGTGCAGGGTGGGAGCAGCCCCGGGCAGCCCCCTCCCCTGCCTTTGAGATTGTGTCGCCAGGCGGAAGCTCAGGCCCCATAAATCGTGCGTGTGCGCGACGTGCCGAGGCGCAGCACAATGGCGAGGTGCCGCGCTCGCCCCGCCACGCTCGGCATCCCCCCCGCACCCCGCTGCTCTGACCGGACCCCCCCCTTCACCCCCAGCCTCGTCCCCACGCCGTGACATCGCCACGGCGCTGGCGGGTGGCGACACCCCCACCCTCGCCTCTCCGTGACTGAGGGTCCCCACCCCATCACCCCCACGGCCTGTCGCTGCCCCGGCACCTCTCGAGGGACAGGGCGGAGGGGGGCCCGGCCGTGCCCGGGCCGTGCCAAGCCGGGGGTGTCGCTGCCAGATGCCCGCACCCCCTGCGCAGGCGTGTCTGGCGCGGCCGCCAGCGTCCGGCTCAGGGCATGGGCGGCGCGGTGGGGGCGGCTGCGGCAGAGCCGTGTCCCAGGGACTCTGGAGCTGATATTTATTGTTAGGCAGTGCGGCAGCTCGGACACAATTATAGCCGCGCGGCGAAGTGTCTGGATTAGATAAATTATGGGGGGAATTAGGCTCCCTGGGCCGCAGCCTGCAAATCCCAGCAACCCCGCTGCAAGTGGAGCCATAAACAAGCCCAGCGCGGCCCTGCGGGGCTCTCTGGGGAGGAGGGGGTTGCTGGCCGTGGCCACTCCTTGGAGGCTGCGCCAGGCACCCCACGCATTTATTGTGTCTCCTGCCACGCTACCCTGGGTACCTCCTGTTGCTGCCCTCAGCGGGACGACAGAACGAGGGGCAGCCCAGGGAGCGGCCCCTGGAGCCCACCGCGGTCCCGATGGTGCCTTGGGAAGCAGGGGGCTGGCGGCAGCTCAGCCCCTTGGCCACCCAAGGAATGGCTGGGTGTGCCAGGAGGCCGGGAAGGGGTCACCAAGCAGGCAGAGCAGCCCTCGTGCTGTGGGTTTGGGGTGTGTTGGCAAAGCCCAGGGGAGGTGTTGAAGGTGGGATCTTCAGATCCTGCTCCTGCTCAGCCTGGTTGTTGGTCCAGCTGTGCATTCCATCCGTCTGTCCCATAACCTCTGCTGGTGGCAGCCAGCAAGCCCTGGGGGTGTGGGATGACCCTTGACTCGTCTCTGCCCTCCAGTCCCCAGTCCTGCCAGGAATAGGCCTGGTGGCATGGGACAAGGGTGCAGGACAGACATGTCCACCAGGCACTAGCTTTTGGGGGGTCTGTGACCCTGGGGTGACCCATTGAGCAGGGTCAGACATTCCTGGAGTGTCCCCAGACAAGCTGGGGCCTGGCGTGCTGGAGGCTATGTCCCTGCTGGGTGTCCCAGATGCTGAGATGGGGACAGCAATTTGTCCCTGTTCATGGGCACAGATGTGGCCAGTGCTCCCAACACCGCTGCACCCTAAGAAGCAGCCCAGAGCAGGTTGGGGTGCACCACACTGTGCCACTGACTCCTGCGTGGGGCCTGAGGATGCTCGAACTGAGAGCATTGGGTGCCATGGAGGGGGCAGAGCGGGGGCTGCTGTGAGATGGGGGCACACAAGGCGCCGGTGCCTGGCTGTGGTGCGGGGGTCAGAGCCCTCCTGAGTGCAGGGAGGCCCTGGCACTGTGCAGGCGCCCAGCTCGTGCAGCTCCCCCCAGCACTGACGCTGCCACCACACTCACCTCTTCAAGGTGGCTTTTATCTGGCTGAGGTCGTGTCACAGACAGCGAGGGCTGAAGTGGGCTCTGGAGAGGGTTGGAGTGGGCCCCGGAGGGAGCTGGAGAGAGCTCTGGAAAGCCCCAGCATGGAGCTGGCTTGCTGGGGAGCATCTCACACAGGAGAGGAACCAAATCCCTGCAGAGCAGGTCTGGAGGGGCCCAGGCTCCCCTGCAGCAGCCAGACCCCAACCCCGGGGCTGTGCCTGGCCGGATCCCCCCATCCCACCCGCTGGCACCCGCGGGGCTGAGGACGGAGTCACCCACAGCAGGAGGGACCAGCGGGCCCGAGGGCATCCAGCAGAAGGTGCTGCAGGGTGCGGGGAAGCTGTGCCCAAGCAGGGGCAGTTCCGTGCCCACTTGTGGAGCTGAATGTAGGGACTCTGCTGACGACACCCCCTCTGGCATCCCTAGGCTGGCTGGGGGGCTCAGCCTACCCCCGCCCCACGGCTTTGCCCCCCAGGCTGGTCCCCAGGGCACCCAGAAACCCCGGCCAGCCCCCCATCTACGGGTGCTCGCTGCAGCTCTGGCAGGAGCGGGTGCCCATGGGCAGAGCGTGCCGTGCCCCGTGAGTCACGGCGCTGGGCGGCACCGAGCCCCGGCAGCCCTGACGGTGTTCCCGTGGGAGAAGCGGCCGCGGTGTCGGGGTGCAACAGGGCCGAGGCCACCTGCTCCTGCCTGGGCTGGTAATTGAGTCACCGGTTGCAGATTGATGGTTTAATTAAAACCCAATTAAAAACCTCATTGATCTTGTTAGCAACACGCGAAGGTGCCGGCTTTAGCTGGGATTACAGGAATTGTCGATAGTGACGGGGGCACCTGTAGGGCGGTGCTGGAGTCCCGGGCTGCCTGGGGGGGGCTGTCCCTGCCACTCCGGTGCTGCCCGGTGGCACCCCGCTCCCTCCGCGTGGGGAGCAGCTCCCGTTCCCCCCGGAGCTCCAGTTCCCCACGCAGGGAGGTGGCCCCGGGGACACCGTGTGCCGGCGATGCCGTTAGCGCCCGCGGCTGCGCCAGGCGAGGCCGGGGGGGCTGTGCTGTGGCTCGGTGCCACCCGTGTGCGTGGGCTGCGTCGCAGGCGCTGTCTGCCGAGCCAGCGCGCGTGTGCGTGGCCGTCTGGGCGCCGTGACTGTGCAGCGCTGGCTGCGTGGGGAGGGCTGGCACGGGGGGGGCCGCGCTGAGCCCCCCTCTCCCCCCGCGGTGGGTGCAGGAGGACGGTCGGTCCGTCTGTCCCTCCGTCCGTTCGGGTGAGCCGGCCGCGGTGGTCGATGCGCCTCGGCCTCTCGCTGTGGTGCGGGGTGATGGGAAGGGGACTTGCAAATCAATGGCACTTTTTTGTTTCCCTGGGTGATGGATGGGCCCCCGGATGCGCCAAAAGGATGAAGCTGCTGGAGCCAAACAAAGAGCCGGGCTGTGCTGAGGGCTGTCCGGTGCTGGGGGGCACCGTGCTGTCACCACGTCGAGGACACCCGGCGTTGCCCCGCTCCTCGCCGCCGGCACCACCGGTGTGGGGTGCTGAGCCCAGCTCCGGCCCTGCCGCCCTCCGGGCTTCTCCATTCACGGGAATGAGTCTCCGTGGTGTGGGGGTCTAGACGGGGGTCTGGTCCCCGTCGTGCCACCGCTGCCGGGGCATGCTGCAGTGCACCAGGCGCTCCCCAGCAGTGTGGGAGCCAGCGTAAGCACGCAGCCCAGATTTATGGCAGCAGATGGGAGCGGAGCGGCCGCCCAGCTCACCGGTGGCTGCGGCGTGCCAGGTAGCCGGGGTCCCACCAGGGTCCCTCCTGTGCAGGGCCGGTGGGCGCTGAGCCCGGGGCCGGTGCTGCCAGGGGACATCCATCTGCCCAGCATGACGGGCTGCTGGAAAGGTACCACTGCCTCGCCAAGCCCTGCTCTACAAACGCAGTCGTGCAGAAGCGATGCTGCCCGTTCTCCTCCCGCACTTAACCCTTCGGGCACTGCCAGAGCCCACCATCCCCACCGGCCACGCCACGGCTGCCAGAGTCTGGGGTATCGAGGGTCCAGCCCAGCCCAGGCTGCTGGTGCTTCCCAATAGCTGTGGAGTTGGCAGGGACCAGGCAGCCTATGCCTGCTCTGGGATGGGTGCTGGTGAGAAAGGAGGCAGAGTCCCTCTCTCACAGTGTTCCTGCCCTTCCACCCCAAACCAAGGCCCGCGGGCTCCCTGCATGGTGCTGTCAGCAGATCTTGGAGCTCTTGAGCCATTGCACTGAGGAGGGCATGGATTTGGGGGCATCTGGCTGTGTGAAGTGCTGCTCTGCAGTGACTGTGCAGGAGCCAAGTGTGGCAGGGGCACGGTGTTGTGGCCGAAGCTGCTACCAGGATCACCTGGACGTGCCTCGGGCTGTGGTGGCCCCGTGTCTCTCCCCACGTGGGGCCATTCCCCAGCCCCTCCTGGTTTATGATGTTGCCCGTGGGCTCCCGGCATGCCGTGGCAGCTGGCAGTGCCCGTGGGATTCACTACCGTGGGGGCCTTGCCACAGCACCTGGGGCTCCTGTACCCTGCCAGGGGTGCTGGTGTCCCCCTGCCCAGGGGAGATTTTGGTGCCTCGTTAGTGAGACTGTTTATCAGCAGCCGCCCTTCTTAATGAGCCGTGGCTTAACGAGCCCCAGCGTGGGGTCCCGGGGGGCTGTGCCTCGGCGCTGGGTGCCACGAGGGAATGTGGGGTTACCGCTCCCCAGCCCCCCCATGGCAGAGTGGCACGCGTGACGCTTCCTCCTGTCCCTCTGTCCCACGGCACAGCCACAGCCCGGCCGCGGGCAGCCCCGGCTGCCGGTGCCCGCCCCGGTGTGGGGCAGCTGGTATTGGGGTACGCTGGCGTCCCGGCTCTGCGTCCCGCGTGGAGTTAATTGCGATTTTCTCCTTGGGGCCATTTCTTTAATAACAAGCCTTTTTCTCCCCCCGCCCCCCTTCCCACCACATCAAAGGGGGAAGATGAAAGGTCCCGGCGCCCGCTCAGCAAGGGTGGCTGCCTCAGCACCTTCCCGGCGGAGCAGTTGCCGGCGGGTGCCGGGATGGGCTGCGGAATAGCGGCTGCGCAGCGAGGGAGGGGCCGCGTTGGGGCCGCGCTCCCTGTCCCACGGGTGATGAGTTCCGCCGTCAGCCCCCTCTGTTGCCCCCCCGGTGCTGGAGGCGCCGCTCCTTGGGCCCCCCTTTTGCCTCCCGGCACCTCGTCCCGCTACGGTTCTGTCTCCGACGCTCGGCTCCGGGTGCCGGGAGCGCTGGCGGAGTGCCGGGGCTCCTCCAACAGCGCCGGGGGCGATGGTGCAGGGTGGGGCGTCTGCACGCGTAGCCCTGCCCGCTGCCTGCCCAGCCCTGCCGGGAGACCCAGGGAGCCGCTGGGCTCCGGGAGGGGTGGCGAACCCCCCCACACAAAGTCAAGGGGACCCGCGGTGATGCTCTGGGGGATCCCGGTCTCGGGTTTGGCCTGAGAGGTGGGAAAAGGGCCGTGATCCAGAGCGATGCGCCGTGAACTGGAGCTCCACGGGGGAGCTCGGCCACGTGTGCGGGATGCTGCGGTCAATGTCGTGCGGGGTGCGAGCCAGGGACCCCCGAGGGAGCGCTGAAGAGGGCGGCGGAGCGTGGTCCGGTCAGGGTCCGGTGCCGCCGAGGCGGCTCGGTGCCGAGCCAGCGCCGGGTGGTAATTAATTGGCAGGAGCAGCGGGTCAGCGCGGCGGCGAGGATTACCGCGGCCGGGATTTCCGCCGGGCGCGGATTAGGAGCCAGCGGAGCCTCTCCTGAGTGGATCTGAGGGGATTGCTGCTCCTAATCAATGTAAATGAGGCTCCCCCAGGGCCACCCTTTACGGCATTAACGAACTAACGGGATTAGCCAGTGCAGGGTGAGAAATCCTGGCTCCGAGCTGCGGCGCGTGCCAGGGCCGTGGTGGGCGGCAGCGGTGGGTCGGCTCCAGGCTGCTGGAAATGGAGAATGCCAGGGAATGCCAGGGAATGCCAGGGTCCCCCGCGCACCCACGGACGGTGTCCCGTGGAGACCCTGGCGCCTGTGGGACTCTGATGCCCTTCTGGGTCTGTGTGTCCATCATCACCTCTTTGAGGCTGTTGGCACATTCCCGGCACACCCAGAAGGGCCGCCTCGCGTGCCCGTCCTCTTGCCCATCCTACCCGTGCATGTGGCTTTGACACCCATCCCCAGCAGCGCCTGTCCCCCCAGTCCACCTGTGCCCTCCAGGATGGCGATTCTGCCCCACGGGTACGTGAGGCTCAGGTCGCGCAGGGATCCAGACCCCTGGGGGATCCAGCTTGAACAGGGGCTATCACTGTTCCCAGAGTTCCAACCTCCCCTGCAACCTGCCCCTCATCCAGCCTCCGGATCCCTTTGGAGGACCGGGAACACTGCTTGAGGAGGTGCAGGGCGTGTCCCTGACCTCCCGTCCCTTCTTCTCCCTTGCAGCCTGCGGCGGGAGGGCTACACGGTGCAGGTGAATGTCAACGACTACCTGGACATCTACTGCCCGCACTACAACGCCTCGGTGCCCGAGCACAAGCTGGAGCAGTACGTGCTGTACATGGTGAACGCAGAGGGGTACCGCACCTGCAACACCAGCCAGGGCTTCAAGCGCTGGGAGTGCAACCGGCCCCACGCGCCCCACAGCCCCATCAAGTTCTCGGAGAAGTTCCAGCGCTACAGCGCCTTCTCACTGGGCTACGAGTTCCGCGCGGGGCAGGAGTACTACTACATATGTACGTGGGGCGCCGGAGCGGGACCCCCACACAGCCCCCAGGCCTCAGATGGGCCCCCTCAGGTCCCAGCTGGGCTCCTCTGTGTCCCCAGGGAGGACGTGGTTCCCCTGCACGCCCAAAATTGGGCAGCTGTTTCCCCCCCTTAGAGTGGGCACCTGGAGCTCTGGGAGGGGTTGAAGGAGCAAGAGGTGGGGGGCTTACAGGATGCAGGGAACAGATAGGGATGTGGGGAGCGATGGGAAGAGGGTTGGGGGTGTGGATGGGGGTGCCAATGCGTTGTGGGGTGCTGGGGGATGATGATGTAGGATGTGGGATGATGATGCGGGGTCAGGGTTCAGGGGATGCTGCTGCAGGATTGCGGCATTGGCGCCAGATCCCGGTGCTGGGTTGGGATGCTGGGGCCGATGGTTTAGGGCTGGGGTGCTGGCACAGGGCAGTGGTGCAGAATTTGGGGTGCTGCTGCATCCCCCCAGCCCAGAGCACAACCCTGGACAGGACCAGCCCCTCCTCTGACCAGACCCACCAAGCCTCGGGGTGCCTGGGGTTGGGGTCGCCGCCACGGAGCCCCTCTCAGCGCGCTCTTGCCTTGCAGCCACGCCAACACACAACCACCGCCGGGCCTGCCTGAAGATGAAGGTGTTTGTCTGCTGCGCCTCCAGTAAGTACCCCCGTGCCCATCCCGGGGGCGGCGAGGCTGGCCGGCGGATCCCCCATCCCTGCTGGGGAGGGAGAGGGGGCTGGGGGGGGCTGCGGTGCAGGAGGGCATCCAGGGAGCGTGACCCCCGTCCCCTCTCTCCCTCCACAGCGTCGCACTCCGGGGAGAAGCTGGCGCCCACCCTGCCCCAGTTCACCCTGCGGCCCGAGGTGAAGATCGAGGACCTGGGTGAGTCAGGCGCAGCTCCCGGCCCCGCAGCGCCGTCCCCCCGCCCCTCGCCGCCGCCCCTGGGGCAGCCCCCAACGCGGGGTGGGGGTTCGGGGCCGCCCCGCTGCCCTCCTCACCCTCTCGCCTCCTCCCCACAGAAAACTTCAACCCGGAGATGCCCAAGCTGGAGAAGAGCATCAGCGGCACCAGCCCCAAGCGGGAACACTTGCCCCTGGCCGTGGCCGCCGCGCTCTTCCTCATGACGCTGTTGGCCTCGTAGCTCCCGGGTGCCGCGGGGGCCCGGCCAGCGCCGCTCTGCCGAGTGCGGCCCCCCCGACCTGCTGCCCCTCGTGAGAGCCAGCGCGACCACCACCCCTGCCCGGAGAGCCGCCTGCAGAGCTGCCCCGGGGGCGGGGATCACGGCACGCACCGGTCCGGATGGATTCGCCTCCCGTCCCGCCAGCGGATGCGGCCACGTCCGCAGGGATGCGGCCGAGCGCGCTGCGCCCGCCGCCGACACCACCCCGGGGCGCGGGGGTCCTGCCCGCAGCCCCCCGGTGCCCCGTGGCTGCCCCGTGGCTCGGGGGCAGCGCCAAACGGGGGAGCCCGATGAGAGCAGGGACCCCCGGGGCCGGGCAGCCTGTACATACCCATATAGATCTATACATACTGTACAGAGAGCGACTACAGAGATATATCTATACTGTACCATAGGCAGTGGCGCCGGCCCCGGGCTGGCTTGTACATAGTCGAACGTGTTGGATTTTCCTCGTCTTCCGTGAAGACCCGACCTATGCAAACGCACAGACACTTTTTGGGGAAAAAAAAAAAACCAACAAAACAAGACAAAAAAAAAAAAAAAAAAAAAACAACAACAACATTCTCGATCTTTTTTTCAAGTGCTTTGGCTGGTGATTTTCATATTCTGCTCTTAGTCTATTAAAAAAAAAATAATAAAAGGATAAAAAAAAAAAAAAAAAGGATCCCTGTCACGGTGGCGTGCAGCACTTCCAGCCCTTGGAGGGGCTCTGGCCCTCCCGGGGGGGCTCCGACAGGGACAGGCATTCAGGAGAGGGCTGACCTCCACTGTTTCACCCGCCTTGCCAGGCACGACAGCTCCAGCCACGGGCTCGGTACAGCTGGCAGGGGGATGCAGGGTGCTCCCCACCACTGGCTCTGCTCCCCATCGATTCCCCAGCGCCGACAGGGAGCATCTGGCAGGGAGCCGGTGCTGCCCACAGGAATGCAGCGTGGACAGCAGGAGCGCTTGAAGGTAAGGTCAGCGCGGGGGACCCCTGGCACGCAGCCCTGGGGGTGCTGGGGTGGCCTTTGGGTGCGGCAGGGGCGGGAGAGCCTTCTTTGTCATCCTCACCGCTGCACAGGGTGAGCAGACGTGGGGTTGCTGGCAGCCCCATGGGAACTCCAGCATCAACCCCCGGCGCGTCTGGCTCTGCCGGGCATGCCGGCTCCTGCCTGTTTTGGGGGGATCTGGCACACGCCGGCGGCTCCTGCAGGATGGGGGACGCCGTCATTCCCCCCGCCAGTGCTTCCAGCCAAGGGCATGCGGGGGCTGGGTTGTGCCTGGGGATGGGGTCGCACCTCAAGGTGAGTGTTCCTGGGGCGCCCAGACCCCCACAGGCCCCACAGACACAGGGGAGTAGCCGTGAGCTCCTGACCCTGCACTCTGTGGGGCTGGGGGGAGCCCCAGTGACCCCAAAAAGGGGGCAGCCGCTCTCTCCGCAGGGCAGCAATGGATGAGGGGCTGCAGCTCTGCTCTCAGTGTGGATTCTGGGGGAAGGGGCTCCTCAGAGCCCCAGAGAGCAGGGCAGCCGCTCTCCCCCACCCAGCAGGCGCTGCTGGGCGGTGGCTGGGTGTCCCGCCGGCCCGGGCTTGTCCGGGTGCGGGAAGAGCCGACGAACCCGTCAGACGGGTCCTGGGAGCCCTCCCAGCAGACGCCGAATTCCCCAGGTTCCCCCCGCGCTCCGACAGGCCTGGCCCGACATGGGGCTGAGCTCCCTGCCGTGGACTCCCGCTGCCTGAGGTGCCACCGGCAGCTGTCTGCTGACCCGGGGCAGGGTGGGCATGGCGTGGCTGGGGCAGAACCGCCACCACTGCCACGGGACTTGATCTGGCCGGGTGCTGATTGCCAGGGACTGGCCACAGCACCTGTCCCGGTGTGGTGCCATGCTGGTGGCATGTGGCACAGTGAGCCTGACACAGCTGAGGTGGCCAGTGCCCCGGGGGGGTGCAAGAGCTGGAGTCATTGCCCTGGCACAGAGAGCTCTGCCTGCAGGATCCCTCCTGCCGCTCGCCTCGACCCTGGCACCGCTTCTTTGTGCGTGCGTGGCACCACTGATGGCTCGGGGGCACCGGCCACCTGGCTCAGGTCTGCTTCATGTCCTAGGGCTGAGCGCAGCAGGATGGCCTAGACCCACCAGGAGTCTTCTGGGGCGCTGTTAGAGGGGATTCCCAAGCGCAGCTGCCCCAAGCCGAGTGGAGGGCCCTCGTTGGTACCCCAGTGCTGAGGTTTGTGTGCCCCTTGGGTGTTTTGGGGATTCACAGCCTTGGCAGCAGATCCGGGCAGGGCATGCGTGCCAGGAGCAGCTGTGTGGCACAGGGCTCTGCCTCACCTCAGGGCAGCTTCCCTGCCCAGTCAGGGCTCTCTGGCCAGAGGCCTGAGGTCCTGGCACAGCTGGACAGCCCTGGGGCTGCGGCTCTGGCCCCACCAGGCTGGCAGCAGGCCATGCCTACCTGCCATGCCTACCTGCCATGCCTACCTGCCAGGCTGCACGCAGCTGGCACCGCGCGTCACCGCGGCCTTCGCTCCCGGCCACAAACTGGACGGCTCCTCTTCCTCCCCCAGCTTTGCACGGGTGACGTCAGCCCAGCCAGGGGCCGGGGCACTCCTGCATGTCCCCAGCCGGGAAACCATAAACACTTTGTCACGAGTTCAGCGGCCTCTGGCCAGCCCCACCTGCCCCACACGGAGCACCAACGATGTTTACAACGCGAAACTGCTTCACCTTTGTCCCGCCGTCGTGGGCACCGATCCCAGCCCGTTTTCACCCGCTCCCAGGTGCCATGACCGTGTGCACCATGTGCGCACCGCCACCGGCACCTCCCGGTGCCACTGCAGGTGGGCACTCAGCACCCCCCAGGGTGCTGCCCACCCTGTGCCCCACCGTTGTGTCCCAGGTGAGGTAATGGGGCAGCTCTAGGCCCAGCTTGTCCCTCAGGCTGTCCCCAGCAGGGGACATGGGCTTGTCTTTCCACTCCTGGTCCTCTACCAGAGCACTGGGCCAGGCACGGTGGTGACACCGGGTCTTGTTGTGTCCATGTGGCCTCACTCCCTGTCCCCTTCCTGTGTCCTGGTGGCCCTGCTCCAGGGCTGGGGCCATGGCAGATAGCACAGGGGAGCGCCAGCAGGGCTGGGTACCACATCCCAGTGCCACGGGATGGATGCAGCACGGTGCCCCAGGAGGCTCATTATGCCCCTGGCAGGCTCAGCACAAGGCTCAAACATCAGGGGATGCCCAGCCCTCCCCCTGTCACTGCTCCCTGCCTCGGTTTCCCCAGGCACAGTCCGTCCCCGAGGTGGAGGGAGCAGCACCAGGGCGATGCCGGGACCATGGGATTGGTTCCCACCACCCTCTGGCTGCACCCATCCCCGTGGCCTGCACGTGCCGCGCTCCAGCTCTGGGATCCCAGGGGTGTTCCCAGGAGGTGCTCCCCTGTGCAAGCCACGGCAGCGCCGGCATCCCGGGAACAGAGGCCTCACACTGTCATTATGGATGATGTCAGGCCTGGCCACAACAGGGAGGATGAGAGAAAAGCAGCCGGTCCCCCTCCCTGGGAGCGAGGGTGGGGGGAAGAGAGGCCGCCACCTGATGCAGGTGGGGTGTGGGTGGGATGTGGGGCAGCCAGCCCCCCAGGCCTGGCCCCGCAGGATGCCTTGGCTGTGGCAGCAGCGGCCGCTCTCAGGTTGCGGTGCCGTCGCCGTGCCGGAGCCCCCGCCGCGTGCCAGGGGAGCGCTCCGCGCCCGCTGCGGCACAGGGCATGCAACATTACCCACAATCAATGGATCATTATGGAATAAACAAGAGGAAAGTTGTTTTGCAAATGCGGCTGAGTTATCGCTTCACAACACGCGGCGAAGCGTCGCGCGCCGTCCGGGACACGGATGGATCCGTGTCAGAGCAAATGGGAGCCGACAGCGAGGCACCGCGCTCCCGACAGGCGGTGGCAGCGTGCCCATGGTGCCCACCCCGGCCCTGCACCTACAGCCCCGGTCTTGCACCCACAGCCCCCACCCTGCACCCACAGCCTCCTGTCCTGCACCTACAGCCCCCACCCTGCACCTACAGCCCCCGCCCTGCACCCAGAGCCACACATCCTGCACCCACAGCCCCCTGCCCTGCACCCACAGCACCCTGCCCTGCACCCACAGCCTCCTGTCCTGCACCCACAGCCCCCAATCCTGCACCTACAGCCCCCGCCCTGCACCCAGAGCCACACATCCTGCACCCACAGCCCCCTGCCCTGCACCCACAGCACCCTGCCCTGCACCCACAGCCCCCTGTCCTGCACCTACAGCCCCCCACACTGCACCCAGAGCTGCACATCCTGCACCCACAGCCCCCCGTACTGCAACTACAGCCCCCCATCCTGCATCCACAGCCCCCTGTCCTGCACCCAGAACCACACATTCTGCACTCACAGCCCCCCATCCTGCACCCACAGCCTCCTGTCCTTCACCTACAGCCCCCCCATCCTGCACCCACAGCCCCACATCCTGCACCTACAGCCCCCGTCCTGCACCCAGAGCCCCCTGTCCTGCACCCGGAGTACCCCAGTGCGCACCCACAGCTCCCATCCTACACCCTCAGGCCTCCCAGTGAGGAGGGTGCTGTTCCCTCCTGGGTCTCCGAGGTCGCTCTGTGGGGATCAGCCCGGGCTGCGCTCCAGTGAAGGTGACCCCAGGCAGGACCATGGGTGGTGGGTGCTGCCCCCCAGGCCGTGCCGGTGTGTGTGTGGAGTCCCTGCCTGCTGTGGGTCTCTTGTGGGGGTGCCCCTGCTCTGTGTCCCGTCTGGGGGATGGGGTGTGTGTGTCTGTGGGGTGGACCCGGAGCGCGGGGCGAGTGTGTGGTGCTGTGAGGGGAGTGTGTGCCCTCACCCGGTGCCGCTCCCGGTAGGGGAGGGAAGGTTTGTGTCCCCCGGCCCGCTCTCGGTGTCGGGGGGAGGATGTGTTTGTGTCCCGGCTAGCGCCGGTCTCGGCAGGGAAGGGTTCGCGTTCCCCTGCCTGGTGCCGGTTCGGGTGTCCGGGAGTGCGTGTCCCCACCGGTGCCGGTCTGGGTGCGGGGGGCGATTCGCGCCCCCCAGTCGATACCGGTGGGGGGTGTGTCGTGTGTGTGTTTCGCTCCCCCGCCTCGTCCCGTGTGTTGTTGTGCGAGCGCGGGGCGGTGGCGGGGGCGGAGCGGTGGTGTGGCCGTACTTAAGCGGGGGCGGGCGAGGGGCCGCCCGTGGAGCGCAGCACCCGGGGAGCGATGGGGCGGCCGGGGGTGCCCCTGGCCCTGCTGGGGCTCGGGCTGTGCTGGGCGGCGCTGGCCGAGCGGCACACGGTGTTCTGGAACAGCTCCAACCCCCGGTGAGTGACCCCCCCGCCTCCCACCGCGACCTCCCCACCCCACCCCCCCCCCCCAGCAAACACGCACCGAGCCCGGTACCGGCAGCCCCGAGGGCGCGGGCGGCGCCGCTGCGCTCCCCGGCGGCCTTTGTGCGGGCGGGCGGCGGGACGAGGCGGCGGGGCCGTGCGGGGCCGTGCGGGGGGCGGCGGGGCCGGTCCAGGTGCGCCCGGGGGGGGCCTTTCCGTTCCCAGGGCCGTGCGAAGGGGCCGCTTCCTTCCCGCGGGGGGGGGCGCGGCGCCAGCCCCGGCGCCGGCCCCGGGGACCGTGTTGACAAACACGGGGAAGGATGTGCGGGGGGGTAGACCTGGATCGAGGCCCCCCGCTCACCGGCAGCCCGGGCTGAGGGGTGACCCCATCTCAAACAACAGCCCCACGGGCTCTAGGGGTGTCCCCCCCCGGCCCCGCCCGGAGCCGTGGCTCCCCCTGGTTGTAGAGGTGACTCCCCCAGGGCACGACCTCTCTCAGGCTCTAGGACTGTCCCCCTTGGCTTTCGGGGGGCCCCTCTCACTCTCCAGACCCCCAAGCTGTGGGGCTGCCCCACACTTAGGCAGATGTGGAGATGTGGGGCTTCCCCTCCTTCCCTGGGCTGAGTCACTCCCTCCCCAGGTTGTGGGGGTTCTCCCTTCCCCAGGCCGTGTCCCCCACGAGTGTAGGACTCCCCCAGGTCGTGGGGCTGTGTCCCCTGTGTGCCCCCACAGGATTTGGGGAGCAGGGGGTGCCCCCGTGGGTGGATGTGCCCTCTCGAGGCCGCCACAGCCGCCGAGGTGGGGACCCCGTGGAGTCCCCCAGCGTGCCCCCCCCGGGTGGGGTGTGGGGCGCAGCTGGAGCCGGGCTGGCTGCCCCACGGCGAGAGCCGCGACGCCTCCTGCTCCGGCAGCGCTGGGCCGGGCAGGGTGCGGGCAGGGTGCGCGTCCCAGCGGGTCCCCTCCCTGCTCCCCGGCTCTTGGGAAGCGCTGGGAAGTGGGGTGCGCTCACCACTCACTGCTGGGGGGCCAAGCCGGAGGGAGAGTGAAGGGGGGGGGGCTGCACTTTCAAAGCTATTCCAGGCGCTGCAAGACTCAGCACAGGGAAGGGTGGACCCAAGGGTGCCCCCACTCAGCGCTGCCGTGGGCAGGGTGCTGGCCCCCCTGGGTGTGGGAGATTTGGGGGTGCAAGTGAGGCCCCTAACCCAGGGCTGACCCCCCTGCCCGCGCTCCTGCCACAGGTTTCTGTGGAGTGACTACACGGTGGAGGTTCGTCTCAATGACTACCTGGACATTATCTGCCCCCACTACGAGGAGGGCAGCGTGGACCCCCGCGCCATGGAGCGCTACACCCTCTACCTGGTGGAGCTCGAGGAGTACCAGGCCTGCAAGCCCCGCTCCAAGGAGCAGATCCGCTGGGAATGCGACAAGCCCAGCGCCCTGCACGGCCCCGAGAAGTTCTCAGAGAAGTTCCAGCGCTTCACTCCCTTCACGCTGGGCAAGGAGTTCAGGGAGGGGCACAGCTACTACTACATCTGTGAGTGCTGGGGGGGGCTCTGAGGTGCTGCAGGGAATCGCCATCGGGCTCTCCCCATCCCTGTCTAACTTGCCTCTCTCTCCCTTCACAGCCAAGCCCATCCACCACCACAGCGAAGCCTGCCTGAAGCTGAAGGTGACGGTGACAGGCAAAGGCAGTGAGTATCGCCACCCCCTCAGGGCCCCCCCCGCGTCCCCTCCTTCCCGCTCGCGGCGCCGGTGCCCAGCGTGGCCTTGGCCGCGCTGAGTCACGGCCTGGCCGTGGCCCCCGGCCAGCCCGGGGTGTGGGCACGCGCGGCTTGGCCGGGAAGGTGTTGGGGGCGGGGGCGGGGGGGCACAGCCCACGGTGGAACAGGATTTTGGGAAGGTTGGGGTGCTGTCCTTCCCTGGCGTGACCCCCCCCTCCCCGTTTGCTCCGCAGCTCTGGCACCGCCTGCCCCGGCCTCGACACAGAAGGGGAGGATCCAGGCAGGTGTGTTGGGGGCTGTGGGTTGGGGCTGAGCCGACTTCCCTTCCAGGGAGACAGGGTGTTCTTGGGGGCACCAGGCAGAGCCCGATTACCTTCTGGGGGGGATTGACGTGGGGGGCACTGGCCTGAATGTAGCCACCCTCACAGGGGTTTGCTGGGTCACTGGGCTAAGCTCACCTGCCCCTCCTGGGGGGCTCTGGAGCTGGCTGAGGTACCAAGACTGGTGGCAACCCTCTGCAGGGGTGCTGTGCTGCTGGTTTGGGGTACGGCTTTGTCTTCTGAGGTTGCCTGTTGCTGATTGCTCCTCTCTTTCTCCCCCACAGACGATGCAGCTGCACACGTGCTGAGGAGCGTGGGGCAGAACTCGGCCATGCGCAGCAGCAGCCGCCCCTTCACCTTCGTCAGCCTCCTCCTGCCCCTCTTGGTGCTGCAGGGGCTCTGAGCTGCGCCGCCTGCCCAGACCCACCGAGGCTGCGGCCACTGGGGACCCCCGTGGGCCCCGCACTCTGCCCCAGGTGCCCTGCCCTGCGCACGTCTGGGCGAAGAAAGGAATTGTCAGTATTATGGGGCTGGAGGGCCCAAAGCCATTGGAGCAGCTGGAGCCTTCAGGCTTCCCTGGCCGGTCCTGGCAGCCAGAAGCCGAGCAGGAGCCTGGAGCTGGAGGGGCTGAAGTGCCCTAGACTGGAGAGGGGCAGGGGGCTGGCACCCCTGTCCCACAGCTGAGCTCACCCACCACCCTCGGGGCTTTCCCGGTGGTGGGCTCGAACTGGAATGTGTCCTGCAGGCGAGGACATGGGGGTGGCCAGGTGACACCAGTGCAGGGGGCCTCTTACCCCCAGCGTCAGCGGTGAGCGAGCACAGACAGACTGGAGATGCCCCGCAGCCAGGGGAGCGGGGTTGTAAAGAAACATCCCACTCCTCGCTGTGCTGCACCCATACCCTACCCTTCATCCTCTGGTCCTTCCCCATCCCTCCCCTCCGCTGGATGCCGGAGGGACCCCCCAGCACCCCCTTTGTACAGCTTTCTAACACGGGACTTTTTATACCATTGTCAGGAATAAATAACCAAAACCATGCTGAGCTCCTGAGACCTCCCCCACCCTCCTGGGCCAGGCTCTCCTGGCCCCTGTGGGGGGTTGGGCTGGTTAATTAATTAATTGGCTGGTGTTTGCACGGGGCTGTTAAGTGCCAAAGTGCCACAGTGGCTGGCACTGTCCCCGGCTTTATCTGGTGACACAAAGGCCTCCCATGAGGGTGGGAACCCCAGCCCCTGCACTGGAGAGAGCTTCCAGGTGGGGGGTAACAGCTCCTGGGACAAACCCTGCTGGAGTGGGACAGACCCCATGGGATGGGACAAATCCCACCGGTGATGAGGAGGGGTCTGAGCCAGAGCCCCCGGGGCTGGGCAGGGGATGCAGCCTGTCTGCACCCCAGGGATGTGGGACCCCTGAGGTGTGAGGTGCTGTGGGTGCAGGGATCACAGGAATTTGAGGCCCCTGGAAGTGGGACCCCCAGGGAGCGAGGGGCCTGCAGAGGTGCGATATTGGGGCACTGGGGTCACAGGAATGCATTAACACCCGAGTGCAGGGGGATCCTAGAGATGGAGGATCATGGAGAGGCGGGATCTTGGGGTCACAGGGATGTGTGAGGGCACCGTGGGACAGCAGAGTCACCGGGACTTGAAACCTGTGGAAACACGGATCTCAGGGGCGCAGGACCCTGGGGAATTACTGTCACAAGGATGTGTGACTCCTGGAGGCGGCAGGCATGGGGTCACAGGGGCGTGTGACCTCCGGGCTGTGGGGTTGCCAGGACGGGGGACCCCCAAACCTGTAGGGGGGCACTCAATACACGAGACCTAAGGGATGCTTCCCCCCGCCAAACCGGGCCCGGTGCCCTCCCCTTGGCCGCCTGTGTGCCCGCGTGGCGGTGCCGCCGCCGGATCGCCGCCGCCGCCGGATCGCCGCCGCCGCCGGATCGCCGCCGGATCGCCGCCGCGGCCGGATCCCCGCCGGATCACCGCCGCAGCCGGATCGCCGCCGCAGCCGGATCGCCGCCGCCCGTCCCCGCCCGGTGCGCGGCCGATCCCTCACCGGTAGTGCGTCCCGCCCCGCCGCGCCCCGCCCCGCCGCGCTCCCGCCGCTGCCCCGGTGTCCGGCACGGTCATGTCGGTGCTCGCCGGCGTCTGCCTGGCCGCCACCCTCGCCATGTTCGCCACCGGCCTGTGAGCGATCGGCGGCGGCCCCGGGCGGGGGCGGGAGCGATGGGGAACGGGGCCGGCTCGGGGCTGCACCGAGGGCCGGGGGCGTTGGGGTGTAACGGGGGCCGGATTTGGGGTGCAGGGGAGGGGGGATTTGAGGGTGCAGTGGGGGGTGAGGGTGCAATCAGGACACCAGGGCAGGTTTGGGGGTGCAGTGTGGGGCCTGGTGAGAGGGTTGGAGGGGCAACAGAGGCGTTTTGGGGGCCTGCAGTGGAGGCCATGGAGGGGCATTTGGGAGTAAAATAGGGAAGCCATCAGGGCCAGTTTGGGGGTGCAGTGGGGACCAAAAGGGTGCAGTGGGGTGGGCATCAGGCTCCATTTGGGGGTGCAGTGGGGAAGACATCCGGCCCAGTTTGGGGGTGCAGTGGGGAGGGCACCAGGCCCAGTTTGGGGGTGCAGTGGGGAAGACATCAGGCCCAGTTTGGGGGTGCAGTGGGGACCAAAGGGATCCAGCAGGGAGGACACCAGGCCCAGTTTGGGGGTGCAGTGGAGAGGGCACCAGGCCCAGGTTGCGGGTGCAGTGGGGAGGGCACCAGGCCCAGTTTGGGGGTGCAGTGGGCCATGGATGGCAGGTGCAAAGGGATTAGGGGTGCACTGGGGATGGTGCTGAGTCCCATTTGTGGGGTGCAGGGGGAGGAGAGTGAAGGGGTGCAGTGCCTGCTGGCTTCAGAGACTGGAGCCCCCTCACCCCAGCACTGCTGGGCACCGAGGAGGCCGCTGCCCTCCGCTCTCCCCAGGTCTGACCTGCGCCAGATGTTGGCGACCAAGAGTGTGGAGAACATCCAGTTCCTGCCCTTCCTCACCACCGATGCCAAGTACAGCGGGGTCGGGCCCCGGGGAGGGGGAGTCACATACATTTGAGAGGCAGGGAGGATCCCCCAGGCTGCAGCCAAGTGCCTGTGCCGTATCCTTGCAGCAACCTGAGCTGGTTGGGCTATGGCTGCCTGAAGGGGGACGGGACAGTGATCACCGTCAACGCCATCGGAGCAGCTCTGCAGACCCTCTACATCCTGGTGTATCTCTACTACAGCCCCGCAAAGGTGGGGCAGGGGCCTGGGGCGATGGGGAGGGTGGGGGACCCTCACCCTGATGTCCCCCTGCTGTCCCTCCCAGCGCCCCGTGCTGCTGCAGATCCTGCTGCTCTTGGCTGTGGTGGTCACTGGCTATGGCTACTTCACCGTCCTGGTTGACACGGGGACACGCCTGGCACACCTGGGGCTCTTCTGCAGCGTCTTCACCATCAGCATGTACCTCTCACCGCTGGCTGACCTGGTGCGTGGGGCTCGGTGGGGCTGGGGCTGGCCAGCCCGGGCCCTGCCTGACATTTGTTCCCGCAGGCCAAGGTTGTCCGGAGCAAGTCGACGCGGTGCCTGTCCTTTCCCCTGACCGTCACCACCCTTGTGGCCTCCAGCAGCTGGACACTCTATGGACTGCAGCTCCATGATCTCTACATCACAGTGGGTTGGGGTGGTGGAATGCCAAGGGGTGCTGTCTTATCCCATCTCATCCCATCCCCATCCCATCCTGTCCCAATCCATCCTACTCCACTGCATTCCACACAGTCCCATCGCCATCCCATCCTACCCTGGCCTGCTTCATCTACATTCTACCCTGCTCCATCCCATCTCATCCCATCCCATCCTGTCCCATCCCATCCCGTCCTGTCCTCCTCCTGCCCTCCTCCTGCCACATCTCACCCCACTCCATCCCCACTCCACTCCACTCCACTCCTATCCTATCCCATTCCTATCCCATTCCTATCCCATTCCACCCCATTCCCTCTCAGCTGAGCACTTGGCTTGGGGCCGGCCCTGTTCAGCACTGCGTGTGTCACCCAGCCAAGGGTAACGAGGCTCAGCATGATGACTATTGATTTTAACTAATTAGCTGGGATGGGGCCAAACAACCTCCCCAGGCACCACAGGGGGAGGCGTACATCCACTCTCCCCCCGTGTCCTCCCGCAGGTCCCCAATGTGCCAGGGATCGTCACCAGCCTCGTGCGGTTCTGGCTCTTCCAGCGGTACAGGCCAGAGCAGGACAAGCCCTACAGCCCCCTGCCTGCCTGAGAGGTGCCCGAAGGAGCACCCCAACTCTGGCCTGGGCTGGCCCCACCGCTGAGCCCCGAGTGCCACCACTGTCCTCTGGGCCACTCGCCATGGGACACCAGGAAGGACCTCCTGCCTCCAGCCCTGCATCCTTCAGCAAAGGCCCCAGAGCTCTCGGCAAAGCCTTTGGGGTGCCATAAGCTCCTCAAATCCCAGGGTGGGAGGACAGTTTTCCATGCCCATGGCCCTGCCTGGCATCGGGATGGGGCTTTCCAGGGGTCCACGTGTCATTTTTGTATGGATTCAAGTGCCTTTTAATAAATCAGAGACTTCCCAGTGCCTGCTTCTTGTACCTCCCTCCTGCTGCTGCTGCTGCTGCAGAGGGTGGTACAGCTCGTGGCCCTACAGCTCCTTTGGGATCTCCTTGTGGCCATCCAGGGGCTACTTGTGGTGGGGGCTCATCCTGACACAGCCTGGGCTCCAGCAAACCCTCACCAGGCATCAGCCCTGGTGTTAGGCTGGGCTGGGGCTACAAGGGAACCCCGGGGAAAACGGCGCTGCTGAGGGTCTGCTCTGAACCCCCCCACCCCGAGCTACGGGAGCCGCCCATCACAGTGGAGGGGTAAAAGTGTGGAACTGACAAGCAGCCACCATCCAGGAACTGGGAATCGATGGGAATCCTTGCTAAACCCCCGTGGATCGAGCGGGCCTGGATCAAGCATCGATCCTACGTCAATTAACCAATTAACAGCGATCTGGAATGAAGATACTGTGCCGGTGCCTCGGTGGAGGGACAGGAGGGGCCAAATCATGCAGCAGACACCGGAGCCTTGCAGAAAGAGACCCCCACCCCATGCAGGACACTCCAGGACCGAGGAGCCTCATCCCACGCTCCGGCCAGATGACGCTGTTGGGATGAAGGATGCGGGGCTGAGGACGCTGGCAGGAGCTGTGCTGTGCCTCTGCTGCTTGTGCACACACAGAGCCTGGAAAAATCCATATAGAGGGACGGAGCTGAGCGTCGTGCCAAGCTCCCAGCGTGCTCTGTCTTGCCCCAGTGGAGCCGGGGCTCCCCGTGCCTGCTCCGGCTGCTCCCGGGACTTGGCCCAGCAGGGAGGAGCCCCCTGCTCCCCCCCGGCAGCGGGAGCAGCTCCCAGCCCGGCCCCAGAGCCTCGGGAAAGGGCAGCTTTCTCCAGACACGCCTCGGCTGCCAACCGGTCGCTCCGGCTGCCCTGTGCCGGGAGCGGCCGTGACGTGGCCCCTCGTGCCAAGCCGGAGGCAGCTCCCGGATGCTTCCATGCAGGGAGGAGCTGCCACCAGGCCGCTGCCACACAGGCTGGGGGTAGCTCCTGATGGCCGTGAGTTGAGGCCCTGGATGGCCCTGAGAAGCCCCTGGATGACCATAAGTATCCCCTTGAAGGCCGTGAGTAGCCACTGGATGGCCATGAGTAGAGGCTCTGGATGGCCATGAGTAACCTGCACAGGGTCACGGGTAGCTCACACAGGACTGTGAGTAGCCCCTAGATGACCACAAGTAGCCCCTGACAGTCCTGAGTGGCTCAAAGGACAGACCGTAGCCCCTGATGGCCATTTGTAACCCCTGGATGGCCACAAGGAGCCCCCTGGTTTGCTTTCAGTAGCCCCTGATGGCCACAAGGAGCCCTGGGATGGTGCCAGATTGCCATGAGTAGTCCTCAGTCATGAGTAGCCCCTGCATGACCCCAAGTAGCCACTGGACAGATATACGTAGCCCCTTTGAATGATCACAAGGAGCCCTTGGTTGGCTCTGAGTAGCCCCTGATGACCCTGAGTAGCCCCCAGAACACTGCTGTCCTTGTGCTGCGGTCCTGACCCCACCATGGCCCCACGTGGCCAAATCCAGGGCAATGTCACCCCCCCAATCACCCGTGTGCCAGCGAGTGCTGGGAGCTTCCCACCCTGCTCCCACCAGCCTTTGCTGCTCAGGAAACAGCTAATTAGCTGCTCCTGCTAATTAACCCGAGTCCTCCCTCCCGCTCCCAACTGCTCCTTTCTGCAGGATACACAGCTGCTAATTAAAATCCCAAAGTCCTTTGGCTGGAGGAGCTGGCGGCTGCCAAGGCAGCAGGTTCCTGCACACGGGGTCAGAGAGCAGAAATGGGGGTCCCCAGGAGCGGGCCCCTCCCCAGACAGAGCCCCCCACCCCTCCCTATTCCCAGTGACGCCCAGCGTGGTGCTGTGGATGGGCAGAGGATTCGGGGGAGCTCCCCTCGAGCTGCTGGGGTTGGGGGGCACCATGCTGCAATTTCAAAGCTGTGTCGCCCACCCCACGCTGCCAGTCCCTCTCCTCCTTCCCAGGAACCCGGCCAAAGGGGACGGGATGAGGCTCCTCCAGCTCCCACCTGTGATCCACATCTGAGCCAGGAATGTGCTTGGGCTCTGGGGCACGGCCCAGTCCCACATCCGACCCCAGAGCCAAGCTCCAGGGAACTCAGCGAGGGCCAGGCAGGGCAGGACCGGGTGTGGGGTTTTCCCTGCAGCCCCTCAAGAGTGGTGAGAGAACTGGGCCCGCACGGTGACCTTGCTCTTCACAAAACCCCTCCCTGCACACCAACATCACACCGCTGAGAGCTGAGCGATTCCCCCGGGTGGCTCTCAGTGCCCACCGCCCCCGCCGTGCCCCGGGCTCACAGAACAGCACGGGCAGCACCGTCCCTGGCCTTTATTGGGCTCACAGGCGCAGCCCCCGCCGCCGCAGGTCGGCCCGCGCCGCCCTGATGTGCTCCTGCAGCTCGGCCGCCGCCTCCTCGCAGTCGTTGAAGGTGGCCAGGCGGTAGCCCACGGTGGCCAGGGAGTAGCAGCCGAAGGCCACCAGCAGGTAGACGGGCAGCGGCAGCAGCGCCTGGCGGAGCGGGGCCGGCGGCTGCAGCCCCGGCGGGGCCAGAGCCAGCGCGGCCCAAGCCGAGCCCAGCACGGCGAGTCCACACAGCCACTGCCCCAGCTTGGTCATGGCGGCCTGAGGGGAGAGCGCGTGTGAGAGGGGGAAAGCGGAGGGGAAAAGGGGAAAACACGGGGAGCGGGGGGACCCATGAGAGGAACAGCGGGGAAATGGGGAGATGGGGCGGGGAGAGCGGCAGAGAAGGAAGGAGGGAAGCACGGAGAGCGGAGCCGGGAGGGACACCGCCCTGCGCCGGGCCCGGTCTCCCCCGGGGTCTCCTCCCGCCGGAACGAATTCCCCCCCAAAGCCCGGGCCCAGCCCCACCCCCAACCTGGCTCGGTCCCGCTCCCGGTGCTGGTCCCGCTCCCTGCCCGGCACCGCGATGACGTAACGGCAGCGCCGCGCGCGAGGGATGCCGGGAACTGTAGTTCCAGGGAGCGGCGGCCGCGGGCTCCCCCTGGGGGCGGGGCACGGCACCGCCGGGACCCCGCCGGGACCCCGGCTCCGGCCCCGCTGCCGGTGCCGCAGGAAGCGCCGGGCTTTGTCGGCCGAGGCCGGGGCCGCAGGAAGCATCTGGTTTCCTCCACGTCCGGCCGGAGGGGTGCCAGGGGCCCGGCGTGGGAGCGAGTCCCGGCCGCCCTCCCACGGCTGCGGGGACTGCGCCGTTCCCACCCCCCCTACCCGGGCAGCCCTGGTGACCCACCCGGGGTCCCGCGGAGGGCACGAATCTGTGATCCCCTGCCAAACCCAGCAGCCTGAGCTGTGCCAGCGCAGCGGTCCAGTAGCAGCCCTCAGCCACTGGGACCCCCGCACACCCCCTGCCCACTCCAGCCTCTGCGGCTCCAGTATGCTCCAATCCTGGCTCCACTGGGATCTTCCTCCCTTGCAGGTTTGGACAGACAAGATGCCAGCAGCAAATCTTCCGCCCTTGGCCACCCTCACCTTCCCTGGGCAACCCAGAATCTACCCCAGGATTGAGAGCCACTTCCAGCCACACCGGCACACAGCAGGGCCAGGAACTGGGAGCTGGCAGAGGGGACAAGAAGCTACAAAGAAATGGCTTTATTGGGCAGGGGGGAGTCCTGGACCAGCCGCAGGGAGGGGGCTGCCCCAGGAAGGGGCAGCAGGACATCAATTTCTCTTCCTGCCCTTGCCGACAGCCTTGGCAGGAGCAGCGACAGGCGCTGTGGACTGGTAGAGAGTGGAGGATATCTTGTTGATGTAGTAGAGACCGACCATGGAGAAGATGAGGCTACGAGGGCAGATGGGAAGAGGCTGCTCAGCTGCTGGGGGCAGGAGCACGCCAGGCTCGCCCCAACAGCTTCCCTGGGATCCCAACGCACTGCCCTTTGTAAACCAACACCTTGCCCCTGGGTCCCAATCCCCTGCCCTTCCTAAACCAACACTTTCCCCTTGAATCCCACTCCCCTGCCCTTCCTAAACACCCTCCCTTAGATCCCGCTGTGCTGCTGTTCCCACCAGCCCCCTGAGGCACCATAGCAGTCCTGGCCCTGCCCAGCCCCCTCCCAGTGTCACCCCGTGATCTCTCGGGGTCCCCTTGGTCGCCCCCCACCCTCCAGGGCAGCTCTGGACGTACCAGGTGGTCACACAGACCCGGTGGATGAGGCCAGAGGCAAACAGGGCCAGCAAGAGGCAGGTGAGGACTGTGGAGAAGCAGGAGACACACGATGCTGCAGGGCTGCCCCCAGTGATGGAGGGGCCATGGCTGCAGCAGCATAATTTCCCTCAGGCCCAGGGAAAGCTCAAGGGAAGCTGCCACGGTTCCAGGGCAGGGCTGGGACCATCCAGTGCCACTGCTGGAGCACCCCCAGCCCTTCCACAGGACACCAATGTGTTCCTGCTCCCCTCCTGGGCTCCCACAACACTTACTCTCCGGGAATATCTTGGCCTGGAAGCCCTTGCCGAAGATGAGGTTCTCCAGGTTGTTGAAGGCCTGGTTGTGGAGTTAAGGGACAGAACGGGATCCTGCTGTCCTCCCGAGCTTGCTCCCATCCTCTCTGCTCCAGCCACACTCCTGTCATCTGCACCTGCTCCTGTTCCGCCATTCCCATCCCGTGCCCTGCTCCCAGCCCCGTCCCTGCCGCCCACCATCCCTCTGGTCCGGTTCCCAGCCCCCTGACACAGCACCCCACTCCCCACCAGCCCCCCTCCCGTCCCCCGGTCCCACTCCCAGTGCCCACGGATGCGGTGAGGGAGCAGACGAAGAGCGCGGAGCCCAGCAGCCCGCCCTGGATGGTGAGCCACTCGGTGGAGGCGAGCTGCCGGCTGTACATCTGCATCCCGGCGAACAGCAGCAGCGACAGCAGCGACGACAGCGCCAGGGATGTGCCCGTGCCTACGGCTGCGTCCCGGGGCCGACTCAGCACCGGGACCAGGCCAGACGCGGAGCCTGTGCTCACCCTGCACCCATGGGTGCCGTGCATCCCGGCCCCCTCGCCGCTCATCCCCGCATTCCCCCGGCCCAGCTGTTCCCCCGCTCCCGTTCACTCCCGCCCCGTGATGTCCGTGACCCCGTTACCTCCCTGCCCTGTTACACCTCCATCCCCCGCTGCTGCCGCTGTCCCCGTGCCCCGGTACCCTTCATTCCCTCCCCTTTCCCGTTACCCCCCGCTATTGCCCCTATCCCCGGTACTCCTCCCGCTTCGGTTATCCCCCTGCCCCGTTACGCCCCTTCCCCCGTTACCGCTCGTTCCCTCGGTATTCCCATTACCACCCCTGTCCCCGTGCCCTCCTTTCTCCCATTCCCCCGTCACGTCCCCTTTGCCCGTTCCCCCCCGGTTCCCCGTTCCCCCCCCGGTTCCCCCATACCCATGGTGCCCCCGATGCCCCCAGCCGCTCCCGCTCCGTTCCCGGTGCCGCCGTTCTGCGCACGCGCACCGCGGCCGCGCGCAGCGGGGACACGGCAGCAGCTCCGGGCTGCGCCACTGCGCCTGCGCGGGCGGCCCCGCCCCTCCCAGCGCGCCCCGCTGTGCGCGCGCCCCCCGGCGGCCGGGAGCGGAACTGCGAACCCGCGCCCCCCTCGGAGCGCCCTCTGGCGGCAGGGACGGGAACAGCGGGGGGACGAGACCGTCCCCGCACCCACCCCCGGCACCGACCCCGGGACCACCCCCGGCACCGACACCGCGACCACCCCCGGCACCGACCCCGGGACCCCCCCCCGGCACCGCCGCCGGTACCGGTGTCATTCTCATGCTGCCCGCAGCCCACCCCAGGCGCAGCTCCTCCAGCGTCGCCCGTCGGGGGATGCCCGAGGGTGCGGCGAGAGCATCCCCGCGCCCACCGCGCCCCCCCCGCACCGGTGCCGCCCCTCCGGTGCCTCCACCTCCCTCCGGTGCCGGCGGGGCGGGCGCCGCCGAGCATGCGCGCCGCCGCCCCCCGCCCTCCCCCCGGCTCCGCCGCTCCCTGCAACACACCGGGGCGATCGCGGCCGCCGCTGCTGCCGCCGCCGTCGCAGGCACGGGCGCGGGGAGCGGAGCCATGGCCGAGGGCGAGGACCTGCAGACCTTCACCTCCATCATGGATGCGCTCGTCCGCATCAGCGTGAGCGGCCGCGGTGGCGGCGGGGGGGCGGGCAGAGGTCCTCCGGGATCGGGTCGCCGTGGCAACGCGGCGGGGACCGGGGGGGAGGGCGATGCCCTTGAGGGGTGGGCGGACCCCGCACCCCGACTCACCGCAGCGACCCCCGGGGAGGGCCGTCATCGGGAGCCCCCCGCACCGAGCCACGGCCGAGCCGGGAGCACCGGGTGCGGAGGGGGCGGCCCCATCCCGGGCCCGATCTTGGTGCCCAGCCCGGTCCTGGCGCTGGTCCCAGTGTCGAGACCAATCCGGGCTCTGCTCTGGCTCCAGCCCCAGTCCCCATCCCCAGTCTCCATCCCAGCCCCCATCCCAGTCCCCATCTCCATCCTGGCCCCCATCTCCCTCTCCATCCCAGTTCCAATCCCAGCACTCATCCCTGTCCCCATCAGGATCAGCCCTGGGCCCCATCCTGGCACTATTCCCAGTGCTGGTCCTCATCCCCATCCCAGCCCTGGGCTCCATCCTGGTGCTGATCCCACTGGTGGCCCCCATTCCGCTGCTATCCTGATACTGGTCTAATCTTGACCCTTCTCTGGGCCCAGCCCCAATCCGATCCCTATACCAGGCCTGAGTCCCATCCAGGTTCTGATTCCAGTGCTGATCCTGATTCTGACCATGCTGCTGGTCCCAAGCCTGATCCTGGCTCTGGTGCTGGTCCTGGTGCCAGCGCTGGCCCCAGTCCTGGTCTTGGTGTGGCCCCAGTTCCCATCCCCAGTCCAGCCCTGAGCTTCATCCTGGTGCTGGCCCTGGTGCCATTCCTCAGACTGATCCCAGGCCTGATCCTGGCCATGATGCTGCTCCCAACCTTGCCCCTGTCCCAGTTCTGGTCCTGACACTGGCCCTGGTCCTGGCTGTGGTTCCAGTGCTGACCCTGATCCTGGCCTTTCTGCTGATCCCAGCCCCATAACTCATCCTAGTGGAAGTCCTGATCCTCATCCTGGTGTTGGTCCTGGTGTTTGTCCTCATCCCATCCCTGGTGCTGGTCCCAGGCCTCATCGTTGCCCTGATGATGGTCCCAGTCCTTGTCTGCATCCCAGCCTGACTCCCAGTACTGGTTCTGATCCTGGTCCTGATGCTGATCCTGGCCCTGGTGTTGATTCCAGGCCCTGATCCTGGTCCTGATGCTGATCCTGGCCCTGGTGTTGGTTCCAGGCCCTGGCTGGTTCCAGCTGTGATCCTGGTGCTGATCCCAGCCCTGATACTGATCCTGCCCAGGTGCTGGTCCTGGACCTACTATTGGTCCAAGGCCCTTATTCCAGCCCTGATGATGATCCCAGCCCTGATGCTGGTCCTGGTGCTGACCTCAGCCCTGATGCTGATCCTGGCCCTGATGCTGATCCTGGGCCTGGCCCAGATCCTGTCCCTGATGCTGATCCTGGCCCTGATGCTGATCTTGGTCTTGGTGCTGATCTCAGCCCTGATGCTGATCCTGTCCCAGATCCTGTCCCTGATGCTGATCCTGGCCCTGGTGCTGATCCTGGTCCTGGTGTTGATCTCAGCCCTGATGCTGATCCTGTCCCTGATCCTGGCCATGATGCTGGTCCTAGCCCAGATCCTGGCCCTGGTGCTGATCTCAGCCCTGGTGCTGATCTCAGCCCTGGTGCTGCTCCTGGCCCTGGTGCTGCTCCTGGCCCTGGTGCCGCTCCTGGCCCTGGTGCCGGTCCCATCTGGTGTCAGCCCTGTCGTGCCGCTGGCGGGTGACGCTCCCGCTCTCTCCGCAGACCAGCATGAAGAACATGGAGCGAGAGCTGGTGTGCCCGGTGTGCAAGGAGATGTACAAGCAGCCGCTGGCCCTGCCCTGTACCCACAACGTGTGCCACGTGTGTGCCAGCGAGGTGCTGCTGCAGCACGGCCACCTGTACTGCGACCCCACCTCCGAGCCCACCTCGCCCGCAGCCACCCCGTCCACCCGCAGCCCCCGCCTGGGCCGCCGGGCTGTCCCCAAACCCGATCGGCTCGACCGCCTCCTCAAGTCAGGTGGGGCTGGAGGGGCTGGCAGAAGGGACAGGGGCAACAAGGGGACGGGGATGGCTGGAGATGACAGGGGTGGCTGAGGAGATGGGGACAGGGATGGCTGGAGGGGTTGGGGACAGCTGGAGGTGACAGAGAGGGCTGGAGGAGAGGGGGATGGATGGCTGGAGAGGGCAGGGATGGGTGGTTGGAAGGGGTGGAAATGGTTGGAGGGGATAAGGACGGCAGAGGGGGCAGGGATGGCTGGAGGGGACAGAGGTGGCTGGAGGGAACGGGGATGGATGGAGGGGAGGGGGATGGCTGGAGAGGATGGCAGCTGGAATAGGAACAACAGAGGGGATGAGGATGGCTGGAGGGGTTGGGAGCAGGGACAACTGGAAGGGATGGAGGTGGGGATGGAGACAGCACCCTGGGCTCCCCCATGGGGGGCTGAGGGACTCTGGGGCTTCATGGCCTGCTGACCCCCTCCCTGCCTCCCTCCCACAGGCTTCGGCACCTACCCGGGGCGCAAGCGGGGTGCCGTGCACCCCCAGACTGTCAGCTTCCCGTGCCCCGCCTGCCAGCGGGACGTGGACCTGGGCGAGCGGGGCCTGGGCAGCCTCTTCCGCAACCTGACGCTGGAGCGGGTGGTGGAGCGGTACCGGCAGACCATCAACATCAGCGCGGCCATCATGTGCCAGTTCTGCAAGCCCCCGCAGCTGGAGGCCACCAAGGGCTGCACGGAGTGCAAGTCCAGCTTCTGCAACGAGTGCTTCAAGCTCTACCACCCCTGGGGCACCCAGAAAGCCCAGCATGAGCCCACGCCCCCCACCCTCACCTTCCGCCCCAAGGTACGGCCTCCTCGTGGGTGCTCCTGCCCTGATGAGGGATTAATCTGAGAGAATCGGGGTTGTTCGGCCTGGAGAAGAGAAGCTGTGGGGTTACCAAGCTGTGGCCTGAAAAGGAACTGGTGGAAGGATGGGGCAAGACTATTTACAAAGAGCATGGAGTGACGGGACAAAGGGCAATGGGTTCAGATTGAAAGAGAGTAAATTTAGGTTAGATATTAGGAAAAACTTCTTATGGTGAGGGTAGCGCAGTACTGGAACTAGTTGCCCACAAAATCTGTGAATGCCACGTCCCAGAAAGCGTTCAAGGCCAACAGGGTCTAGTTGAGGATGTCCCTTTTCAAGTCAGGCAGGTTGGAACAAGATGATCTTCAAGGTCCCTTTCTGACCCCAACCATTCTGTGATTCTAAGATCTGGGGTGCAGGGGTGGGAGGGGGTGCAGAGCTCGGCTGAGCCCCACTGTGCCCGCACAGGGGCTGATGTGCCCGGAGCACAAGGAGGAGGTGACTCACTACTGCAAGACCTGCCAGCGGCTGGTGTGCCAGCTCTGCCGCGTGCGCCGCACCCACACCAGCCACAAGATCACCCCGGTGCTCAGCGCCTACCAGGCGCTCAGGGTAAGGGCTGCTGGGGCCAGGCTGGGGCTCTGTGGGGAATTGGGGGCACCACAGAGCGCCGGTGCAGATGGGGGGTGTGGGGCGGGGGCTGCCAGCACCACGTCTCATCACCTTCCTGCAGGAGAAGCTGACGAAGAGCCTCGCCTACATCCTGAGCAGCCAGGACACGGTGCAGACCCAGATTGCCCAGCTGGAGGAGACAGTGAAGCACACGGAGGTAAGGGCGGAGGGTGCCCATCTGTCCCTGAGCTGTCCCTAGGCGGGAGTGGCACAGCCAGCGCAGTCCCCTCTGGTCCCAGGACGTGCCACACACTGACCCTGCCGTGTGCCCGGCAGGTGAACGGCTCGCAGGCCAAGGAAGAGGTGTCACAGCTGATCCAGGGGCTGTGTGCCATGCTGGAGGAGAAGCGGGCCACGCTGCTGCAGGCCATTGAGGAGTGCCAGCAGGAGCGGCTGGCCAGCCTGCACGGCCAGATCCGGGAGCACCAGGCCATGCTGGAGAACTCGGGCATGGTGGGCTATGCCCAGGAGGTGCTGAAGGAGACTGACCACCCCTGCTTTGTCCAGGCTGCCAAGCAGCTGCACAACAGGTACTGGGCTGCCGGGGGTGTTGGGGCCCTCTGGTGCCTGAGGTGGCACCGTGACATCCCCGCTCTCCTGTGCTGCAGGATCCTCAGGGCCACCGATTCGCTGCAGAGCTTCCGTCCCGCAGCCAACGCCTCCTTCAGCCACTTCCAGCTGGATGTCAGCAGGGAGCTGAAGCTGCTCACTGACCTGGCCTTCATCCGAGGTAAAGGCAGCGGGACCCGGGCACCGGCTGTGCCCCGTGCCAAGGCGCAGCCCCCGCGGGCAGAGCGGGTCCCTGCCCACCTCGGAGCTGCAGCTCAGCCTCGGCTGCCCAGGGCCGCGCTCGGGCAGGCGCTCGCGGATCTGCCAGTGCCCCCCTCCCCGTCAGGGCCAGCCCCCGCCCCAGCAGCCCCCAGAGATATCCCTGCCCTGCCCTGTGCCAGGGCGTCCGGGCCAGGGGCAGGCAGGCAGGGCCGTGGTGCCAGGTGAGGGCAGCAGGAGTGCCGGAGGGTGAGTACGGAGCTGCCCCGCTGCCGGGCAGGCGCTTCCCGCAGGGCAGGAGCCGCGTGGCCCTGCCGGACCCGCTGGCGACACGTTTCAGACCTGCTTCTACCTCTCTTTGTTTATAGGCTGCGGCCGCTGCCGAGGCGTCACCGAAGTAACTGAGGCAAGTCACACCCCTGCCCCAGAGCCGCCCCTCTCTCTCTTCCCATCCCTCCATCCCTCCATCCTGCTCCCGCCCTGGCCCCGCTCCGCCGCCATCCTCCATCCCCGTCCTGCCCGCTGGCGTTGGCAGCCGCTGGCTCTGCCTCCTCCATCTGCCGCCGCTCCCTCTGCCCTCCCACCCCCTCTCGCCCCATTTCCGTCCCACTCCTTGCTCCATTTCCGTCCCCTTCCTTGGCCCATTTCCATCCCCTCTTGCCCTGTTTCCATTCTCTTCCTCTCCCTATTTCTGTCCCCTCTCACCGTGTTTCCATCGCCTTCCTCACTCCATTTTTGTTCCACTCTCACCCCACTTCCGTCCCATTCATCATCCAATTTTCTGCCCCTTCTCATCCCATTTCCGCTCTCCCTTGCCCCATTTCAACCCCATCCTTGTTCGATTTCCACCTTCTTCTCGTCCTGTTTCCATTCCCCTTCTTTCCATTTCCATCCCAGTCTCACCCCATTTCCATCCCATTTCTCACTCCATTTTCTTTCTCTCTTTGCCCCATTTCCACCCCTCTCCTTGTCTGATTTTCCTCCCCCTCTTGTCCCATTTCCATCCCCTTCCTCGCCCCATATCTGTCCCCCCTTCACCCTATTAATATTTACATTCTTCCCCCATTTATCTTGTCTGCACCTCATTTCTGTCCCACTCTCACCCCACTTCCATTCTACTCTCACCCAATTTCCATCTTCTGCCTCACTCCTTTTCCATCCCTCTCCTCGTCCCATTTCTTTTCCCCTTTGCCCCATTCCCATCTGCCTCCTTGCCCCATTTCTGTCCTGTTCACTCCATTTCTGTCCTGCTCACCCCATTTCTGTCCCTTTCTGCACCCTATTCCCACCTTGTCCTTGCCCCATTGTTGCCCCGTTTCCATTCTCCTCCCCTCTGTACTTCCATCCTACCCTCACCCCATTTCTGTCCTCTTCCTCTCCCCATTTCCACCCCTCTCCTTGCCCCATTTCTACCTCCCTCATCCAGTTCCCCTTCTCTTCCTCGCCCCATTCCCATCCTTTCCTCACCCTCCTTCCACCTTCATCTCTCCTTCCCGCCCTGCCTCTGTTCCTGCCAGTACCTTCTACCACCCTCCATCCCCATCTCCTCCTCCTCCTCTTCCACTGCCTCCATTCTCTCTCTCTCTCTCTCTCTCTCTCCTCCCTCCTGACTTGCACTCGGCCTGTCTGGTCCCTGGAGCCCCACAGCAGCAGCTCCTCTGTCTCCCTGACTCTCGCTCTCCTTCGGTGCCGACACACGGTCTCCGCAGTCAGACCCCTCTAGACTCCGCTGGTCGTGCGTCCGTCCGTCCGTCCGTCCGGAATCCCGGAATGCCCCCTCCCTGCGTCCGGCCGCCTCCCCGCCGGCGGGCTGGGGGACGCTGCCTGATGCCCGCCGCTGCCTCTCCCTGCAGCGCCCGAGGCCCCCGTCATCGACACGCAGCGCACCTACACCTACGACCAGATCTTCCTGTGCTGGCGGCTGCCGCAGCACTCGCCGCCCGCCTGGCACTACACCGTGGAGTTCCGCAAGACCGACGCCAAGGCCAAGGGGCTGAAGCTGTGGCAGCGGCGGGAGGAGGTGCGGGGCACCTGCGCCCTCGTCGAGTACCTGGACACCGACAGCGTCTACGTGCTCCGGGTGAAGGGCTACAACAAGGCGGGCTTCGGGGACTACAGCGAGGACATCTACCTGCACACGCCGCCCGCCCCAGGTGAGAGGCGATGGATGGGGGCTCGGATCGAGCCGGGGCGCCCCGCCGTGCTGCTCTGCTCACCTTCCTCCTCCTCTCCTCCCCGCAGTCCTCAACTTCTTCCTGGACAACCGCTGGGGCTTCAACCGGGACCGGCTGGCCATCAGCAAGGACCAGCGCGCGGTGCGCAGCGTCCCCGGCATCCCCATGCTCTTCGCCGCCGAGCGCCTGATGACCAGCTGCCACCTGTCCATCGACCTGGTCATCGGCGATGTGGCCATCACCCAGGGCAAGAGCTACTGGGCCTGCTGCGTGGACCCCAGCTCCTACCTGGTGAAGGTGGGCGTGGGGCTGGAGAGCAAACTGCAGGAGTGGTTCCAGGTGCCGCAGGACGTGGTGAGCCCCAGGTGAGCGGGGCGGCTTCGGGGTTCCTCTGCCTCTTCCTACCTTCGCAGCAGGCACTGGGGTGTGGGGGGATCTCCGGCCTGTCCCGTGGGTCACCCGTGCCCCCTCCACAGGTACGACCCCGACAGCGGCCACGACAGCGGGGCGGAGGACACGACGGTGGAGGCGCCTCCTCCCTACGCCTTCCTCACCATCGGCATGGGCAAGATCCTGCTGTCGCACGGCTCGGCCCTCACGTCCCGCGACCCCAACGGCTGCACCGTGCCCTTGCCCCCGCGCATCGGCATCTGCCTGGACTACGAGCAGGGCAAGGTGAGCTTCTACGACGCCGTCTCCTTCCGCGAGCTCTGGGAGTGCGGCGTGGACTGCTCGGGGCCCGTCTGCCCCGCCTTCTGCTTCATCGGAGGGGGGGCCCTGCACCTCCAGGAGCTGGTGGCCAACAAGCAGGAGCGGAAAGTGACCATCGGGAACTTCGCCAAGCTGGACTGAGCCGTGCCCGCCGTCCCCGGGCGCCGCCGGCTCTGCCCCCCGGGCACCCCTGGGGGGACACGAGTGGCCAGGGAGCAGAGCGTAGCAGAGGCGGCCCCGGCCCCCGCCACCACTGGGGACAAGGCCAGGTGTTTGTTTTGTGGGATGGGGGGGACGGGGACAGCTTTGCCGTCCCCTCCTCACCCTGTCCGCCTGCCCCTAGCTCCAACTCAGCCCGAGGCTGCTCTGGGGCTGTGGGCAGGGCTGGCAGAGGGTCAGCCCTAGAGATGGGTCAGGGAGGGGGACGGGGCTGCACAGGGAGGGGGGTGGAAAGTGACAGTGGGGTGACAGTGGAGGGGAGAGGCTGGGTGCTGGTTGGGGTGGGGGAGGCAGCTGGGGAGGGGGGAGAGGGCGGGGGGAGGCCGGGCTGGAAGGAGGTGTGAAGGTGTTTTGTAAAATGGCTCATTTTTCAACGTGGATCATCTGGCTGCAGCCAGGCACAGCCCCCGGACGCAGCCAGCGTGAGGTTCCCTCCCGTGGGCTGCTGGGCACCTCAGTGCAGCCTGCTCTGCCCTGTCCTTGGGCAGCAACGTGTCTGGCCAGCCCTGCACGTGCTCTGAGGGCCACACTTGGCTCCTGTTACACCACTCGGTGCCCAACCTCACATTGCTGGGCTGGGCTGGGCCTGCAGGGTCTGGATCCGACCCTCCAGGGAGCCCCAGCACTGTGGGGGCTGTGCCAGCAGTCCCACACTGGGATCCTGCCGAGCTGCTGTCATTTCTCCTGGGTTCTGTTACAACAAACGCTGTATTTTCATGGTTTCCTACAATAAACTGCGATGCCAGACTCCTCTGGAGCCTCCCTGCCACGGGGGGCCATGGGGCCAGGCTGTGCATGGGGTCGGGGTGCTGAGGGACATGGGGACACGTGTTGGCTCTGGGGTCACAGGGCTGTGGGGTCACGGGGCTGTGGTGTTGGGCTGACCATGGGGCTGTGAGACCAGGCTGTCCAGAGACACGTCCAGAGATGTGCCCAGGACCGGGGGCCATGGGGCCAAGCTGTCCTTTGTGCTGTGGCTGGCAGGTGCCAAGCCTGCCCAGCCCAGGCAGTGCTGACGTGTCAGGTCCTACCCCTGCTCTGCCCGGCCACGTGGTCGCTGCCACCCTGTCCCAGGGTGTCAGGAGTCTCCTGGACCGGCCATCTCCCCAGAACAAACTCCTGCAGCATGGCTGGGGAGCCCCAAGGGCAGCCAGTCCAGCCAGGGAGGCTGCTGGGTGCTGAGGCATCTTCTCGGGGTGGGTTTTGGAGCTGGACTCCCCACCCAGGTACTCTGCATGGCAGGTGGAGGGGCCACAGGCGGGGCAGGGCCCTGCTGGGTGGGTGCCTGTCCCTGGAGATCCCGGCCCCTAAGTTGGAAGGGGAGGGAGCCACAGGGCTGAGCTCTCTGTGAACAGGCAACTCTCTGCACGGCCCAGCCCTGCAAATCAGGCCCCTGTTCTGATTCCTGGGGCCCTGCCCAGGGCTGGGGAGGGGGCTGAGTGGGGAAACAGCAGTCCCAGGCACACCCCATGCCCTGCCCTAGGCACTCGACCCCATGCCCAGCTGGCAGAACAGATCTGGGGGCGGGGGGTGCCACACTGTGCCAGAGCCCCCCATCAGTGCATCCCCCACAGCAGTCTCAGGGCACCCCTGTGCTCCAGAGACCCCCCCAGCCCCTTGCCTGCACCCCAGCACAGCTCTGACAGCTCCCAGCACATGCCAGGGTTCCCCGGGCACCTGGCACGGCCGTGGGCCCCACCCAGAGCCCACACAGTGCGGCCAAGGCATCCATCAGCTGCCCGCTGCTGGGCTGCTCCTGGGGCTGCTCCCGGCCAAGCACTGGCTCCGTGCCTGCCACCACATGGGCTTTCTTTGGGCAAGGTTTGGTTCCTTGTTTTTCTGCCTTTTCAGTGCTTGCCAAAACACTCCCAGCGCCCAGGAACAGGCCCAGCTCAAAGTGGGGCTGCCAGGGGGCCACTGAGCACTCCAGGGACGGCTGTTCCCAAGGTTTGTGCCCTGGCACACGTGTCCCCAAGGGGTGTGCCCCGGTGCTGCCACACAGCCTCTTCCTCCAGCACCCCCCAGAGCCTTTTTGGGGTTCACTCAGCGTTTGGAAGACCCCCGAGCCCGTTCAGGCAGGGGAGGGGAGCAGGAGACGCCACGTGCGCGCAGTGGCACACGTGCAGCTGCACGGGCCTGGCACCGTCACATTCCGCCTGTGCAGCCGTGGGGAAACCGGACGTGTCAGACGAGACGCGTTCCATCGTGAACAGAAACTGGCAGCGCGGGAGGGCTGAGAGGGAGGCAGTTTGGCAGGACATGTCACATCCAGAGGCGTGCAGGGACCAGGGACACGGTGACACCCCCAGGACTGCCTGGAAAGGGAAACGAGAGCCACCCCCCCCAAGATGAGGACACCCGTGTGGGTGACAACCACGTCAGGGGAGTCCCCGTCCCAGAGAAGCCCCCCTGCCACCCCCACGGCGCAGCCCTGGGGACACAAGGCTGCCCCCATCCTTTTATTTTAACTGTGATAAATACACCCCGGCCGAGGACCTGCCACCCCGCCGAGCCGAGCCCGGCACCAACACCCTGCAAATAGAGATATTTATATAAAATAACACCACAAAAAGAGCCATTGAATCCCCGGGGTGGGGGGCACGAGCCCAGTCCCGCACCCCCGGCACGGGGCAGGGTTGCAAAGCCAAGCGAGCGCGGGGACCGTGGGGTGTGCGGGACCCTCTCTCTCGCCCCCCATCTTCGTTCGTCCAGTTCTGTCATGTGCACGAATCCGGCTGCTCCAGAACCATCCGGCTCCCGCTGCCCACGGCGAGGGGCCGAGCAGCACCGGGGGATGTGCCCCGGGGGCCGGTGCTGCTCCCCCGGGAGTGGGGGGCTGCGGCCGCCCCCTCCCCTGGGCAGCCGCCCTCCTTCCCAGCGCACCCTTCAGAGGTTGTCGGAGCCGGCGGCGGGGTTGGTGTAGGTGAAGGTGCCAGACCTCGTGGTGCTGCTGCCGGCCACCTTGGGGACAGGAAAAACGAGGGGGTGTCAGGACCGGGCTGAGTTCTCCTGGGTTCTCCTCTCTCTTCCCACCCCGGGGCAGCAGAGAAAGGTCTGCGCCCTCTCCACGGCCATCATGGGTAACCAAAAATCGCATCCTGCCATGGCGGCGGGCACTGTGGGCACCCTGGGCCCCCACGGACACCCCGAGCTCCCCCTCCCCGTGCGCGGGAGGAGCCGCGGTGGCCCCGGCCGTGTTCCCGCACGATAAGCTGGCCTGGCGAGTGCGAAGGTAAATATTTACCCAGGCCCCTGGTGTTTGCACAGGGTGAGCTGCTCGCAGGGAGCCAGAGCAGCTGGACACGGCCCCCGCCCACGGCCCCGCGTGGGGGGAGCACAGGAAACGGGGCCGTGAGGCGGCCCCCCGTGCCCCAAATCGCCTTGGAGAGCCCTTTGCGCCTCCAGGCAGCTCCCGGAGCCACACCCGCAGCTCCAGCGGGATGAGGAGCGCTGGCACGGGAATCATCTCGTCAGCCCCCATCAGCTCTGCAGAGCCCCGACCCTGCTCCCCACCCGCGGCAGAGGATGCTGCTGGCAGCAAGAGACCTGAGGGTCTGGCTGGGACACAGCAGAGCAGGAGAAGGGGCGGGGTGGGCAGGCAGCGAGCCCCCCGACGCCGCTGGGGCTGGGCACGGGGAGCGGCTGCCCAAGGTGGCGGGGGGCTCCCCGGAGCCAGGCCGGGTCCGCCCGCTGCGGCCGCGCAGCCGCTCCGAGCGCCGCTGCAGCCAGGCGTGAATGTTACACTCACCTCCCGGCCAGGCCGGCGTGGGACGAGCCCCCCGCACACCCGTCCCTGCCACCTCCGTTAGCCGTTAACCCCGAAGCCGGGGGCTGCAGCCCGGCACGGGGCTCTGGCTCTCACCTGGCTGTAGGGGTTGGGTTTGCTGTTGGGGGACACGTAGCGCCCGTGGCTCTGGTACTGCAGGTATTCAGCCATGGGGTGGTAGGAATCTTTCTGGCTGAGCAGGTCCAGCTTCCCTCGGCTTTTCCGGCGGCAGGTGCAGGTGGACTTGGGGAGAGAGAAGGGGTCTGGGTTTGGCTGGTGTGGGGACAGGGACAGGGACAGGGACAGGGACAGGGACAGGGACCAACCGGGAGAATGCAGGTCAGGACTGGGATGGGAATGGGGCCTCACCATTAGGAGGAGACAGGTGAAGATGCTGAACAGCAGCAGGATGCTGACCAGGACCAACAAAGCAATGGCCCAGTCCGGGATCACGGGTGTTGGAGCTGGGGACATCACTGCTGTGGAGCCTGAAAGGAGCAGAGCTGTGTCTGCACCACAGGCAGAACTGGGACAGAGCCCTGAGAGACACCTGGGACAGGACACTGGGGGCTGAGCCCTCCTGCACGGGATCCACTCGCTCTTCCCAGCGCTGCCTGACACCGGGATCGTGCACTGGCTGCGCTCACTGCAGGCCCCAAGCCCATCACAGCACCACCTTGGCCTCCCGCCTCAACCAAGACAGGGCAATGCTTATGGAGCCCCCGAGCTTCCCCCAAGCTCCATCCCCGCTCCCTCCCCAGCCTGGATTCTCCTCTCACTCTGGATGCTGTCCAGCTGCAGGCCCATGATGAAGCCGTTCTGGTCCAGGCTCTTCCTCAGGCGCTGCTCAGTAGCGTCGGGAGTGACGGCGTCGCTTCCGTTCCCAAACACAAGGGTGGACTGGACCTCCACCGAGCCTTGGCTGCACGGGAGGAGACATCAGCCCCCGGATTTCCCCCTGAGGGGCTACATTCCAGGGGGATTCACTGCAATTCCCCAGCCCCACCGGCGCTGCCGCTCACCTGTAGCGCAGCTCGCTGCACCCGGTGTAGGTCTGCGTGCCCATGCAGCCCGCGCAGCCAAAGACGTGTTCGAACTGGAAGGAAGCACCGAGGTCACGGCCACCTCCCCACAGACACCCCCATTTCCTGTCTCCACGCAGAACTGCCCGGGCGGCCGAAGCCGCCGGCAGAACGGACGCTCGGGGTGCTTCCATGGAAAGCCCCAAGGTGAGGTGGCTCCTTCCAGCACGGCCCGGGGCCTCTGCCGGTGGGGCTGGGACTCACCATGGTCAGGACGGTGCTGCTCAGGCTCCTGTACTGCTCTGAGGCTGGGTCACGCAGGCTCTCGTTGAAGCTCCTGTTGATAATGCGGAAGGACAGCGGGACACGGACCAGCAGCTGGACGGCAGCGGGCGGCTGGGCCGTGGGGTTGGGGCCACCCCGGGTGGGAGCCCTGCTGCCCTCAGACGTTATCTGGGTGGGAGAGACCTGAGCGCTGGTGCTCCCGTTGCCTCCGGTGCTGCCATCCACGGTGGGAGCGGCAGAGCTGCCGTTGGTGCTGGAGTGGGGGCCCCAGCTGCTGCTGTTTGAGGTGGCACTGACACGGGGGACGGCCGGGCTGCTGCGGACAGGCACCACAGAGCCGTTGGACGCTGCGGAGCCGTTGCCAAATTGGAAGTTCGTGGTGTTTGTGCCAGGGAACACGGTGGCATAGGGGAAGCCGGTTTGGGGCCGGCTGCCCCCTGTGCTTTTGGGGAATATATTTGGCAACAAGGTGGGGGTGGCGGTCGTTTCCGTGGTCATCTCCACGGTGGTCGTTTCGGTAGTTTCCATCTCCATGGTTGTCTCGGTGGTCATGGCACGCGTACCTGGAGGAAACCCCTGGAGTCAATGGCTGCAGCCCAGTTAGGGAAGGTTTTAACAGAAACAGCTCATCAGCTGGACACTGTGGGGAGCACCACAACCCCCAGGAGCCAACAGTCAGTGGCTCCATCTGCCCACGAGGCTAACGAGACCTTCAAGCAACACCCCACGATCGGGGCTGGTGCCGGGCACTTGTGGCACCACCGAGGGTCCCGGTGGAGGTGGCTGGGCACTGACACCAGTGCCATGCCCAGCCCTGCAGACGCCTCCATCCTGTCCCTGACATGCTGGGGGCTCAGGTTTGCCACCCGATAAAGCCCCCCTTGCTGTGGGTGACAGCCTGGGGTGCTCCCGCGCCCTCTGGACCTGCCTGGCCTGGCTGGGGGCCAGCACAGGCAGCTCCCGGGCAAGTTCCCAGCGAGTGTTGCAGGAGCCGGTGGCACTGGAGGAGAGCCCGGGGTCCGGGTGCTCACCGGGACACACCTGCATTCCAGCCTGCAAACCCCGGGCACAGCCTGCTCCGGCTGGTCCCGGCACAGCCCAGCCCTTGGCCGAGCCCTTCGGACACGGCAGAGGGGCTCAGTCCGAGCCCCCGGGTACCAGCTTTCCTGGGCACAACCAGCCCCGGGTCGCTGCAGCCCGGAGACAGAACGGGAGAAGCGACAACGTTCCTGCTGCCAGGATGCCACCGCCTCCGGTATTCCCTGGTCCCAGTTTGAAAGGGATCCCGCTCCGCTCCCCCGTGCCTCGGTACCTCCTCCCTGCCCGGCTCCCCCTGGCTCCAGGTGCCGCCCACCCCAGCCCCTCACCTGTGCCCAGCACCAGCAGCACCAGAAAGACCGTGAACGCCATGGGCCTGTCCGGGGGGTGCCGGCGCCTCGCGGGGCTCGGCGGCGGCTGCTCTCCCGTTAGCTGGTGGCGGCACCCGCCTCGATCCAGGGATCCGGAACTGGCAGCTCGACAGCGGCCGGAGCTTTATAGAGCACCTGGGGCAGGTGGAGAGGCCCCACCCCGCCGCCGGCTCCAGGGAGGGGGGTCGTTCTGCCCGGCTTGGCACGGGGGTGCCACCTCGCCGATGGGGCCCCCGCAGCATCAGGTCCCCAGGTGGGGTCCATCGCGCTTCCCTGGCTTGGGGGGGCACCGCAGGCAGCGCCCCTGTGCCGTGGGCGGACCCAGCCCCGGGTGGGGGCACAGGACCGGACGGTAGCCGGGCATCCCGGGGCAGGGGCGGGAGCAGCATCTGCCTGGCTCCCGGGGCTGAGCCGCGGGCCCCAGGACCTGGTGGGGAGCACTTGGGGGGCACACTGGGGATGCGGAGTACCCCAGCCCCTGGTGCAGGGGGGGCCTCATCCTCTGGCTCAGCCCGGGGTTAATCATTACCAGCTGGTCACCGCCTCGCCCTACACTCAAATAAACACCGGTGACCCCCCCGAAACGCTTACGCAGGTACAGCCCAGGGCCCCACGACATCCCAGTACCTCCCAGTAAGATCTCTCCAGGCCCCAGGGCCCCCCAGCAAGCACAAACCCCCATCCCCGTTCAGGACACGGGTGATGCCGGGTGCCGCGCTGGGTGCCAGTGCTCCACCCCAGAGGTAACGGGTGCCGCCCGTGCCTGGGCACAGATGACGTGTGCTCCTGGCACGGATGGGCATCAAAAGCTGCTGTGGTCCCGCTCTGCCCCTGCCCTGCAGAGAGTCCTGATCCCTGGGAGAGCCCCAGTCTCTTAGGAGGGTGCTGATTCCCGTGAGGGTCGCAGTTCCTGGGGGGGGCCTTGGTCGGACCCCCCACACTTGGCTCCCGGCCAGCCTCGTGTGAAGCCAAAGTGCCACCCCAGTCATGCCAAAGCGTTCTGAGGTGGTGCTGAGAAGGAGAGCAGAGGCAGGGGACCCTCCGTGCTGCAGCGACATGAGGGCAAGGGATGCATGGCCCAGGCTTCAGTGCAGGTGGAATGGGACCCAGCAGCACTCTGTGCCCCCCATGGCAGCCACAGCTTTGGCAAGCCTGGACACGTGCAGGCAGGTGCAGGCAGGATGCAGGCAGGATGCAGACAGGCAGCAGCTCTGGGCAAACATGTCTTTCCCAAAAGGCCTCACCATGGGAATGGCTCTCCCCGTGCAGGGATGCTGGCCCGTGCTGCCCTCTGCTCCAGCTCTAATCCCCACCCCACTCGGCTCTGGGGGCTTTCCCCTGAGCCTTCCCATTCCCCCCAAAGCAGGGGGTTGGGGGCTGCAGTTTTCCTCTTGCAGCCTGTCCCTGCCTGGCGTGTCCCCCGTGTCCAGCCTGTCCATGCCCGCTGTGTCCCCTGTCTCCACTGTGTCCCCTGTCTCTGCTGTGTCCCCTGTCTCCTCTGTGTCCCCTGTCTCCTCTGTGTCCCCTCTCTCCTCTGTGTCCCCTGTCTCCGCTGTGTCCCCTGTCTCCGCTGTGTCCCCTGTCTCCGCTGTGTCCCGTGTCTCCGCTGTGTCCCCTGTCTCCTCTGTGTCCCCTGTCTCCTCTGTGTCCCCTGTCTCCGCTGTGTCCCCTCTCTCCGCTGTGTCCCCTGTCTCCGCTGTGTCCCCTGTCTCCTCTGTGTCCCCTGTCTCTGCTGTGTCCCCTGTCTCCTCTGTGTCCCCTGTCTCCGCTGTGTCCCGTGTCTCCTCTGTGTCCCCTGTCTCCGCTGTGTCCCCTGTTTCCACTGTGTCCCCTGTCTCCGCTGTGTCCCCTCTCTCCGCTGTGTCCCCTCTCTCCGCTGTGTCCCGTGTCTCCGCTGTGTCCCCTGTCTCCGCTGTGTCCCCTGTCTCCGCGGTGTCCCCTCTCTCCGCTGTGTCCCCTGTCTCCGCGGTGTCCCCTCTCTCCTCTGTGTCCCCTGTCTCCTCTGTGTCCCCTGTCTCCGCTGTGTCCCCTGTCTCCTCTGTGTCCCCTGTCTCCGCTGTGTCCCCTGTCTCCGCTGTGTCCCCTCTCTCCTCTGTGTCCCCTGTCTCCTCTGTGTCCCCTGTCTCCTCTGTGTCCCCTGTCTCCGCTGTGTCCCCTCTCTCCTCTGTGTCCCCTGTCTCCTCTGTGTCCCCTGTCTCCGCTGTGTCCCCTGTCTCCTCTGTGTCCCCTGTCTCCGCTGTGTCCCCTGTCTCCTCTGTGTCCCCTGTCTCTGCTGTGTCCCCTGTCTCCTCTGTGTCCCCTGTCTCCGCTGTGTCCCGTGTCTCCTCTGTGTCCCCTGTCTCCGCTGTGTCCCCTGTTTCCACTGTGTCCCCTGTCTCCGCTGTGTCCCCTCTCTCCGCTGTGTCCCCTCTCTCCGCTGTGTCCCGTGTCTCCGCTGTGTCCCCTGTCTCCGCTGTGTCCCCTGTCTCCGCGGTGTCCCCTCTCTCCGCTGTGTCCCCTGTCTCCGCTGTGTCCCCTGTCTCCTCTGTGTCCCCTGTCTCCGCTGTGTCCCCTGTCTCCGCTGTGTCCCCTCTCTCCTCTGTGTCCCCTCTCTCCTCTGTGTCCCCTGTCTCCTCTGTGTCCCCTGTCTCCGCTGTGTCCCCTGTCTCCTCTGTGTCCCCTGTCTCCTCTGTGTCCCCTGTCTCCGTTGTGTCCCCACTCGCCCGTCCCCGCCCTGTCCGTGCCCGGCTCGGGCCGGTGGCCCCGGGCCTGCAGCGCCCCCTGGCGGGCGCGGCTCCGCACGACGCCCGCGCCGCTCACCGGCACCGCCGGACGGGACCGGCACCAGAACCGGGACCGGGACCAGAACCGCGACCGGAACCGCGACTGGAGCGACACCGGAATGGGAGAGGGGCTGGACGAGACCGGAGCGGGAGGGGGAAGGGGATCTCTACTGGAGTGAGACTGGGAGAGAGGCGGGGTCTGGGACTGGAGCGGAACCGCTACTGGAAAGAGACCGGGAGCGGAATCGGGACTGCGGTAATGCAGAGCGGCGTGAGACCGACACTGGAGCCAAACCGGAGCGGGAGAGGGAGTAGGAGAGGGAGCAGGAGATGGAGCAGAAGCGGAGCAGGACAGCAGCGGGAACTGAATCGGGAACGGCACTGGACCGGGATCGGAGAGGGAGCAGAAGGACCGGAACAGGAACGGGAACCGCGGTCGCCCCTCGCAGCTCGGGGGCGCGGGACGAGGCGCTCAGTACCAAGCGGTGATTTCACCTGTTCCTGTACTCCCGGGGGAGAGCCAGCCGCGCTCCCGCCGCGGCCCCGGGCCGAGAACGGGCACAGGCACCGGCCCCGGTGCCGGCCCCAACACCGGAGGCAACCCCGCGTTGCCCTTTTAAGAGGGGCCCGGTGCCGCCGCGCCCATTGTCGCCGCCGCCGCCGCGGGGCGGGGGGGCCGGGCCGGGGCCGGGGCTGCGCGCTCCGGGGCGGGCGGGCCGGAGGGGTGGGGGCACATTCCGCCGCGTTGCCGGGACAGCCGTCGCCGTGGCGACCGGTCCCTGCCGCCGAGCCGCGGTGCTCGCCGCGCAGTTCCCACGGAGCGGCCCGGGCGGCGGCGGCGGCGGCTGCACTCCCTCCGGGGCGGCGGGAGGGCCGGGATGCGGTGCAGTGTTGTGCTCTCGCCCACCAATATTGCACTCGTCCCGGCCTCCCGCCGCCGTGGGCTGCGCCGGTGGGACCGGCCGGGCACTGACCCGACCCCGAGACCACCGGGAGGACGGCGCGGGACGGAGCCGAGAGCGCTGGGGGGGAGAACCCACGGCCCTCTGGGGCCAGCGAGAACCCGCAGGGACCGGGCGCGCAGGCTAGAAAACACTCAAAACTTTATGGCCAGGCGTGGGGCAAGGACCGGAGCGCCCGGGGCAGGCGTGGGGGGAGCCCCGGTACTGCGGGGCCCCGGTACTGGCAGTGCAAAGTCCGCGGGGGGCCGGGAACGGGGCCCGGCCGGGAGGGGCGGCGGGGCTCGGCGCGCCCCCGGGTGCCGCCGGCGGCGGGAGCCCGGAGCGCCACCGGTGCCGCCGGCGGGGGAGGCCCGTGCCGGGCGCGGTCACTCGCGTCCCTCCAGCAGGAACCGGCGGAAGGGCTCGAAGTCGGCAGGGATCGTGTCTGTGGAGAGCAGCACGGGGGGCGTCAGGAGCCGGCGAGGGGTGCGAGCCCCGAGGAAACCCCCGGCCCAGGACTGACCCCGCCGCAGGGGCGAGGGAGGGGATGCTCAGCCGGCCGCCGGGCCGGTGCGGGGGTCCCGGGGGGGCCCTGCTCACCGTTGCAGCGGTACTGCAGGTTGGACCAGATGATGTTCTCCTGGGAGAAGCAGAAGACCCCCAGCCGGCCCCCGCGCATCGTGGTGTCGATGATCACACCGGAGTCGGCCACCAGCTGCGGGCCCTCGTACAGACGGACCCTGCGGGGGAATGGGGCCCGACCGGTCAGCGGGCCCTCACCGGGGCCAGCTCCGGGATTCCACCGGGACCCCGCCTCTACCCGACCGGGGCAAACATCGGGATCCCACCGGGACGCCACCGGGACCAGCACCTGGATCCCAGGCGCTGGGACCCCTCCACGACCGGCACCGCGCCCCGGGTATCCCGACCCGGGGACGATGGCACTGGGCTGGAGCCGGGGGATCCTGCGGGGGTCCGGGCCGGGGGCAGCGGGCCGGCTGGATCCTCAGGCCGGGACCCCCCGCCGTGGCCGGGCTGAAGCCCCCCGCGCCGCCCCCGGCCCGGCCCCGCCGCCTTTGTCGGTCGCTTTGCATGTGAAAGGCGCCGGCGGGGTCGCCATGGCGACGGGACAATGGCCCCGGGGGCCCGGGGGGCGGACGGCCCGGCGGCAGAGCCCCCCCGCCGCGGCCGCCCCGGCGGGAGCCTTAAAGGAGAAACGCGGCAGCGGCCCCACCGGGCAGAACCCCTCCCCTCGGCCGACATCCCCCCACTGCGGCGGTCGCACGGGGCTGGATTCTCTCCCACGGCCGGGAATCCCCACTCTGGGGTGGTCCCACAGGGCTGGATCCCCCCCAGTGGCTGGCATCCCCTCACCGGGGTGGTCCCAGGAGGTACAACCCCTCCTCATGGACATCCTCCTACCCCCGAGGTGGCTCCGCGGGGCAGGACCCTTACTCATGGTTACGATCGTCTTCACCGGGGCTGGTTCACTCTGGGGTTCATCTCCCACCAGTGACCAGCATCCCCTCCCACTGGTGTGGTCCCACTGTGGCGAGCGCAGCCCCCACCCCAGCGGCCCCCATGCCCCCCCTGCTTACCTGATGTAGCCCACCTGGGGCCTGTGTGCCAGCTGCCAGCGGTAGGACGTCTTGTCCCTCCAGCCCACGTTCCGGGGGTCCTTCCAGAGCAGGCGGACGTGGTCGGGCGTGTGGCCCGTGTGCCACAGCGCGTTGCGCAGGTGCTCCCCAGGGCCCGTCGAGGACTTCACTGCCTGCAGGTGCACGGGGGCTTCAGGGGGCTCCTGAACAGGGGGGCCTGACCCTGCCCGTGGGTGGGGCCGCCACCCACCTTGAGCTGCAGCCCCGGCTCGGCCACAGCACGGAAGGGGGTGGCCTGCCAGTACGTCTGCTCCGTCTGCTTCCACATCACCACGTAGAAGCTGGCGCTGTCCTGGTAGCTGAAGATGAAGCCGGCGTAGTCGTCGTCGGTGATGGTGTTGACGTGGAAGGTGCCCTCAAAGTCCACCCCGTTGAAGGCTGTGTAACCTACAGGCAGGAAAAGCTGCGGGGAGCCCTCTCTCCCCACGGGACTCCCAGCCCACCCACCCTTCACCCCTCTGCGGGGCAAAGAACTGGCCCTCACTCCCCTGCACAGTGGGAGTAGGGGTGGGTGAACCCCAGAGCCTGTGGGTGGGTGAACATATCTTACCCACAGCCAAACCCGGGTCGCTGTTCATAGTCTGCACGATCTCCATGCCCTGTGGGGGACAGCTGGGTGAGGAGCACCCCAGTACCCCTGGGGACTTCCCGGTCCCCTCAGCTCCCACCCTGCAGCGCAGCCCCCAGAAACACGGGGCGCAGCACCCACACCTGGTTGAGCACAACCCAGTTGGGGTCGATCTGGGCGTCCCCCTCGGGGTCCAGGATGACAGTCTGGTAGGCGCGGAAGTCGGTCAGCGTCACCTCGGCGCTCTCAGGGCACGCGTCCAGCTGGTCCACCACCGTGTCATTGTCGAAGTCCTCCTCGCAGACGTCACCCACGCCGTTCCCTGGGGACACGTGCCCAGTCAGGGCTGGGCTGAGCCCACGCAGGCCCGCCTCCCCCCGCCCACCCCACGCTCACCGTCCGAGTCTTTCTGGTTGGGATTGGGGATGAGGCGGCAGTTGTCTGGGCCAGGTGCCACATAGTCCGGGATGCCATCGTTGTCATCGTCGTTGTCACAGTCATCCCCCAGCCCGTCGTTGTCCGAGTCCAGCTGGGAGCTGTTGGGGATCTCAGCGCAGTTGTCCTTGGTGTCCTGATGCCCATCCCCATCACTGGGAGCAAGAACAAGGTCAGAGCAATGGCAAAACTGGGGATGTGGCACCTCATGCCAGCTCCCCGAAGTCCCCACTGTCCATCCTGACAGGTCTCTGAACCAGGAGCCCAGTTCTGGCCCCAGGGACACAACGGGGAAGTCACCCCACTGCAGTGCTGTGCACACCTGTCCTCGTTGGTGTCACAGATGTCTCCTACCAGGTCACTGTCCATATCTGTCTGGAGGAGAGCAGAGCCCTAGTTCAGTGGACAGCCCGGGACGAGGAGGAGAACCCCCTGCTCCCTGCTGGGCCAGGCCCCACTTGTCCCAGGCCCCCTGACCCAGCCTGCCCCCAGCCATACCTGAGTGGGGTTGCTCATTTCAGGGCAACTGTCACAGGCATCCCCAACACCGTCCTCATCCCGATCAGTCTGCAGAGGGTTGGGCACCTTGGGGCAGTTATCCAGCATGTTGGGTATCCCTGCAAGGATAGCGCTGAGTGGATATCCTCCCCCACCCTGGTGGGACAGCTCCTCTGGCGCAGCCAGGTCAACCCAACAGCAGCTCACCGTCCCCATCAATGTCATTGTCACAAGCATCCCCCTCGCCATTGCTGTCTGTGTCCCGCTGGTCATTGTTGGGCACGTTGGGGCAGTTGTCACAGGCATCCCCAAAGGAGTCGGTGTCCGAGTTCTGTTGGTCCTTGTTGGGGAAGAGCCGGCAGTTGTCCTGTGGAGAGGAGGATGGGGATGTTGGCACTGTGGCGGCGGGCGGACAAGAGGCCACAGTCCCACAGTGGTCAGGGCAGAAAGACGTCTCCAGCACTCTGAGACCATTCCTACGCCACCAGCCTGCTGCTCCCCAGGAGGACTCAGAACTGAGCAAAAAGGAGAAGCCCTCCTAGAGCCACTGGCACGGCCGCCTGCCCAGCACAGCCACCTCCACATTCTTGACGCCATCGCCGTCAGCGTCGTCATCGCATTGGTCCCCAATGCCGTCGTTGTCAGCGTCCTCCTGCCCAGAATTGGGCGTCAGGCGGCAGTTGTCCTGCAGGCACAGCCAGCGTTAGGGACGGGGAGGAGACAAGGTCTGGAGCACAGCCCTGCTGTGCATCCTGTCCCCTGCAGCCCCTGTGCCTCCCCTCCAGGAGCCCACCTGCTTGCAGTGCTTGTTGTTGTCGATGCAGGGCAGGGGCTCGTCCGGGTACCCATCCAGGTCCGTGTCTGGCCCACACACGTTGCCGTTGCCAGCCCAGCCCACATTACACTGAATAAAGAAGAGATCAGGGGCTGGAAAGAGCCCTGGCAGGACCAGTGCTGCCATGCTGTACCCCCCACACCCTCCTCCTGTCCCCGTCCCCTGCTCACTGCGCAGGAGATCTCCCCATTCCTCTCAAACAGGCAGAAGCCGTTGATGTCGCAGGGGTTGGAGGTGGGAGTGCTGCAGGACCTCTGTGGGACGCAGCCGGACGTTTGGTTCCCCACAAAGCCCGACTTGCAGGGTCCGCACTTGTAGGAGCCCTGGGGGAGAGAGGGCAGGGGTGGGATGAGGGGAGCTGAGCGGCCCCGGGAGCCAGGGAGGGAGCGGGACAGCGCTGCTCACCAGCGTGTTGGTGCAGATGGAGTTGGGGTCGCAGCCCCCGTTGTTCCCATCGTTGCATTCATCAATATCTGTGCAAACCTGTGAGCAGTGGGGGAGAAATGCTCACCTGGGGCCTTTCCCTGTCTGCCCATTCCCGCCCTCAGGAAGCTGTCCTCCTCCACAGGCACTGCATCGTCCACGCTGTCCCGCACTCCAGAGATCCCACGGGGACCTGGCCGAGTCCCGTGGCAGTGCACTCACCTGCTTGCTGGCCTTGGCATAGTCCACCCCTACACCAGAGACCGTGTTGCCTCGATAGCCACGGGGACAGGGCTCGCAGCGGAACCCGGGGGCCGTGTTGATGCACTTGGAGCCAGGGAAGCAGGGGTTGGCATGGGCACACTGCAACACCAGGAAAGATACAGGCTTCATCCTCGGGCACAGCATCCCGCTTCTGGCTTCTCGGGGTGGCTGCTGCCCCAGGCCATGCCAGAGCAGGGCCTTCCCCAGAGGGAGAACCCTCTGCACGGGCTGTGCCGGGGCTGCTGACCCCCCCAGACCATGCCCACCTCCTCGATGTCAACGCAGTGCGTGCCGTTGCCCTCCAGCCCCGGCGGGCAGGGCCCGCAGCGGTACCCAGGGTACTCGTAGGTCTCCATGCAGTCCACCCCGCTGAAGCAGGGATTGGGGTTGCAGCGGGACCGGTGCTCGTGGAAGCCTGAGGAGAGGAGAGGAGAGGCAGGTGAGGGGTGAGACAAGGTGGCCTTTTGCCCCCCGAGGAGGGAGCAGAGCCTCGCCAGCACTCACCGCAGACCTGGCACTCCATGATGGTGTTGCGGATCAGAGACATCTCCTTCACCTGCAAGGCAGCAGAGCATGGAGCATCAGGAGGGTGCTGGCACTGTGCCCTAGGAAAATCCAGCCCAGGGAGTGTCAGTACCCCCTCAGTCCCACCTGGTCCCTAATGTCTTCCCGCAGCTCGGTCAGGACCCGGTTGAAGAGGGTCAACTGCGTGACCAGTGCCTTGGTCTGCTCACCTGCCAGCAGCAGAAAGGAAAGGTCAATCCCAGGACAAAACCTGCCAAGGCTGTGGGCCAGGACTGCTCTGCCCATTGGCACTGAGCTGGGAGGATGAGGCCCCTGGCAGTCTGTCCTTCCCCCTGGGTCACACAGGGCCCCTTCTCCCATAGCACACCCCACACCCTCTGATCCCACGTGGGGCACTGGGACAGGCTGTGCAGGAATTTCTGCCTCCGCGGAGCCCCAAATGCCTCACGCCAGGCAATGGGGGAGGCAGAGCAGGGACTTACCTAGGATGGAGGCCAGCGCACTCGTCACTGCAAGGAGAGAGACGAGACATTACCAAATGCTGCTGTCACACCCCAGCAGTGTCACCTCACGTGGTCACTCCTGGTCAGCACATGTGTAGCTCCCACCTGTGAGGGGACACTGGGCCAGGAGGGACAGGAACATCCCTCTGTGCTGTCACCCTCCAACTCCTTGCGCCATGGCCCACACAGGTGACCCCCAAAGCCCCCAAGCCATTACCTGCACTGTGAATGGACTCGTCCCCTTGGAAAGGGCACTCGCTCAGGGCCCCCACACGGCTCATGGACCCTCCCAGGATCAGCTTCATCGACTCTACAAACCCCTGACGTGCGTGGGGAGATGCAGTCAGCGTGAGGGGCTCTGCCCCTCCCCAAGGGCGCATTGGCTGGGGTCTCAACCCCCCCGGCACTCACCTGCATCCTCTGGTAGGCCTTCATCCCTGTGCGCACCTCGATGGACTCCACCTCGGCCAGGGGGATCTCCGACAGCTCAGGCAGCCCCACGCTGGAGTCCATCTGCTTGCAGTCGACGTAGAGCTCCACGTTCAGCGTGTCCCTGCGCAGCCCGCTCAGGCGCACGATGACAGAGTGGCTCTGCCCGTCCGCCACATGCGCGTGCTGCAGGTTGACCGAGTGCACCTTGTTGTCCTCCCGCAGGTACCGCACCAGGACTGCGGAGGAGCGGGAAGGGGCTGTCAGCTCTGCTCCGGCACCGGCAGCACCCTGGGAGCGCTGTGTGCCCATTGCCCCTTCCCGCAGGAACTCCGTCCCGTTCGTCTCAGAGCGCCGGGGCAAGAGCAGGGTTAGTCCATCCCCACGCAGAGGACGCCCACCCACCTTTGTTGATCTTCCCCACGACAGAGACCTCCAGCCATCGGGTGTTGTCCTTCTTGGAGTAGAGGCCGAAGAGGGTCCCGCCCTGCTTGGGGGGCAGGCGGAAGGTGGAGAGGAGGTACACGTCGTTGACGGTCAGAAGCTCCATGCGGATCTTGTGGGCCACGCTGGCCATCTGCCGAGCCTCGCTCACCAGCAGCAGGTCGATGACTGCGGGACACGAGCACCGGGGTCGCCTCTGCACCGGCAGCCGCAGCTCCGGCCGGTGACTACGGAGATGCCCGGTGCGATCAGAGCGGGGCCGGGCCGGGGGTGTCCCTGGACCGCCGGGCTCTGGGGGGACCAGGGAAGCCCCGGGGGCTCCGGGACCGGTCCCGCGCGGTGGCGCTCCAGGACCGGCCGCGCCGCCGAGGGGGGATGCCCTGTGCCCCCGCACCGGCGAGACCGGCAGAGCCGCGGCCCGGAGCCCTCCCCGCTTTTGGGGCTTCCCTGCATCCCGCTCCGCGGAGTCCCCCGCGGACCAGCCCCAACGCGGGGCGGCCGCGCCGGGAGATCCCGGAGGGACGGTCGGGCCCCCGTTACCGGCTCGGGGCGCTTGGGGGGGAGCGCGGACAAGTCGGTCCCGCTGCCGCACGGGTGCCCGCCTGTTCCGTGCGGACGCACCGGGCAGACAGCGAGAGGGGCTCCGGCGCCGGGGTCAGCCCCCGCCGCGGCACTCCCCCGCGGCCCCGAGCCAGCATCGGAACCGGCGGCCACCCGGCGCCTCGGGGTGAAACGTTCCAGCGTCCCCGCTTCCCTCAGCCCGGCTCCCCCGGGGCGAGCAGAGCCGCTGTCACCGGCCGTGGGACGGGGTCTGCCGCCGCCGAACCCCGACTGTCGCCCGTCCCGCCGCCCCTTCGGGGCCGCCCCACCGCCGCCCCGAGCCCCTCCGGTACCTTGCAGCTCCTGACGCGCCGCGGCGGCGGCGCCCAGCAGGAGCAGCGCCAGGAGCGCGGGGCTCCCCGGTGCCCCCATGGTGCCGCCGGTGCCGCCGGTGCGGAGCGGAGCGCGGCGGGGCGGGGTGGCGCACGGGGGAGGGGCCGGCGGGGCCGGCGAGGAGGAAACAAAGAGCCGTCAATCACCGGGCGCATCCCGGGGACACCGACGGAAGATCGGCCGCGGCTCCGGCCCCGGAGGGGGACACCGTGCCCGCGCGGCGCGCTGGGCCCGGGGTTTCGGGGACCCCCCGGCACTGCCGGCCCCGGGGCAGCCCCCGCTCGCAGCGCCGGTTCACCGGGAGGTCAGGCGGGCGGGCTGGAGCCGCCCCAGCAGCGCCGGAGCATCCCGGCCCGGGAGAACGGGACCGGCCCGGCCGCGGGGCCGCTTGCACGGCGCTGCCCCACGGCGCGGAGCCCTCCGGGCCGGCAGAGCCCCGGGGCCGGTCCGTAGCGCCGGGATGTGCTCAGGCCGCTGAGCCGCTCCCGCGGAGCTCCGGCCAAGGCGGGCGGGCGGCCCGCGGTGTCCCGGCCGTGTTTACAGCTGTTTCCCCCGGTGCCATAACAACGGGCCGAGCCCGGCCCCGGGGTTGCCGCAGCCCCGCGCCCCCGGTCCGGCTCCGCGCCAGCCATCCCGCGTAACGAGGGGCTGCGGGCGATGGACGGGGGTGGTCCCGAGCCGCACTTGGGGCGTTTTCCCCCCGCCGCTGCCAGCGGGCTGCCGGCCCGGCTGCTGTCCAGGGAGACGAGCGGGGGGTGCGGGGCTGAGCAGGGTGAGCAGTGCGGAGCTGGGCTGAGCGGTGTGGGCCCATTGCGGGGAGATGCGGGGCACAGCAGGATTGTGCGGTGCGGGACCAAGGAGCGTGAGCAGGATGGAGCTGAGCTGAGCCGTGCGAGGCGGTGTGAGGCCATGCGGGGAAATGCGGGGCTAAGCAGGACTGAGCTGTGTGGAGCTGAACGGTGCGGGGCACAGCAGGGTGGAGCAGTGTGGAGCTGAGCTGGGCTGTGCGGGGCAACGCAGAGAGATGCGGGACATAGCTGTGCGACACGGTGCGGGGCACAGCAGGGCTGTGAGGAGCAGGGCGAGCAGTGCGGAACTGAGCTGAACAGCGAGAGGCACGGCGGGGCTGTGCGGTGCGGTGCAGAATGAGCAGTGTAGAACTGAGCTGTGCGGTGCAGGGAGATGCGGGGCTCAGCAGGGCTGTGCGGAGCAGGGTGAGCGGTGCGGAGCTGTGCGGTGCGGGGCTCAGCAGGGCTGTCCGGTGCGGGGCAGGGTGAGCGGTGCGGACCAGGGTGAGCGGTGCGGAGGTGAGCTGAACGGTGCGGGGCTCAGCAGGGCTGTCCGGTGCGGGGCAGGGTGAGCAGTGCGGAGCTGTGCGGTGCGGGGCTCAGCAGGGCTGTCCGGTGCGGGGCAGGGTGAGCGGTGCGGAGCAGGGTAAGCAGTGTGGAGCTGAGCTGAACGGTGCGGGGCTCAGCAGAGCTGTCCGGTGCGGGGCTCTGCGGACGCGGGTTGTGCCCCAAGGACCCTGCAGACACCCGCAGCGCCGTGCCCGCACTCCGCTCCGCCGCGGAGCCCCCGCTCGGTGCCGCCCCGCGGCGGGGGCGGGCGGTGCCGCCCGTCCGGTTCCGGGTCGGCGGAAGATGGCGGCGCCCATGGAGCTGTTCTGCTGGGCCGGAGGCTGGGGGCTGCCCTCGGTGGACCCCGACTGCCTGGCCGTGCTGGTGAGCGGCGGGGCCGGGGCGGCGGGGCCGGGCCGGGGCCGGGCCGGGGTCCCTCGGGCACACCCCGCTCTATTCCTGCCTCCCGCAGACCTACGCGCGGTTCACGGGGGCGCCGCTGAAGGTGCACCGGGTCACCAGCCCCTGGAGGAGCCCCTCCGGTAAGGGCCCCGCCGAGGATACCGGCACCGCCGGTACCCCCCAAACCATCGCAGCGCCGTGATCCCGTTGCGCCCACTCCCCACTGCTGCACCCTCCACACGTTACACCCTCCCCAACCCATCACAGCCTCCCAGCCCGTCTTACCCTTCACGTCCTGCGGCCCCACACCACTGGACCCCCTGCCCTATTGCACCCTCTTATCCCACTGCACCCCTCTTGCCCTGAGGCCTCTCCCTCCCACGTGGCACCATCCTACCCTGTTGCACCCCCTGTACCTCATCACACCCCCTGTTCCCATTACCACCATTACCATTTTATATCCTTTGCCGCTTCACACCCTCCCACCCCATTGCATCCCTCATGTCCCGTGCCCTTGGCTGCACCCTCCCACCCTTTTATCTTATTGTCCCCCTTGTCCTGTGTCCTGTGTCCCCCCAGCCTGAATCCCGTCACACCCCCATCATCTCATCACTGTCCTTGTCCCATCACAGCCCCTCTTGTCCTATTGCACCCTCATGCCCCATCACCCCCCCATCCCATTGCACCCCCTCATCCCACTGCGACTCGTGTCCCATTGAACGCCCTCCTCGCACCCCCCAGCTCGTTGCACCCCCATTTTTCTCTGCCCCCCCTGCATCACTGCACTCATGCCCCACTGCACCTCCCTGTCCATCACCCACCCCCACCACAAGCCCCTTTTCCTGGCATGTTCCCCATTTCCCGTCACACAATTTCTACCCCCTCCGCTGCACCGCTCTGTCCCCAGCTCACCTTACCCCCCTGTCACTGCCTCGTGCCCCTCCTCCAGCCATGGGGGTCCATCCCCCACCGCAGCCCCCTGCACCCCTCCCCTGCTCAGGGTGCCCTCGGGCACAGCGACTGCAGCCCCCACTCCCCCTGCCCGCAGGGCACCTGCCCGCGCTGCGGACGCGGGACGAGGGCACCATCTCCAAACCTCAGCAGATCATAACACACCTCAGGAAACAGGTACGGGGAGGGCCTTGGGGCACCCCCTGCCCCGCGCTGCGGGGTACTGGAGCCCCTCAGGGAGGAGGGAACTCTGTTGTGTCACCCAGGGGTGGGATTTGGCGCATCCCGTGGGATCAAACCGGGCGTTTGCTCCGCAGAAGTACAACGCCGACTACGACCTGTCGGCCACGCAGAGCGCGGACACGCTGGCCTTCGTGTCGCTGCTGGAGGAGAAGCTGCTGCCAGTACTGGTGAGGCTCAGGGGGGGCTGCAGGGAAGAGGGGCTCGCCAAAGATGGGGTCTCCTCCCTGGAGCTGTGCTTGGCGCTCGGGCTCTGCCTTCAGAGCCAGAGAGCACTGCCAGCAGCAACATCCCAGGAGCCTGGCATGGCAGGGATGGGGGTCTGGGGGCTTGTGCAGCCCAGGCTGGGGTCTGCCCTTGACCCCAATGCTCCTGCAGCCCCTCATGGTCTCCAGGGTGGCTGTGCTGGCCTGGGGCCGGCTGCAGCCCCGCCGTGGCCAGGCTGTGCATTGCTCTCCACCACAGATCCACACCTTCTGGGTGGACGCGAAGAACTACGTGGAGCACACGCGGAAGTGGTACGCGGAAACCATCCCCTTCCCCCTCAACTTCTTCCTGCCCAACGCCATGCACAAGCGGCACCTGGAGCGCCTGCAGCTGATCTGGGGGGATGACTACATGGAGGATGAGGAGAAGCTGGAGAAGGAGGTGAGGGATGGGGTCTGGGCACGGTGGGTCCTCGGTGGTGTCCAAGTGGGGATCCCTGTGAGGCCAAAATCCAAACTGGGGTCTGGCTTCCCCACTCCTGCTCCCCTGAGCACTGTGACGGTACCTGGGCAGGTGACAACCCTCTGTCCTCCCCCTGCAGCTCTACCGGGAAGCTCGGGAATGCCTGACACTCCTCTCCCAGCGTCTCGGCTCCCAGAAGTTTTTCTTTGGAGACTCGTAGGTGGCCAGAGGGGGAGAGGGCAAGGGGCCTGAGAGCTCCCCATACTCCAGCAGGGCTGAGGCCCCGCAGTCTGCAGGGGAGCTGTGTGCACAGGAGCCCCTGTGCGTTGCTTTGGGGGTGGAACAGGCTTGCAGGGGGCGGGTGCTGGGGCTGGGAGTGGCTGGGTGGCTTTGGGTGGGGACCCCAGGCACAGCTCTCTGTGTCCCAGGCCAGCCTCCCTTGACGCCTTAGTCTTCAGCCGCCTGGCGCCGCTCCTGAAGGCCAAGCTGCCCAACGGGAAACTGCAGCAGCACCTGAAGTCCCTGCAGAACCTGTGCAACTACTGCACCTCCATCCTCAGCCTCTACTTCCCCTGGGACAGAGGTGAGAGCCGTCGCCCACCTCACCCTGCGGCCTTGGGGTGGCTCGTCCCCCCAGGTCCATCCCCAGCTGGCGCTCGGTCTCAGGGTGACTCTTGCCAGCCACATCCCTGCTCTGCCCCTCCAGGTGACCCCCTGACCGACGCCCCTCGGGCTGCGGGCACAGATGGCAGTGAAGCAGAGGAGGACCCCCACAAGCGGCGCAAGCAGCTGCTGTCGGTGCTGGTGGGGCTGGTGGCCATGCTGGGCTACGCCTTCCTGAGCGGCATCGTCTCCATCCAGCGCGGCGGCGTGGGGCCGGCCGGCCGGCAGCCTGTCACCCTGGAGGAGGAGGAAGAGGAGGAGGAGGAGTGAGGACGAGCTGTGTGACTGTTCCTCCCCAGCCCCTGGAACTGACTGTTTTTACGCCGGGAGCCTGGCAGCATCGCTGTCCGTGTGTGCTCCGCTCCGTGTCCTACCAGGAACCACAGCCCCTCCGTGGGAGCGTCCCTGCCACGCCAATAAACCTCCCTCTCACCAGCTGCACCCTCTCATACTCCCAGCACTCTCAAAGCCCTTCCCAGTTTCCCCAGTTGCCCGGGCTGGAGTTTTGCAGCAGGCACCGGTGTGTCCTGCCTGTGGCTCTGCTGCTCTACCTGAGGGCACTTGAGGGTCTTGCCGAGGACCGGGCAGAGGGGGGACCTAAAAGCATCTGTGGCATCTTGGCAGCATCCCCTGTCCCTTCTCCAACAGCCGTGGGGCTGAGCCCCACATCTCCCCTGCATCATTCTGACGTGGCATCCCTCCGGGCAGCAGTTCTGCGGGGCCGCTGCCAGCCCGTCTGCCCCGAGCACCGCAGCGCAGCCGGGACACAAATCCAGAGCCAAGGGCAGCCGGGGCTGCTCGTCAGGACACGTCCCCAGCCCAGGAGCACTGCCGGCTGCCAGCGGGACACCCGGAGCCCCGCTCCAGCAGCCGGGATCCCTCCAGCGCTGACATCTGTTTGCATTCCACCGCGCCTGCCAGCGCCGGGGAGCTCCTGCGGCTGGCACGGCCGGGAGCGCACGGCGTGGGCTGTCGGAGGGGTCGGGGGTCGCCACCTGGGCTCCGTCTCTGCCCCCGCGGTCCCCGGGGCCACCCGGCGTGGGGCTGGTTGCCGGTGTTGGCTGCGCTGCCCTTCCCGCTGGCCGCTGCCGGTTTACGAGTGCGCAGATGGAAAGGCGGCGCGGGGCCAGGTCGGCACACAGCCCTCGCTTGTTCTGCTGCCGGCTGCCACCGCCAGCGGCATCCCAGCCCTGCCGCTGCGGTGGCCGAATGTCCCCCGGCTGCGCTCCTGGACACGCTCCCCCCCGTGCCCCAAGTGCCCCCCGCCCGGGCGCCGTCACCAGGGGCCCCCACGCTGGGCTGGAGCAGAGCCACGCTGCTGGGCCAGCTGCAGAGCCTCCCCCATGCTGGCCCAGTTCGAGGGGCCCCACTGGGAGGGGGATGACTCAGTGCAGCCCCCCCCCCCGGCAGCACGCTCCCCTCTAACGTCACTCAGGAAGTATGTTCCCCATGCTCCCGGTTCCCATTAGCTGGAGGGGCTGATGGCTGCTCCAGCAGGAGAAACCACAGCCGCCTGCTCTGGCCAGGGAGAAGCTGGAGCTGCCGATGCCAGGGCTCTGCTCTCTATCCTGGCTGCGTGTCCTGACTGCAGCTGGGCCCTGGGCCCTGTCAGCTTTGGGCTGTTCCCCGCCCGGGGGATGCTGTAGTGGAAGATGGAGAGGGAGATGCCACCCCTTAGGGTAACAGCCCCCTGCATCCCTGCAGCACTGGCCCTGGGGAAAGCCCCAGGAACCTGAGCAGAGGAGGGGACCCATGGGGCTCAGGAGGTACCATCAGCCTCAAATCTGCCTCCTCTGGCCCCTGGCATAATCCTGCCCACTGAGCTGGCATCAAGGGGATGTCAGGTGTTCGGGCAAATTAGTAGAAAACCTGTTTATTTTATGAAAACATCTAGAAAAGCACAGGCGTTACAGCCCTAGGGTCAAACAGGTCCCCTGGGGCACAGCGGGCTGCAGGGGCTGTGCTGCAGCCCCAGCCCCACTGGAGTCTGCTCTCCAAGCTGCCACCAGCACCACGTTCCTGGCGCTGGCACCTCACTCCTCTGCTGGCCACGGCCACGCTAGGCCGGCTGCTTCCAGAGGAACGTCTGGATGGAGTCGCTGGGAGCCACGGCCTCAATGAAGCCGACGCGCGGGTCGGAGATCCCAAAGGACACGTCCAGGGGGGAGCTGTGGGAAAGCAAAGGGCTCAGTGGGGTCGGTGGGGGCTTTTACCGGGGATCAGAGCTGAGCCGCTCACCGGTTCAGGACCACCAGGACGATGGCACCGTCGGGGCGCAGGAAAGCCGAGTGCTCCAGGTCACAGCGGCGGCACTTCTTGGAGACGGCCAGTCCCACCCGCTGCGAGCCCTCGGGGATGAACTTGCTGTGGGGACAAGCAGGGTCAGACTCTGGTGCTTAGGATGTGCTGCCTGGAGCCAGCAGCCTGCGGCCACAACGCACCTGAAGTGGCCCAGGTGGTAGAACATGGGCTGCTTGTAGAAGACGTCCTTGCTGCTGTCCACGATGACGGGGCTGTCCACGTAGTTCTTGCTCCAGTTGGGGCCTCCCTCCATGTCCAGGGCCAGGTTCCAGTCGGTCCAGCCTGTCACGTAGTTGTTGAGGTTCTGCGGGGCAGGGGGTGGTGCTGAGCCACAGGCAGGCGCAGGGGCTGGCCAGGGCGGCTGCTGTGCCCGTGGCTGCCCACCCAGGCCCTACCGTCAGGATGCTGTGGCTGTACTTGCTGCCACGGTCCCAGCCACCCAGCACCACCCTGGGCTCCCAGAAGTAGGAGCCTGTGGAGGCCTCGGTGGAGAGGAGGAAATAGTCTGGGAAGAGGTGATGGGTGATGGAGAGTGTCAGGTCGATGGGTGCCAGAAAATCCAGGTACCAGTGGATGCCGATGCCGCTGATGTAGCTGGCAGCCACAGGGTCTTTGAGAACCTGGCAGGAGAAAAGGGAAACCAGTGCCCAGGGCTGGGAAATCTCCTGTGGGGCCAGGACAGCTGCTATGGGGACTCACCACCTCAGCCCAGTAGGGCAGCATCACCCTCTGGTCATCCAGGATGATGAGCTGGACGTGGCGGTGGGAGCTGTTGGCCAGTGCCGGGCCCAGGTCCTGGGCGATGAAGTCCCGCTGGTGCTCAGGGGAGAAGCCCAGGCACTGGAAGGGGTAGAAGATGATCTCACCAGCCGTGGGCTCGTTCCCTGCCGTCACAGCCCAGAAGGTCAGGTTGTGCTTGGCGTATTCATCCAGGAACCTGGGGTGGGGTAGATGGTGAATGGCCCCGTTACACCTGTGCCAGCCCCAGTTCCAGGTAAGGCATCCCCGGCACCCAGCGCTCTCACGTGGCCCCTCACCGGATGAAGTACTTGGCCCAGGCCCGGTGGTACTTGTCCCCAGGGCTGCCCTTCAGAGTTCCCCTCCCTGTCATCGCTCCATTTGTCTTCATCCAGACCGGGGACGTCCAGGGGCTGGCGTACAGTGACAGTGGCCGCTTGGCCACTGCCTGGGCTGCTTGGAGGATGGGGATCTAGGGAGAAGTGGGATGGCACAGAGGTCTCCTGGTCTGTCCCAGGGCTGGCAGTGCAGGCAGCAGGAGGAGTCATCTCCCTCCCCAGAGGTGGGAAGGTGCTCCCTTTCTCCATCCCATCCCATCCCATCCCAACCCATCCCATCTCAGCCAGGTGTGAGGATGAGTCCTCTCCCTCCCCATTGGAAGTGCTCTTCTTCCCCTTCCTATTTCATCCCATCCTATCCCATCATGTCCCCTTTCTCCCGCCCAGGTGGAAGGACGAGTCCTCTCCCTCCTAATCAGCAGGAAGGACTTCCCTTTCATCCCCTGTCCATCCCATCCCATCCCATCCCATCCCATCCCATCCCATCCCATCCCATCCCATCCCATCCCATCCCATCCCATCCCATATCTCAGCCAGGTGGAAGGATGAGTCCTTTCCCTCCTAATCAGCAGGAAGAACTTCCCTTTCATCCCCTGCCCATCCCACCCCATCACATCCCACCCCACCCCACCCCACCCCACCCAGCCCCTCAGACTCTTCCTGCAGGACTCACCTTCATGCGCGTGTCCTCCTCCGTCAGGTTGAAGTGCCTCAGCTCGAAGTCGCCCTCGGCGTCGGCGTAGGTGTACAGGCGGACGGAGAAGTCGGTGCTGGCCATGGGCACACGCACCAGGTTGTACTCAATGCCTGAGGGCCGGGCAGGTGGTGAAGGGCACCCTCGAGTTGCATTTGGAGGTCCAGATCCCCCAGCCCCTCAGACCAAATCTCAGCAGCCAGACCCCAGCTCTACCAGCCAACAGCGTTGCCTGCCCCGGGCTCACCTTCCTCGGAGAAGTAGGAGCGGAGCAGGTGGTTCTGGGCATCCTTGGACAGGGACTGGATGTTGATGGCAGCCGCATCGGTGATGGAGCCACCAAACCCCTTCACCTTCTGGTACCTCTGCGCTGTGTCCAGGGTGAGGTGGAAATCTGTCGGGACACACAGCGTCACCGTCCCCGCCGTGCAGGACACACTGCTGCGGCAGGGGCAGCCAGGGCGCTACCTGGGCTCTTGGCGTTGTGCTGGAATCTCCCCTCGCTCCTCTCCAGCCGCTTGCCGGCCTTGCTGCTCTCGTACACGACGTAGGAGCCGGGGGCCGGCAGGACCAGGGGGTCCAGAGTGTCACAGTACGTGGCACTGCAGGCACACACCAGCGAGCCATGGCCAAAGTCCTTGGCATCACAGGGACGGCCACCTGCAGTCGGGGAAAGACTGGGTGGGCATCCAGGGCCTTGGCAGGAGCCCAGCTCATCCCTTTAACACATGACAGACTCCAAATCCACCACGCTCCAAAGCCCAGGGACACGTGCCGACACCTACCTGTGGCCTGCAGGGCCGCTTGTGCCAGCAGGAGCCAGCCCAGGACACTGGCACAGCCTGGCCCCATGGCGCCTCTGCTGCGGCGGCTCGGACGATGCCAATGGCCTCACCGGAGCTGGGAGCAGGGGGAGGTGTCAGCACCCAGAGCTTTTCAGCCTGACCCAGCCCCACACGGGGACAGAGACACAGGGCAGGGAGAGCTCCAGCATCATCCCCCTGCCCGGGGACTTTGGGGACCACTACACCCCGCTGCCTGGTCTAAGCCTGTCCTGCTCTCTGCCCACTGCTCCAGCCCAGCACTCACCTTCCCTCTCACCCCTCCAGAGTCTACCAGAAGTTCTGGCTACGTCCCAGGTGTGGGCAGCCCCCAGGTGTGGGCAGCCCCCAGGTGTGGGCAGCCCCACCAGCCCGCTGTTCCCAGCTGCCCACGCTGGCTGTACCCAGCAACTTCGTTCACTCCCATCAACTCCCTCCCACTCCTCCGTCCTCACTTGTTCCACAGCTGTGCCGTGCCGTGCCATGCCGTGTCATGCCATGCTGCATCACCCCACGTATCCCCAGTGCCTCCCGAGCCACGGCCAGGAGCAAACAGCTCCACACCCCCAATGCCACGTGTGTGGCAGCTGGGGCTTGTCCAGCCACAGTGGTTTGGGGCTCAAGCCCCCAGCATGGAGAGTCCCACGTTCCCTCGTTTGCAGGTGTTCACGCCCTGTCCGGTCCTTCCCGTTGTGCTGGGCGAGGAGCCTCTCAACGGGAGCACAGGAGGAGCCACCCCCAAGCCTCGGGACCCTGGTGCCAGACTGAGGACACCTGGAGACCTCTGCCAGGGTGGGGTGATGCTGTCTTGTTGCTCCCCGAGATCTTGTGGGATGTGGAGTGGGGCCAGGCAGCTGTCCCAGCTCCATTGCCTCCCACTCCCTGCCTGGGAATGATGCCCAGCTTGGCCAGGGCATGACCTCAGCGTGGTCCTGCTGCCCAGGGCTGTCCCATGCCCATCCTTATCCCCATCCCTATCCCCGTTCCCACCTGCCGAGGCCGCCTCGGATCCTGGGGACTCACCTGCTGCCAAACCACCTCTCGCTGCGTCTCTGTGGCAGCGGTGGCGGGACCGGTGTCCTGGCTGTGCCTGGTGGGAGGGGACGCGTCTGGCGGAGCAGGAAAGGTGAGTTTGGAATGGGACAGCTCATGGGACTCTGTGTTTGAAGAGGAGCCTGGGGATGATTTTGCAACTTAGCTCCAACGAGCTTTCCACGCACCGCAGCATTTGCAAACCTGCTCCGGTGGCCAGAGGGGAGGGGAGGATGCTCGCCAGCCCCCCAAGTGCCTCCATCAACCCCCATAGCCAGGCCTGCCCTGCTGCCCTTGGGGAGAGCCCCACGGGAGCAGCCCTGTGTCCCTGGGACACCTCGGACAGGGCAGGGCTGGCTGTGCCCACCCGGGGTCCCTGCTCACCCCACCCGGCAGCAGCTCGGCTTTGCCACGGCCAGTGCCACCGCCATCACCCGCGCCCCGTTTGTGGCAGCTCCAGGACCTTTCCTGGCACGGGCAGAGGCAGCAGCCGGTCACGGCAGGGACCCCCGACACCTCCCGCTGGCTCGTTGGGCACAGCCGAGCTCCCCTCGCCCCCAAAACCGTGCGGCCGTGCCCCCCACGCCGGAGCCCCACGCCGCAGCGGGCTGGGTGGAGCCGGCTGCAGCAGTTTATCATCTGCAAAACAAGTCCGGGCTCTGCACCATCTAATTTGGGAACCTTCCTAATTGCAGGCATGGGCTCCGCAGGAGAAACAGGAGGCGGGCAGAGGCACGGGGGGAGTGGCACCTGCCCCGGGGACCCCTTGGGGCAGCTGGGGAGGGCGGCCAGGGAGGCAGACCCCCACCCAGGGGCCACAGCCCCTCACCCAGTGTCACCACAGACCCCCAACCAGGGGCCACAGCCCCTCACGCAGTGTCACCACAGACCCCCACCCAGGGGCCACAGCCCCTCACCCAGTGTCACCACAGCCCCAGAGCCAGGGTCACAGCCCTCGCTGGAGGTCGCAGCCCCCCGCCCTGCTCCTCCTGCCGCCACCAGAGAAGGGATGCCCCAGCACACGCTGCAGGCAGCGGGGATGAGGGGGACGGTTCCTCCAGCCTCACCCCACCCCGCGCCCCCGCTGCCGGGGATGTTGCATCCCTGCGATTCCCAGCTGTGTTTTCAGCAGGGAGGGAAGCTCCATCCTGCAGCAGCTGCGCTTCCAAAGCGGCAGGAGCAGGGAGCCAGCTCGGAGGGGCCGCGCCAGAGCCTTTCCCTGCACGCTCGTCCCTGAGCACTGCTGCACGCCGGCGGTGAGGGCTCCAAACGCGCATCCCGGCACTGCAAAGGTCCGATGTCCCTCGGGAAGGGGACATTCCCAAGGTGTCGGGAGCAGTGTGCCAGCAGGACCAGGGTGGTGCCCTGTGCTGGGCACTGATGAGGTCACGCCTCTGATCCTGGGGGTCAGTTCTGTGCCCCTCACAACAAGAGAGACATTGAGAGAGCATCCAGAGAAATGAACAGAGCTGGGAAGAGTCTGGAGCACCAGGAGAGGCTGAGGGAGCTGGGAGGGCTCATCCTGGAGAAAAGAAGGCTCAGGGGGAACCTTGTGGCTCTACAGAACTCCCCGACAGAAGAGGACAGCCAGGGGGGGTCAGGCTTTGCTCCCAGGAAACAAGGGACTGGACAAGAGGAAACGGCCTCAGGTTGCATCAGGAGAGCTGTGGCATCTCCCAGGAGAGGTTTAGGTTGAATATTAGAGAAAATTTCTTCACGGACAGGACTGTCTAGCTGCCCGGGGCAGTGGTGGAGTCGCCATCCCTGGAGGGATTTAACAAATGTGTGTGGAGCACTTGGGGACGCAATTTAGGGCCGGTCTTGGCAGTGCTGGGGGAACGGTTGGATTTGATGATCTACGAGGCCTTTTCCAACCTCAAGGATTCCGTGATTCTATCCTATGATTCCAGGCACAGGGAGCCCGACCCAGCTGCCGTTGGAGCCAACATTCCCCAGGAGCACGGATAAAAGCACAGAACAGGCTGATGTGCTCCATGAACAGGGCTGGGAGGGAGCCCGGTGCCACCTTCACACCACACTCCAATAAACCAGCTGTAAAGCCCCCGGGTTTTTCATTTTCCCCAACCTCAGCAGTTCCACGGTTCTCACACAGGGGCATTGGCCAAGGAGAGCTCTGGCTTTCTCATTCCTGTACTTCAAAGATGCTGGTAATGTTCCCAAAGGCACAGGGAATACTGTAACCGGTATTTAGGGAAAGCAAACAGGACAGGGAGGTCATTGCGGGCTGCGGCTGGCGTTGGCCGCAGCCAGAATAGAGAGCACTCTGTGCAGAGGCCACCCTGGAGAGGTGGCACCAGCCTGATCTGTCCATAAGGTTTGGTGGATGGGGGACACTGATATCATTTACTCTGCCTTTCCGACAGCGTCCGATATTTGGCTTTTTAAAAAAAAAAAAAAATCCCCCCCAAAAAAGTAGGCTGGGGAAAACCAACAGCACATATGGAATGAATCAAGGGCTGGCAGCGGCCGAGGCTCCAGCTGCAGGGATAAACAAGGAGCCACCCGCAGGCCAGGGGGGCCGGAGCCCCCGGGACACCCCTGGCCCCGCGCCGCCCCGCCGAGGAAAACCGAGCGATTTCCGAGCGCGTAGAGGAAACGCTGACGGGAACGGCGCATTCCGGAGGGAGCGCGTCATGGCTTTACTTGGCACCCGTGACACACGCGAAAGTTTCAAGGGGGCCACGTGTGGAAGCGTGGTCCAGGAGACGGTGCAGAGGGAACTTCCAGGGGGATGGGAAGAGCCGGGAGGGAGGGCAAGCTGGGAAGCAGCGGGTCCGGCCAGACCCCGGTGCCAGGAGCGCACGGAGCCCCTCGTGCAGGGGCTGCACTCCCAGCAACGGGGCATCTTCTTCCACCCCTGAGGGATGCTGGAAAGGGTGGAGGAAACCTCCCAGAGCCTCCCAGCACTCCCCTGGCTATCACTGCTGGCGCCACAGATAGGTCTGGATGGAGTGGGCTGGAGCCACAGCCTCAATGAACCCCACGGCAGGGTCCCGGATCCCAAACGGCACATCCCGGCCAAACCTGGGGAGCGAGAGGGGCTGAGCAGGTCTGCACAGCCGGGGCTGAGCACCACCCCCGTCCCTGCAGGGCTGACCTGTTGAGGACCACCAGGACGAGGGCACCGTCGGGGCGCAGGACGGCCACGTGCTCCAGCTGGCAGAGGAGGCAGCGGCGGCTGCTGTGCAGCCCCACCCGCCGGGAGCCCTCGGGGATGAACTTGCTGTGGGGAGAGGACCAGGAGAAGGGCTGTGCCCCTGCCCTGGGGCTGGCAGCAACACCTGAGCCCCCCTGACCCACCTGAAGTGGCCCAGGTGGTAGAACATGGGCTGCTTGTAGAAAACATCCTTGCTGCCATCCACGATGACTGGGCTGTCCACAAAGTTCTTGACCCAGTTGGGGCCTCCCTCCAGGTCCAGGGCCAGGTTCCAATCGGTCCAACCAGACACGAAGTGGTTCATGACCTGGGGGGGCAGGGAAGGGGCTGAGCAGGGCTCCCCCCAGCCCCGGGCCGGCAGTGTGGGGGCCGTACCGTCAGGATGCTGTGGCTGTAGTGGTCCCCGCGCTCCCAGCAGCCCAGAGACACGGCGAAGCGGAACATGAAGAAGCCGGTGCAGGCCTCCGTGTAGAGGAGGAAATGGTCAGGGAAGAGCTTGTGGGTGGCTTCCAGGCTGCAGCCGGGCGGGACGATGGCATCCAGGTACCAGTGGACGGCCAGGCCAGCCACGTAACGGGCAGCTGTGGCATTTCCCAGGACCTGGGGAGCAAAGGAGATGCCTCACACTGAGGCAACCTGTGCCTGGAGCCTGCAGGGGTTCAGTGGATTCGACGTGCCAGTGTGGCCTCTCAGGGCCACCTCTTGTCCCCTCCCATGGGCACCACAGCCCACCCCACCTGCAGCCCCTTCCTGCAGCACTGCACCCTTCCTGCAGCGCTGCACCCTTCCTGCAGCACCCTAGCATGGATCTGGTGCCCCAGCTTGGCTTTGGCACCTCGCTGGGTGCAGTGCTGAAGGGGTGGGGCACAGGTTTGCCCTTTGGTGGGCCCCTTGCCCCCCACCTGGCTCTGCCGCTGCCTGGTCCTCCCTCCACATCCCCCTGGGCTGGTCCAGCCCTGCGGCCGTGCCGTGGCTGGAGGCAAAGGAGGGACATGCTGCCTGGCTTGAGGCTGGGGCAGGAGCAGGTTTTACTTTCTTTCCTCCTAGTTTAAGGCAATCCCCCCCCATACAGCAGCATTGTGGGGGGAAACCAAATCAGCCAAAACTTGGCCCAGAAAAGGTGCTGGCGTCCAGCAGCACTGCCAGGATCTGGGGATCCGGGATGTGGCTGCCACCTCCTGTCCTCACCGCCGCCGGGCACACGCGGAGGCGGCTACTCTGGAAGGAGCCGGCTACTCAGGAAGGAGGCGGCTCCGGCTCCCACTCCGGCAGACCCGGTTTGCTCCCACTCTCTAGGGCTGGGAGAGGCCGCTGGCTCCATTTCCAGCAAAGCCTGGGGCTGGGGCACGAGGCGGAGGGGAAGGAAGGGGCGCTGCTCTTCACCACTTTGGCCCAGTGTGGGAGGTGGATGCGCTGGTCGTCGAGCATGAGGAGCCGTGTGCGGTGGGGGCTGCGCGCCAGCGCGGGGCCCAGGTCCTGGGCGATGAAATCCCGCTGCTGTGCGGCTGTGAAGGCGATGGTGGGGGCCTGGGGGGGCGTGAAGAGCCCGGCCAGTGGCTCGTTCTGCGCCGTCACTGCCCAGAAGGTCACGTTGTGCTTGGCGTATTCATCCAGGAACCTGGTGCAGAGAAGAAGGGGAGGATCAGCTGTGCTGCCCCCCCTCACCCCACACCCCAATCCTCCCGCTGTCCATCCCAGCCTGGGTCTAGAGACAGTACTTGATGAAGTAGTTGGCCCAGGTCTTGTGGTACTTGTCCCCTGCCTTCCCCTTCAGAGTCCCTTTCCCACGGACATCCCCGTTACTCCTCATCCAGGCTGGGGCGGTCCAGGGGCTGGCAAACAGCAACAGCGGCCGCTTGCTCACGGCCAGAGCTCGGCGCAGGAGGGGAATCTGTGGGAGGCGACAGAGGGACAGGGTCAGCTCCAGCTGCAGCGCCCCAAAACCGCAGGGCCCGGCATGGGAGGAAGGGGAGAACCCAAGGGACCTCAGTGGGGACTGGTAGCTGGCAAGCACCACCCCACGGCACAGCGCCCTGGCTCCTCACCCTGCCAGCGCCAGCTGGGATGCGCCAGGACGTGCCCCGGAGGAGGGGCCAGCTCCCACAGGCTGTCCCCAGGCACCCTGCCACGGTGCACAGAGCTCAGCAGCACCCGGTCCTGGGGGTCCCGGCGCATGCAGGAGCTCCAGCGCGAGAGGGGACAAGGTGCTGATGGCAGCGGCTTCAGCCTCCCACCTTCATCTTCACGTCCTCGTCCGCCAGCCTGAAGTGCTTCAGCTCGTAGTCGTCGGGGACATCATCGTAGCTGTAGGGGCGCACGGAGAAGTCGCTGCAAGCCATGGGGACCCGGATGAGGTTGTACTCAATCCCTGAGGAGAAGGAAGAGCGTCAAGCGGCACCGGAGCAGGCATCCAGGTGACGATGTCCCCGCAGCGGCGACAGGCACAGCCACCTCCGGTGACCCCGCGATCTGCTGGCACTGCCGTGCCCTCACTGCTCACCGCTCTGGGAGAAGTAGGAGCGCAGCAGGTTGTCCTGGGCTGGCTGTGACAGCTTCAGGATGTTCATGGCAGCGGCATCGGAGAGGGACCCGCCGAAGCCCTTCATGTGCTGGTACAGCGTGGAGATGTTGAGCGTCAGCAGCAGTCCTGCGGGGAGAGCCCGGCTCAGTCCGCGGTGCCCGGAGGTCCCGCGGTGGCACCGACACCCGCCCGTGGCGCTACCTGGGGTGCGCAGGCTGCTCTGGAATCTCCCCTCGCTCCTCTCCAGCCGCTTGCCGGCCTTGCTGCTCTCGTACACGGCGTAGGAGCCGGGGGCCGGCAGGACCAGGGGGTCCAGGGTGTCACAGTACGTGGCGTTGCAGACACAGACCAGCGAGCCATGGCCAAAATCCTTGGGGATGCAGGGTCGGGCACCTGGGAGGCACGGGAGGGTGAGGGTGGCTGCCGGCTCAGCGACGTGTCCCTGTCTGCTCTCCCGCCCGCCCCGGGGCGATGCCATCCCCGTGCTCCGCATCGCGGCACCTCCCGGGCACCCCAGGGCTCCTGTCCTTGCCCCAGGGTGCCCAAACCCCGCTGTCACCTCCCGCCACGTCCCCGCGCTCACCTGCCGCCTGGGGCACGGGCAGCAGCAGCAGCAGCAGCAGCAGCAGCCAGCCCGGGATGCCGACAGCCCGCATGGCCCTTCCGCGTTCCCCGAGCTCTGGCGCGTCCCGGGGAGCAGCACCTGCGGCGGGGACACCCTCAGTCGAGCCAGGGGCATGGAGGGATCAGCCCCATCTCCTCAGCCCCTGTTCCTCCTTCCGGAGCTCCTGCCACATCCTCCATCCCCCCCCGAACACCCTCCTGCTGCAGGTAGGCTGGGGAGGGTCCATCCCTGCCAGGAGCCCAGCACCCCACCCGCCTTCACCCCAGCTGCTCCCGACCTGCGCTGCCGCCAGCCCTCCTCCTCCTCCTCAGCAGCTCCAGCCCTCCCCACGTCGCCTTTACAGGGAGCTGCTCGGAGACCTCCCTCCGCAGCACACCCTCTCCCACCCCCACAGCTCCTCCTTGCCCTCCTCCCGGCCCGCACCTGCCTCGGGCGCGGACCGCCGTGCATCTCCTCGCCGTGGGGCTGGGGAGCGCCGGGGCCCCCTCGCCCTCCGCAGCCATGCCAGGGAGGGACGGGGTGCTGGAAGCTAAGGTCCAACCAGCACAGGGAGGGGTCACAGGGGCAGAACTGAGACCCCACTGCCACCTCTGAAGGAAGAGCTGATTCCTTTATTTTGTCAGGCAGGGTCTGGATGAGCCCCTGGGAGCCCAGCAGAGCCGAGGGCAGGCTCATGGCACGGCTGTCTGTCCTGCTGGGGACCTCCAACAGCACCCTGGGACACCCACTTATCCCTGCCTGCCACCCCGCTGTCCCCACTGTCCCCCAGGAGCCGTGGGGCCGCGTGCTCAGCGCAGGAGGGCCCAGGACACCCAGGCAAGGTCAGTGAATGTGGCTGCACAGCTCGGGTGGCCTTAAGGGCACCGCAGGGGTGGCCACATGGGAGCTGGGGCTGTTGCCTTTCCCTTCCCAAGCCTTTGGCATCACTCTCCCCAGCTCAGCATGTGCTGGGGAAGGCGGCAGCAGTGACAGCAGTGACAGCAGTGACAGCAATGGAAGCAGTGACAGCAGAGCAGAGACAGCAGTAGAAGCAGTGGCAGCAGTGGAAGCAGTGACAGCAGTGACAGCAGTGACACCAGAGCAGTGACAGCAGTGACAGCAGTGACAGCAGTGACACCAGAGCAGTGACAGCAGTGACAGCAGTGACACCAGAGCAGTGACAGCAGTGACAGCAGTGACAGCAGTAGAAGCAGTAGAAGCAGTGGAAGCAGTGACAGCAGTGACACCAGAGCAGTGACAGCAGTGGAAGCAGTGACAGCAGTGACAGCAGAGCAGTGACAGCAGTGGAAGCAGTGACAGCAGTGGAAGCAGTGACAGCAGTGGAAGCAGTGACAGCAGTAGATGCAGTGGAAGCAGTGACAGTAGTAGAAGCAGTGGAAGCAGTGACAGCAATGGCAGCAGTGAGAGCAGTGACACCAGAGCAGTGACAGCAGTGGAAGCAGTGACAGCAGTGGAAGCAGTGACAGCAGTGACACCAGAGCAGTGACAGCAGTGGAAGCAGTGACAGCAGTGACAGCAGTGACACCAGAGCAGTGACAGCAGTGACAGCAGTGACAGCAGTGACAGCAGTGACAGCAGTGACACCAGAGCAGTGACAGCAGTGGAAGCAGTGACAGCAGTAGAAGCAGTAGAAGCAGTGGAAGCAGTGACAGCAGTAGAAGCAGTGGAAGCAGTGGCAGCAAATGGGCAATAACCCCAGGTCCTGGGCAAGCAGGGCTGCTCTAGCTGCCAACACCAGCAGCTGGACCCTCAAAGGGAGCTCTGCTGTCCCAACGCCATGCCAGGAGCAAAGCCCAGCTCTGGTTCTCCAGTAGCACTCCCTGCTCCTCCAAGAGTGCCCCTCCAGCCCAGGGAGCCACGGCTGAACTGGGCCAGCTCACCTGGGCACGCACACCCCACCTGCTCCCATCACCCGGGCTGTTCCCACTCCTGTGGACAGGCACCCATCGCTGCAGGGACAGGCTCGGCATCTCCACACAGGGGTGGCCCGGGGAATGGAGAGTGGCCAGATCCCAGCCACAGCTCCCAGCCACAGCTCCGCTGGCCTGGAGCATCAATCACCAGGTCAGGGCTCCCCTGCACAGGGTTAAACTGCTCCGTTAGCTTTCCCTCCGCGGGTGGAGCAGCATTTCATGACTAATTTTCTCCCTTTCTGGCATATCAGATGCAGCTCTGGGGCAATTCAATTCATCAAAGTTCTTCCTACCCCCAGCACTGCCCTGCCACGGGCCCTGCCACAGCTCCACGCCTCTGCTGGGAGCTGAGCCATACGACACCCGGGCCAGCTGCCACCGGGGCTGGGGCAGATGGGGCCAGGTAGCCCCCGGTTACAGCTCATGGGGCAAAGAGGTGCCCCAGGAGGGAGCTCCTGCCCCTGTCCCGCTGCGCTGTGCATCTCCCACCTCCGAGTGTGATTAAGGTGTGACCAGACTGCTACACCCAAGCTAATGAGCCCCAGTTTTGGGGAGGGATTAATAGCTCCTAAGGCAATCAACCACCTCCAAGCTCGCTTCCAGCCATCCAGGATGCCCCCGCTCACCCTTTCCCATTCCAAGGTCCAGTTCTTCCTGCCCCCCATCAGCCACAGCCCCCCAACTGGCTCAGGTCCCACAGCTCCTGGAAGCAAAACACTGCGGAGGCTGCTGGAGCTCATCTTTATCAACACTTGCTGATAAGAGTGTCCTGCTGAGCAGGAAAAGTGAGACCCAGGGGCCGGGCAACGCCTTGCATGGAGCTGCTGGCACGGCAGGTACCAGGCGGTGCCAGCAAGCCCCCAAAGCCGCTTCTTGCAGCCAGTCTCCAAATGCAGGGAGCTCCTGGGGGTCTCAGGGGCCTCGTGGCATCGCGTGATTGACCCCCCTTCGCAGCGCACAGGTGGGTTTGTTCCGGGATGGGGACAAGGACACGGGGTCAAAGGAGCCACCAGAAGAGCCAGGGGGTGAATTTTGTCCCTAAGCCAGGACAGCGTGGATGGAGACCCAGGGACACGGAGCTGGGCTGAGTCACCTTTCTGGGGATCCCGACTCTGTAAACATCGATGCCAAAGAGCCCCAGTGTGGCACCGCAGCAACTCCTTCCCAGCAGTGGGACCCTGGCCCAGAGCACGTGGGGACAGCCCTCAGGGCGATCACTGGCTCCAGGCTGCGGGACCCCGGCAGCCCCCAGTCACTGTGAGCCCCAAACGAGCCAAGGCTTTGCACAAGAATTAATGAGCCGAGCCAAGCCCAGCGACGACGTCGGAGGATTCGCCCCCGCTACGTTTATCCCAGAGCCAGTCGGTCCTTCAGCAGCGAGCCGAGCGCAGGGAGCAGGGCACGTGGAGCAGAGTGATTCAGCATCCGGCCACCGGCTCTTAGCACCGGGGCAGGTAAGTAAGAAACAGGGCGATGGGAGCGGAGCGATGGGAGCAGGGCGATGGGGATGGGGCTGGCTGCAGTTACGATCCTGGAGAAACGTTTCCCTCTTGTGGACAAACACCAACAGCCTCGGGGCAGGAGCAGGGTGCTCTCCCCAGGACTCTGGCGACGCTCCCCGGAGCTGCGGGGTCCCAGGAGCAGCATCCCTGCGGCTCCGCGGCGTGCGTGTCCCAGGGTGACACTGCCACTCACTGACCACGCCTGGGCTGCGCTCGGCCCACGCGGCATCGGGGCTGTCAGCCCTGACAGCACCCCTGGGCACATCCCGCCTGCACGGATCAGCCCAGGGGCCCCGACGCCCTCCTCGCCCTGAAATTATGACCTCCCTGCCCTAATCTCCTGCTCTCACGCCCTGCCAGCTCCCTCCCTCTTTTTCCTGGGTGCGCCCATACTCAGCACCCACTCCCGGTCCTGTCCCCGCTTGCTCAAGTCACCTCAGATCTGTGGTGGGTGCTGAGCCCCTGGTGCGGCCCCCACCCTCCTCACCACCGTGGGGACTCCTCGGCTCAGCCCCCACGGGGAGCAGCAGGCTCCAGGCAGGGCTGCTGCAGCCTGGCCAGCCTCCCTGTCCCAAAAAAGCCCCAGGAGCAGCTGGCAGTGCCCTGCCCTCAGCCAGAGCTGGCTGGGAGCCTGAGACCCCATGTTGCGATGCTCCTGAAGCTGGCCCTGCCTCCAGCCCCGGCCTCAGGGACCTTGGGGTGGGACAGACACGACCCACACAGCCCCTGGCCTGAGATCAGGCTGCAAGTGGCTCCAGATCGGCAGGAAAAGCACAGAAAGCGAAAAGCTTGGCCGCAATCCCTGCTCAGCCCTTCCACCAAACGGGGAGTGTCCAAGTGCTTTGTCCCTGCTCCTGACGCGGCACCCAGAGCATCTGCACTCGGGGTGAATCCTGAGCCTTGCTAGGTCCTAAAACCTGTCCCCAAATGCAGCAGGAGCGCACCTGGGCTCTGCTCAGCCCCAGCCAGGCAGCGCACGCTTGGAACTGGGAGAAGACTCACGCCTGGAGCGTCCCTCAGCAGGGTGAGCCCCGGGGGGAGCTGAGGCGGGCAGGGGGTGGGCAGGAAGGGGGGCTGCCCCCCGATGCTCCGGGTGCTCTGCGCTCTTTGCCAGACTCCAGCAGGCTCCACGCCGGGGTGGCACCCAGCCACGGTGCCCAGGAGCAGGGGAGGGACCCAGACGTTTCTCTTCCAGCCGCAGACATCAAGGCAGCATCCGTGTTTAATGTCGGAACAGCAGAACACAGCCTTCAGAGCCTGTAGGGTCTCCACCCTAAGGGGCAGCGGTGCCCCCCGGCCCTCCTGCACACGCACGGTGTCCCTGGCCCGGCCCAGCCCGGCTCCGGGGCCGCTTCCCCCGCACAGCCCGGCCCGAGCCCGCGGGCACCTGGGGCTGCGCGTCTGGCCCGGCTGCATCCGCCCCTGGACAGCCACGGGCATCTCGGCCCCTCACTGCCGCCGCCACAGGTAGGTCTGGATGGAGTTGGCCGGAGCCACGGCCGCCACGAGGCCAACGGTGTCCGCCAGCCCGAAGGCGATGTCCTGTGGGGATCTGGGGGGCAAGAGCAGGGGGGGGTCAGACCTCCAGCACCTGCACAGGCCCAGGGGATGGGGTCCCCCACAGGGCTGCGTCACGCACCGGTTCAGAACCACCACGACCACAGCCCCGTCGGGGCGCAGGAAAGCCGTGTACTCCAGCGCCGTCTTCTTGGACTCCCTGGAGGCGACGAGCCCCACGCGCTGGGAGCCCTCGGGGATGAATTTACTGAACGGACAAACGAGAAGCAACCTCAGGGTGGGAGTCAGACCTCAGGAGAGCTCATCTCAAGCCAGATTTGTCTTGCTCCTCTCAGGACAAGCTGGAGCCCAGGCAGCTCAGCACGTGTTGCAGGGTCCAACCCACCTGAAGTGCCCCATGTGGTAGAACATGGGCTGTTTGTAGAAGATGCCTTCACTGCTGTCCACGATGATGGGGCTGTCCACGTAGTTCTTGACCCAGTTGGGGCCACCCTCCAGATCCAGGGCCAGATTCCAGTCAGTCCAGCCGGCCACAAAGTGGTTCAGATTCTGCAACAGGACGGTTCAGATGCCTGCCCAACACCAGCAAACCCCCCCAGGGCCCAGCGAGACACAGGCGCCTCACCATCAGGATGCTGTGGCTGTACTGGTTGCCACGCTCCCAGCAGCCCAGGATCACATCCCGCTCCCAGAAATGCGCCCCGATGCACGCCTCCGTGGCCAGGATAAAGTAGTCAGGGAAGAGCTCGTGAGTGGGCAGCACTGTGTCCTGTATGGGACCGATGAAGTCCAGGTACCAGTGGATGCCGATGCCATGGACGTAGCGAGCTGCCTTCTCATCCTCCAGCACCTGCCAGGGACAAGAGCCGCTCCCATGGGGCAGAGCCAGAGGCTCAGCCCTCCCCAGGATGGAGCACCCGAGCCCCCCACGGGGACACGATGACCACGATGGCACAGCCCCGCAGCACACCCACCACTCTGGCCCAGTGCGGCAGGTGGAGCCGGTTGTCGTCCAGGATGATGAGCTGGACGTGGCGGTGGGAGCTGTTGGCCAGCGCCGGGCCCAGGTCCTGGGCGATGAAGTCCCGCTGCTGCTCGGCTGTGAAGCCCAGGCACTGGAAGGGGTAGTTGTTGATCAGCCCAGCCGTGGGCTCGTTCTCTGCGGTCACTGCCCAGAAGGTCACGTTGTGCTTGGCGTATTCATCCAGGAACCTGGGGTGGGAGGAAGGGGTGAGCCGTGAGGAGTCCCCAGTGCCACCACTGGGAGTGCCCCAGGTATCGCCGCGGTGCCCCGGCCCAGCCGCTCCTCACCGTACAAAGTAGTTGGCCCAGGTCTTGTGGTACCTGTCCCCTGCCTGCCCCTTCAGTGTCCCCTTCCCCACATAGGACTCGCTGGTCTTCAGCCAGGTGGGGGAGGTCCAGGGGCTGGCATACAGTGACAGCGGCCGCTTGCTCATGGCCGAGGCTCGGTGGAGCAGGGGGATCTGCAGGAGGAGGTGGAGGGGCCGACTCAGCTCGGCCCCTGCGACCTTCCACCCGACCCCGCTCCCTCCCACCGCTCGCCTTCAGCTTCGTGTCCTCGTCTCGCAGGCTGAAGTGGGTGAGCTCGTAGTCGTAGGGGACGTCATCGTAGGTGTAGGCATGGAGGGAGAAGTCGCAGCTGGCCATGGGGAGCCGGATGAGGTTGTACTCCAGCCCTGCCAGGCGCAGCGGGACATGAGGTATCTGAGACGTGCCAGCACCCAAAGTCCCTGTCACCATCCCACCTGTCCCCCCGACATCCTACCTTCCTCGGAGAAGTACGAGCGCAGCAGGTGATCCTGTGCTCTTTCCGGCAGGGATAGGATGTTGATGGCGGCCGCGTCGGTGATGGAACCACCAAAACCCTTCACCCTCTGGAACCGCTGCGTCGTGTCCAGGGTGAGGACAACATCTGCAGGGAGGGGAGCGCAGCGTGATGGTGGGTTGCAGCAGGGTCCATCCCATCCCTGCCACCCGCGGCAGTACCTGGGGCACAGAGCCTGCGCTGGAATCTCCCCTCGCTCCTCTCCAGCCGCTTGCCGGCCTTGCTGCTCTCGTACTTGACGTAGGAGCCGAGGGCTGGCAGGACCAGGGGGTCCAGAGTGTCACAGTACGTGGCGTTGCAGACGCAGACCATGGCATCACGGCCGAAGTACTTGGGGCTGCAGGGCCGGGCGCCTGGGGGGCACGGGAGGGTGGTGGGGACAGCCTCAGGGACGCGTCCCTGCCAGCTCCCCCCGCCTGCCCGGGGGTGGTGGCACTGCCCTCCGAGCTCCACACATCGGCACCTCCCGAGCACCGAGCTCCACGCTGCCTCCGGACCCCCAGACAACTCCGGGCATCCTCGACCACGGACTCCCAAGGTATTCCCTCTCCCTCTCCTCCCGTTCCGGTCCATCGGGTGTCGCAGGCCGCCCGGGGATCCCCATCCCTTCCACCCACCGCGTCCCCCCGGGCTCCCCCGCTCACCTGCGGCCCGGTGCAGGGCCAGCAGCACCAGCAGCAGCCGCCAGAACAGGGCACCCACGGCCCCCATGGCCCCGCCGCTCCCGGGGCGCTCGGAGCCGGCCCGGCAGCACCGGGACCGACGCCGGCCTTGCCTTTAAGGGCGCCCGTGCAGCCCGTCCCGCCCACACCCGGTGCAGGAGCGGCACCGACTCTGGGCGGGCCTGGCCCCGGCCCTTCCCCCGCCGATCGCCAACCGGGGGAGCGGCGTGGGAGCGGGGTCGTTGCCCCTCCACCTCCCCGAGAGGCGCAGGCGGTCCCGGTCCCGGTCCCGGTCCCGGCCGCGGTCCCGGTCCCCGCTGCCTCCCCGCGCCCCGATAGCACCGACCGTCCCGGCCTGCGGAGCCGCCACCGGGAAACCGGGAGCCGGCACCCCGTGATCGGTCAGCTGAGCGCCCGCCCCGCCCCGTTCCGCCCCGCCCGCCCCGTGACACCGGCCCCGTGGGCGGCGGCGACCACCTTTATTCGGTCTCTAGCGAGGGGCAGCGGCCGCGGGACCGGCCCCGCAGCGCGGCCCGGGCGCAGCCGGGCGGGGAGGAACGGGCACGGGCAGCGCGGGGCACCGGCACCGGACCGGGCCGGGCTGGAGAGGAGACAGGCATAGCCGGCTCAGGGGACAGGCAAGGGACAGGCGTGGCTGTTCCGGGGTACGGGCGCGCTGGTACAGGGGTCCGGGGACCAGGCCAGCACAAGGGAGCGGTCACGGGACAGGCAGGGTCATCCTGGAGTACAGGCACGGCTGGCACGGGGGACCGAGGATCAAGCCAGCGTGGTGAGCCAAAAGAACGAGGCAGAAGACAGGCACGGGCAGTGGAGGGGACAGGGCAGAGGACAGGCATGGCTGGCACAAGGGACAGGGCAAAAAGGACAGCATGGCCAGGGCAGGGGACAGGCATGGCTGCCCCAGGGCACAGGCACGGCCGGCACAGGGGACAGACGCGGCCGTGCCAGGGTACAGGCACGGCTGGCACAGGGGACGGGGTATGGCCAGTGTGTGGGTCAGGCACAGCCAGAACACGGGACAGGGCAGGGGACAGGTGTGGCCATCCCGGGGAATAGGCACAGCTGGCACAAGGAACAGGGCAAGGGACAGGCATGCCCAGAACAAGGGATAGGGTGAGGAACAGGCATCACCACCCCAGACAGGCAGGGCACAGGCACGGCCCCCCCAGGGGACCAGCCCCTCACCCCAGCCCCGCTTGGGGAAGGGGCCCAGCCGAGCCCCCGGGGCAGCAGCACCGGGCGCAGCCCCACCGGGGCAGCAGCAATGTCTGAGCAATGTCCAAGGCTGAGCCCAGAGCGGGACCCCCTCTCCGCCCCGGGGCACCCGAGGGTCCGAGCAGAGGCTGTGCCCTCAGAGCGCGCTCTCCTTGCAGGCCCCGCTGAGGCTCCGGGGGCGGCTGCGCTCCAGCCGGCGAGTGGACAGGAGCCGGCGCAGCGACGAGGTGGAGCTCAGGTCCCCGCAGCTCTGCAGGTGGATTCCTTCGTGGGGCCGCTCCGCACCTGGCCAGGCACTCCAGGGAACCTGCAGCCCATGGGGACAGGCTGCAGCCGCAGGGATGGCAGCCGTGCCCGTGACACCCCTACCCTGTGACACCCCCGCCCGTGGCATCCTCCCGCACTCTCACCCCCCTGTGCTCAAACGCTCTACGCTCCGGCGCGGGCAGGCGGCACACGGGGCAGGAGGGGAGAGATGACAGGGATGGCAGAGGCGTGCATCACGCGCCCACACTGGCATTTGGGACAGGCTCGTTCTCGTCAAGGCCTCCCGGGCTGCGCAAGGGCTCCGGCGTCCCGTAAAGCCGAGAGCTGCCCGGGATGTCCCAGCAGCTTCCTCCAGGTGCGGTGACTCAGGGGCAAAGCCAAAGCCGTTGCAACAGGCGTGATTTTCCCACCCGTGGCTCCAGTGGGGATCAAGGAAAAGGAGCTGCCCCCCAGGAAGGGCTGGGCAAGGACAGCGCTGCAGGAAGAACGCTCTGCCTGCAGCCAGGGTGCCGACACAATGGGGATGTGGCAGGGGAACGGAAACCGTGGAAAGGCCAGGGTGGAGGTGCTGATGGGGACAGAAGGGAGGGAGAGCGTGGATGGAAGTTCTCTGGGAAGGAGGAGTTGCCCATCCCCTGCGGCTTCCAGAACCCACCTGTTTGTGCCCGTGGAAGCTGTGCCCAGACACCTCCATGCCGGCTGCCAGGCTGCGCTTGGGTCTCTGCAGGAACCTGGCCACCAGCCCGCGGGTGCCCCGGTAGCCCTTGAGGTCCCCCAGGGAGCGGGTGGTCGTCTTTGACAGCTGCTGCGGCACCTTCTTGCAGGGTGGCAGCTTGTTCTTCCCCACCGAGCTGGCCCGGAGCAGCGGCGGGGAGTCACAGTGGGAACGGCGGAGCAGGCAGGCCTCAGAGCACAGCCCTGCAGAGTGAACGCTGTCAGACAGACACGGGACAGTGCTCTGACAGACACGGGACACTGCTCTGACAGACACAGGACACTGCTCTGACAGTGCTGTCCTCTTCATCAGACACGGGAACTGCTCTGACAGACAGACCCACCCCTGCCCTCAGACCTGGGACACTGCTCCAGCAGACCCAGGACACCGTTCTGGTGGACCTGTCCCCACTGGCAGACCCAGGACACTGCTCTGGTAGATCCATCCCCACCATCAGACCTGGGACACTCCTTCAGCAGACCCAGGACACTGTTCTGATGGACCCAGGACACTGCTCTGTCAGACCCATCACTACCCTCAGACCTGGGACACTGCTCCAGCAGACCCAGGACAGTGTTCTGATGGACCTGTCCCCACTGTCAGACCCTAGGTTGCTGCTCCTCACAGGCCTGGGGCCCTGCTGTCTCCCATCCCCAGTCAGCAGGAGTTGTCCCACCATTGGTCCCCGTTCTCCCAGTCCCAGCAGGGTGAGCTCAATCCCCAGAGGGCTACAGACCCCCCCCCGTGCCCCTTTTCTATCCCAGCACATCCCAGTGCCCTGACCTGTATCAGCGGAGGAGTCGGACACGCTGTCCTCCAGTGCTTTGGTATAAAGTACTTCCCTGAAATCTGCAGAGAGCAGAGAGAACCCTCAGGCCTCAGCAGCTGTGCAGACCCCAGAGAGCACAACCCCTCCAGCACCACCCTGCTCCCTCCATTCCTTCCCAGACTGGCTCAAATCCCATCTGGCCGCAGAAAAACACAGCCAAACCCTGCGGCACAGCCCGGCACAGGCGCCCACCCCATCCCGGCGGTCACTGTCACCTACCGGCACGGCCGGCCATGGGGACGCCGGGGTCACTGTGTGACCTCAGGAGCGGGCGCGGGGCCAGCCCCGGCGCCGGGGACGAAGGGCAGGAGGTCTCGCTGTTGCGCCGGGGCTGGCCGGAGCGGCCGGAGCCGCTGTCCGTGGGGCGACCGTGCCCCTGCAGCGAGGAGCCCTTGTCCTTGAGGCGCACCTCGGGGAAGCAGGGCCCGGCACAGCGCGCCGGCCCCGCCAGCCGATTGCAGCTGTGCGTGACGGCTCCCCCCACCAAGACGCCGTCGTGGCCGGGCTCCGCCGTGGAGCAGGAGTAGGATCGCTCGCCCCGCACGCGGGGCTGCGGCGTCTCCTCGAAGGGGCCCTGCAAGCCCAGCGTGGGGCTGCGCGCGTGGTGGCTGCACTGCACGCAGTCCACGCTCAGGCAATAATCGGCACGGCTGCGCTGGATGGAGCGGAACAGGACGTAGTCGACGGAGCGCATGGAGCCCTGCAGCTCCAGCAGGCACGAGTCCTCCGAGGGGCTGCTGTCCCCGGGGATGTCCATGATCTCGGACATGATCAGGGACCCGCTGTCCATGGATACTGCAAGCAGCGGACGGGCAGGGCTGAAGAGCTGCCGGGAAGAGCGGGATCTGCTACAGCCCCATTCCCGTCCCCTGTGCCGGGGGGAACGCTCACCTTCCCCGCTGAGCACAATGGAGGGGACGCGGTCGCAGGTGCAGGCGTGGGAGCCGTCTGTCAGCTGCGAGTCGAACAGGGTGGCCTGTGGGGCAGCACACTCAGGGCTCAGCTGAGCAGGAGCCCCACCCTGCCCGGCCTCCCCCGGCCCCGTGCCCCCACCTGGCTGTCTCCCCGCAGCCCCATCACAGTCTCGTACGACGGGGGGAAGTCGGTTGGGTAGAGGGGCACGGGGCTGTCCATGGAGCCGTTGTACGTGATGCTGCAGAGGCAAGAGCAGAGAAGCCACACTGGGTGGGACAAGCCCAGCCTGTGGGCACACGGGCCCCCCGCCCCGCCAGCCTTGCTCCCAGCTGCTACCTCTGCGCATCTGTCTCAGAGCTGCAGGTGTACTCAGGTGGGTAATAGGGGGGCGGTGGCACGGGGGGCACAAACTCATCGAAGTCCATCATGCTCTGCAGAAAGGTGTCAGGTGGGGACGTGCATTCCAACGTCACAGAGCTCGAACGCTGTGGGACCAGCTGCAGGGAGAGGGGAGAAGGGAGAGCTGAGACCTCCTGTGCAGAGATGCAGCAAGAGGTGCGCATCCTGGGCTTTGATCTGCACCTAGCCAGGGCCAGGTCCTGCCCTGGCACCCCAGGGACCACCCCAGCCCGGGAGCACTGCTCCCCTGCCCTGTCTGCTCCTGGGCCAGGGCTGGGACTCACCACATGGACGATGTCGAGGGAGAAGATCTGGATGCAGCACACGACAGCTGAGAGCGTGCAGATGATGGTGGAGAAGATGGTCAAGCCGCAGACACTGAAGAGGAGATCCTGGGGAGCAGTGGGGTGAGCTGCAGAGCCCGCAGAGCATGGCCGGGTGTGCGGCCGCTTCCCAGGGAGCCCTGGTATCCCCCTGGTCCTCCACCTTGAGTGCCACACGGATGCTCCGGCAGTTGGGGTTGGGGAACATGGTCAGCATCTCGCTCTGCTGGCTGCAGGAGGCGGGTGGGGGCTCCGAGCTGGCCTGGCAGCAGACGCACGTGTCCCTCTCCTGGGGACAAGAAACACTGTGAGGAAGCTCTGGATTCCGTGCTATCCCCTGAGAGCCACCGGCACGTCCCACCGCCAGAGCCCAGCTCCTCAGTGCCCCCAGAGCCCCACAGCCAGGGACGAGGCCCGGGGGTCACCGGAGCTGCCCCCGCTCAGCCTCACCCTCTCGCAGGCCTCCAGGCTCTTCACCAGCTGCGCGTTCTGGCACGACAGGATGGAGCCGGCGAGGCTCAGCATGACGCCCAGCACCGACAGCAGCGTGAAGAAGGCGATCTGCAGCGGGAGGAGAGGGGCTGCCGGCGAGCAGGGAGCCAGCGCGCGCGGCTGCGCGCCAGGGGCACGAGGGGCTGCTCGGCCTCCCCATCCTGGACTCCCCCGCCTGAGGAAGGGCGTCCCCCCCCAACACCTACCACCAGGGTGAGCGGCCGCTTCCAGGAGATGATGCCAACGAGCCCGGACAGTGCCAGCTGCGGGTGCACAAGGCCCGGGGTGAGCACGGGGAGAAGGCTCTGTTAGGCAGTGCGGCCCCGAGCAGCCCCTGCCCACGGGCAGAGCCCCCGATCCCTGCAGGCCTGGAGCCAGCCCAGGAGCAGCGGGGCCGTAGGAGCAGCCCTGGCGCCACAAGATGGGAGAAACTGCTGATTCAGGGCCTGGGGACTGCGGGCTGCTCTGGCAGGGCAGCAAACCCAGGCCAGGATCCGTGCTGCGGGGTTACCACGGGGGACCCCGGGTGCTGCCCTCACCCCAACACGCAGCTGGCGGAGCAGAGCCCCCAGCGCCACGCCGTCCCTGCCCTGTCGTCATCCCCCACACTCCCCCGCTGCCCGTGGCTGCGTACCCCGCACCGCTCGGGGGTCCCCATCCCTCAGAGTCACCCTGGGGGAGCCTTGGGATATTCCCACAATGCACCGCGGCAGCCGCGGGCAGGGGGTGGGGGAGCAGCGGGGCTGCCCTGCTCCCCTGGGACCGGCGGCAGGCTCGGCCCCGGGGAGCAGCGCAGCCCCCTCCCCGCGCCGCCCCGGCCCCGCACTCACCGAGAAGCCGGCCCAGGACGGGCAGGAGTGGCGGATTTTGGTGGAGGGAGTGATGGTAGCGGCCACCAAGCTGAAGGTGACGATGAGGACGCCCAGGATGGCTTGCACGAGACCCAGGACCAGCAGGACCTGCAGCCAGGTGCGCTGGAGGCGGAGGTGGGTGAGGCTGCGGGAGCTGCGGCCGGTCAGCGAGCGGCTGGAGTCGGTGGGGGAGGGCATGGCCGCGGCGGGCGGCGGCTCGGGGCCGGCCCCGGAGCCCCGGGGCAGCCGGCGGCACCGCGCCAGGACCGCGGGGAGCAGGAGCAGCCGCTCTGCGGGAACGGGCCGGGCTCCACCTTTCGGCCTGCCGGAGGATGCTGACGGCGGCTCTTCACTGCTCCGGGCGGGGGGGGGGCTCGGGCAGCGCCCACGGCCACGCGGAGCCAGGGCCGCCAGAAGCTCCGCGGAGAACAGAACCGGCCTCGCCGGTCGCTGCGCACCCAGGCCGGGGCCGGCTTAGAGCCGCCGGCCGGAGACGGAGCGCGGCCCCGGGACCGCCGCCTCCTCCCTGGCCGTCGGTGGAGCGCCGGGCCCCCGCCGGGAGATCATCCCGCCCCGCGGGGTCCGAGAGCCGCCGCCCGGGACGCGGGCCCCGGGGCAGCGGCAGCAGGCGGGAGCCGCGGTCCGGAGCGGAGCATCCTCCGCGGGCGGCGGGCGCAGGGCCGGGTCCCGCTGCCGGGCCGGTACCGGTAGGGACGGGCGGCTACCGGCGGTGTGTCCGCCCCGCTCCCCGCGGCCCCGGCGCCGTGCGGACCGGAGGAAGGCCGCGGCCGAGCATCGCCGCCGCCGCGCCCTCCGGGATGCCCGGGGCCGCGGCTGGAGGCGGGCGGCGGAGCGCCGGGAGCCGCGGGGACGGTCCCACACGCCGGCGGCTGCTCGGCCGCGCCCGCCCCGGGGCCGCCCCTGTGCGGCACGACGGGAGCTGTAGTCCTCCCACACGCAACCCCCGGGGAGCCGAGACACCTGCCCCGGCCCCGCCGCATCCTCCCCCAGCCCAGATCGGTGCAAGGAGACGGCGAAGGAACAGAGTGAACCTTCATTTATTCCTTAAATAAACCGGGAGGCAGTCGGGGAACAGCACACGGGGAGCAGCAAAGGAGGCGGGGAGCACCCAGAGGAGCCCTCGCCGCAGCGGGACGGGGAGAGCAGCGGCCCCCAGAGCTGAAGGCACAAAGCCTCTCGCCGGCCCCGGAGCTGCAGGGACAAACCGGGAGCAGCCGAGAGGAGATGAGGTGAAGCAGAATGCATGAGACCTGTCCAGGGGATCCCCAGGGACACCGGGACAGGGGACAGAGGGCAGGTAAGGGGGACGCAGGACTGCACACGGGGACTGGCTCAGCCCCCAAGGAGGGTGAAGGCCCTGGCTGAAGGGTGCTGGGGGGAGCAAGGGGTCACAGTCCTCAAAGCCGGTGGGGAGGGGGGCTGGAGCTGTTCACCCCTCCCTGGAGGCAAGGGGGAACCACGCAAACGCCAGGGCTGCTCCTCGGAACCCAGCCTGGCTTTGGGGTCCACATGGGCTAAAGGCAGGATCCCCACAGGCAGCAGCAGCTCTGCCTGTCCCTGCCCTGCTCTCCTCATCCCTGGGCCTGGGGAGAGGGAGAGGATGGGGAAAGGGACAGGACAGAAGGACAAGACACCCTGGGGAAAGCACCAGCCCCGTCCTCATCCCACTGGAGCAAAGCCCAGGAGAAAGAGGGGGATGACATTCTTGGCAGAGCACCGGGATCCCCGGGCACACGGGGGTCAGGGGACTCTCCACACCCCAGGGCACACAAGTGTCATCACCAGGTGGGGGAAACAGGAGAGCACAAGGAAGGCAAGTGACCATTCCAGTCCCTGGAAGCAGCATTCCAGCCATCTGGAGGAGGCTCCTGCCCCCAGCAGCTGGTGCCGGAAGGGACGGCGATGGCAGGCTCAGGGCTCGGCCGCAGCACTCCCCACCCTGCTCCCCCCAGTCTGCTGAGGGGAGGGGACCAGCACAAACCAGAACAGCCTCTGTCTGTGAGGAAAGGGGGTTAAGAGCAGCAGACAATTCAGGCACCAGCACTTCCAAGCTGGGATGAGGCAGCCTCTGACAGCTGATGCGGATGCACGGGGATCCAGTGAAAGTGCAACTCGGATTTCCTCTTCCTCGGGAAGAGCCCACGCGCGCCAGGGAGGCAGGGCCGGGCACCCGCACGGCTACGGAGCGCGGAAGGCGTTGGTGGCCGCGCCCGCTGCGGCGTTGGCCGCGGCCGTGCGCACGGCCTGGTTGGAGAAGACGCCGGCTGCGAACTCCTCCTGAGCCTTCTGGAAGCTGGCGCCCGTCCGGCGGTACAGAGAGTGGATCTGCGGGGCAGGAGCGGGCGGGGGGTCAGGGCTGGGGCTCCAGGCCCCTCGTAAACAGAGCTGTGACAGCCCAAACCTCCCCCCGAGGAAGGGCTCTGGGCCGCCTAACCCACCTTTTTCAGCATGATGATCCCCAGCACAGCCACTGCCGTGAAGGACAAGGACACCAGGATCATCATCACCGCCACGGCCGTGTTAGTCCGCAGCGCTATCAGGCTCAGGATCCAGCCACTGCAAAACAAAAGGCTGTTGCCCCCAGGTCCCCTCTCCCCCACCCGCCTCTTGCCTTTCCAGGGTCAGCACACGGCGCACCTGAACCCCCAGTTTGGGATGCCGATGGCCTGCAGCACATACATCACGTTCTGGGCAAAGAAGACGAAGAAGAAGACAAAGAAGTTGAAGGAACTGTCGCTCCTGGAAGGAAGAGACGGGCGAGGTTAGGCCACAGAAAACTCTCAAAGCTTCCTTAAAGCAGGAGATATGGGGGGAACAGGGAGCTCGGGGTGGAACCACCACATCCCAGAGGCCCCCAGGAGCTGGAGCAGGTGCCCACGGCTCAGGGACACACCTGAAAGCTTTGTACATGGGCCGATACCAGCAGACGAAGGAGCAGGGCGTGTAGAGCAGAGCCCAGAGGATGGAGAGGCCAAACCCAGAACCAGACGAGGGGTCCACGCAGAACCAGGCGAGCGAGGACAGGAAGTTCAGGAAGAGAGCAATGGTGCTGGCTGAGGGGGAGGACAGCGCTCAGGAGCCTGAGCCAGGCTCTCCCAACCCCCAAGACCACCTGTTCATCCCAATTCGCCCAGAGCAGCAGCACGGGACGTTCATTCTTCCACCTTCTCCCAAGGTCTGCCACAGGTTCCCCTGGAGACTCACCCATCCAGAGGTAGTACATGGTCGTAACGGTCTTCTGGAAGTCAGCCGGGATCTCCACGGGGATGTCCTGGTAGAAGCAGGGCTTCACCGGGCAGAAGGACGGCAGCGGGGGCCAGTTGTTGAGCCTCGCTGCGGATGGAATGGGGTGAGAGGGAGCGAGGAAGGGTCCGAGGGGGTCTCGTCCCTCCCCAGCCCCGCAGCCACTCACTCTGGGAGCCGCCGAGGGCCGCGTTCTGCAGCTCCCGCTCCCGCCGGTCCAGCTCCTCCGCTTTCCGGTTGAGCTCCTCCTGCCGCTTCAGCAGCTCCGCCGTGGCGGCGGCGGCCGAGGCCTGCGGAGGAGAGACACAAACCGTGGGCTCCCGCCGGCTCCCGCGTCCCCCCGGGCCCGCTCGTCCTGGCGGCGCCTCCCCCCGGTACCTGCGAACCGTAGGAGCCGTAGTTGCGGGGCTCGGTGGGACTCGCCTTCCGCGGGGGCTGCGCGGCCGCCGGTACCGGGGGCGGCGGCGCTACCGAAGGGGTCTGGAAGGGCGGCGGTGGCTGCAGGGGAAGAGGAGAGAGGTGAGACTACGCCGGCAGCGGGGAGGGCTCCGGTGCCCGGGAAGAAGCTCCGGTGCACGGGCAGGCCCCGGTCTCCGGGGAGGCCCCGCCGCTCACCGCGTCGCTTTCGAAGGGGTTGTAACCGTCCAGCACAGCGCCGGGCCGGGCCTGCAGCTCCGCGGGGTCCTGGAAGGGGTTGTCCGGGAGCACCGCGGGGCCGCCGCGTTGGGCCATGGCCGGACCGGGACCGGGACCGGGAGCGCGCTGCACCCGCGGGACCGGCGCCGCCGCCGCCGCCAGGCCCCGCCCCTCCCCGCCGCTGATTGGGCGGCTGAGCCGTGACGTCATCGGGGAGACCCCCGCCGCTGGGGGCCGCTGCGCACGCGCCGGGGCCGCGCGGGGTGGGGCGGGCACGTGACGCGGCCACGTGTCCCGGGGTCACGTGGGGCGAACCCCTGTCCCCCTCAGCCCCCGGCCCGCTCCCCTTCGGGACCCCCTTCGGTGGCGGCCGGGACGGGGCTCCATCGGCCCCCGGTGTCCCGGTACCCATCGATCCCCGGTGTCTCGGTACCCATCCGCCCATCGCCCCCCGGTGTCTCGGTACCCATCGCTCCCTGCTTCCCCCCCGGTCCCGGGTCCCCACCCTGCCGGTCCCCTGCGACCCCCGCCCCGGCTCCCTGCCTTACCGGGCGGTCCCGGTGCCGTTCGCCTGCTGCCCACACAGGCGTTAGCCAGGGGGTCGCAGGGGCCACTCCTGCAGCTGTCAGCGAGCCGGCCCGACAGCCAGCGAGGGACTCGCGGCACGACGAGCACTCGGGGAATTTCTCTTGTGCCTCCTGGACCAGTTATTTATAGGAGTCTCCAAATCCATCCACTCCAGCTGCCCGTGGACTGCACACTGACTTCCTCCCGAACAGGGATTCCTCAGCATCCCGGGAGCAGGACACGCACCTGTCCCTGCCCTGTCCCCTCCCAGTGCTCAGCAGACTGCTAAAAATACTCTGAACAGACTGAGAGTGACACATGAATGCCACAGGTGAGCTCCCACCTCAACCCAAACCTGGAGCTGCTCCTGCCAGAGGTAGAAGCTGTGGATTGGGGGTTTGGACATTGGCACGAGTTTGTTATTTTCTTGAAGTCTAAGATAGACCACAGGTATGACTCAACTCAATTCTGCCCCAGCCTCAGTGTAAGGCTGGGCACACGGGCAGTGGGACAGGATCTGCCCCAGGAAGCAGGTGAGGGTTCCCAGCCCAAGCTCGGTGAGCTGGGATCACATGCCCACAGAGAGCCCTCAGTGTCTTCCCGAGACTTCCCACACTCACTCCAGGTGAAACCAGACGTTTCCTTTCCCCTCTGCACGGTGACAGCCTGGCACAGCCGGATGGTGCCACAGCAGAGGGTTGAGCAGAGCACGTCTGTCACCCACAACCCCGTGAGACTCTCCCCTCACCACCAGCTGTGACACAGCCCAAAAATGCCCAGAGAACAGCCCAAACCAAGGCCCAGCCTCCCAGCAGAACTGGGAAGAGCCAGAAGGACACAGAGCCCTGGGGTGGGTGTAGGACAGCGGGATGTGGGCTCCTGACAACACCTTTTCCAACAGCCACCACCAGCAGCCAGTGCTCCCCATTAAGGCTCAGAGGTTTCTTCAGGTGAGGGAACTGCTGTCCGAGGGCCCCCCTGTCCTTTCTCTGCCTCTCACCTCAGTGCTGGACCCAGGGCATGAAAAATGGGCCAGTCCCTGATTTTCTGCCCCCCACACCAGCATCTACTCAGGTCCAGCTGCAGTTAGGAGCTCCTAACTCAGTGCAGGCTGGGGAGGAATGGTGCAGGTGGATAGAACAAAGTTCCTTTCATCCCTTCCCTGCCCCACAGGGCACAGCAGAACAGCCCCAGGCAGCTGCTGTCAGGCCAAACCCACACCAGGTGCTTTTTATTCACTTCATATTTATTTTTCCACAAAGACTGTACAAAATTCTTATAAAACTCTGGTGTGGGGATGGGCTATGACATTGATCCAAAAAATAATTCCCATGCAGTCCCACCAGTTCCATAACTTACAAGGAAACAGATAAGCTACAGAGAGCTGCAAGTCCTGGAGTATTTACACCGAGGAGGGCAGGAACAGGAGACAAAGCAACATGTGACGAGAGGTATTTACAGCACGGACACACAGGCCCCCCTCACCTCACGGGAACGGCAGCAGCGACAGCGCGTCAGGCCCGTGGTGCTCCGAGGCCGACAGAGAATCTGGGCTATTTACATTATCTCACATATTAACAGCTTTACAAACGTGTCCAGGAAGTTCATCTCATGTATATAAAAAAAAAAAGAAAAAAAAAGAAAAAAAAAAAAAAAAAGCACCAAGTGTCTGAATAGAAATCACACAGGCCTCCACGGGGGCTAGAATCCGAGGGCTGGCTGGCACCTGTGGCGTCACCGGCTGATGTCCCGGCTCGAGTCCCACATTTTTGTGCTGGGCTCCATGCCTAGCATGTCAAAGAAGGGGTGCTTGAGGGCCTCGGCCAGGGTGACGCGCTTGGACGGCTCGTACTCCAGCATGCTCTCGATGAGGTCGAACAGGCGGTGATGGTCCTCGGCCTCTGAGGTCAGGTATCGCTGCCAGGAGGAGAGGGAAGGTGAGGCTCAAGGAGGCTACAGCCCGTGCTGGGGTGTTCCCTGGGCTCACAGGCTAAGCTGGGGGAAGGTGAGGCTCAAGGAGGCTACAGCCCGTGCTGGGGTGTTCCCTGGGCTCACAGGCTAAGCTGGGGGAAGGCTGGTTTGTTCAGTCCATCTCAGCCTGGAGATGAACTCCGCGCTCCTCTATCCAGAACTGAGATTTTCACGCACCCTCCCCTCCCCAAGCACTTCCTGAACGTTCCATGCCTTCCTTGTCCTCCACTTCAGATTAAACTCAGGCTGCTGCAGCTTCCTGCTCCTGGGACAGCCAAGGCTCCCTTCAACCACACTGGTCTGACCCTTCTGCTGGCCCAAGCTTGCCCAGAGGGACAATGTGAGGAGGGGCCAAGCTGCCTTACCCGAAGGGGTTTGCAGTTCTCCCGGACGTAGCGTCCAGCTGAGGTGTTCTCGTCCCAGTCCAGGCGGCCGTGGTAGAAATATTTCTGCTTCCTGTCAGAGTTAAGAGGTGGGAGCAGGTTACACCTGAGCACAACACACCCTGCAGCAGCAGCAGGGAGGTGCCAGCCCCAGGGGGACACAGCTGGCTCCAAAGTGGGCTCCCCCAGGGACAACCCCTGCCCATGAAGCAGGAGGGCTGGCAAACCCCGCAGCGCCCAGCTGGCCTTGCTCACCTTGTCTTCCGCACCATCCGAGAAGGAATTGGCCCCAAGATCCTCTCCATCATGGCCAGGTGCTCCCGGTTGTCATGTGTCTGGGAGAGAGAAATGTAAAGGGAAGGCATGGAAGAGATTCCAGTGGTTCTGCCTCCAGCCCTGGGTATTCCCCCACCCTGAACCCCTTCCTGGCCAACACCTCAGGTGCTTCTACAAGACTGCAGTGATGGAGGGATGCCCATCAGTCCCCAGGGCCTTGGGGCTGTGCTGGGAAGCACCCAGCATCCTCTCACCAGTTGGGAAGTACCCACACATCACAGTTCTCACCTGGAAAAGGGTGAAACCCACATAATACTCAAAGATGATGCAGCCAATACTCCACACATCACAGGGCTGGCTCCAGCCAAGCTCTGAAAAACAAATGTGGTTTAAATAAATGACCCAGTTACAACCCAAGAGTCCAAATCCCTCTTTTAAAAATAAATAACTGAAAAAAACACATCCTATTCCAGCCAGGCTCCTGGTGCTCTGCTGGCAATATACCGCCCAGCTGGCAGCAATGCCAAACCACCAGCTGATAATCATGAAGCTTGAAAAAGACCTTCAAGATCACCAACTCCAACCTGTGAACAATCCCCACTTTGTGACCCAGTCCAGTACACTGAGTGCCACATCAAGCCATTCCTCCAGGAATGAGGACTCCAAACCTCCCTAGACAGCCTGACCACCCCTTCCAGGAAGAAAATTCCTCCTCATGTCCAACCCTGGTACAACCTGAGGCCACTTCCTCTTGTCCTGTCCCTTGCCCCCTGGGAGCAGAGCCCAACTCCCCATCAGGAAGTTGTGGAGAGTGAGAGGGTCTCCCCTGAACCTCCAGATGGAACAAACCCAGAAAAATGACAGGGCTGTAACCATGGCCTTCCCAGGAAACAGCACTGCAGAGCTGTGAAATGAAGCACTTCCCATCTCCCAGGGCAAACCCAGAAAGCTCCTGAATGACGCGGAAGCCCAGCACTCGCCAGCCCAGTGGGCATCAGTGTCCTCGAGGGGCACACCTGCCGTGGCAGAGACACGGTGGCACCTACCCAGGATGACTTCAGGGGCACGGTAGTGCCTGGTGGAAACAATGGTGCTGTGATGCTCGTGGTCAAACGTGGCGCTGCCGAAGTCCACCACCCTGATGGCCGTGTTCTTCACGCTCCGCTCGTCCCGCTTCTGCACGGGGGAGAACGGGATCCATCACCTGGGAGCTCCAGCCCCTTCCTTACACAACTGAGGGCACCACGGGAGCGGAAAGCTTCGGCAGCCCCACAGCTCAGCCCCAAACAAGCTCCCACCACCAGCCAGCTCCACCTGGGGTCACCACGGCTCCCTCAGCGCTGCCCGAGCACCGGCAGATCATGCAAAGCCCTGAAGGGGCTGTGTCTGACTCCTCTGGCACATCAGGGACACCAAGAATCCAAGAGGAGACCCAAGTCAGGGCAGTGTGTTACCTTCTCCAGGTTGTAGGAGAGCTCGTAGTCAGAGTTCACAAAGAGGATGTTCTCCGGCTTGAGGTCAGTGTGGGTGAGTTTATTGTCGTGCAGAACTGAGGGAGCAAAAAGAGCTTAGGTGAGGGGAGAGAAGCAAAGCGAGGCTGCACCTCCCCAAAAGCCATCACTGGTTCAGTTTGCTCATATTGACACCAGTTTAACCCACATTTTAACCTGGGTGTGAACAGCCAGGCAAAGCCCAGGCCACGATGCTTCAGCAGAAGCACAAAGATTTATTGTATTGATCGCCAGTAGGTGCAGGGGGTGGATGCTGGAGTGCCCTGAGCTACTGCCAGCCCACAAGCATCAGAAAATGAAGGAAATTCATTCCCAGAGGGGCAGGAAGGCTCAGGCTCAGAACCACGGCAAAAACTTGTTGCTCTGGGCCACCAGTTGCAGAAGTGGAACCTACTCAGCTCCCCAGGTCAGCGCAGAGCCGGGGAAGAGCAGCAGGGAACACTTACACTTCACAGCCTGGCACACCTGGAAGGCCATGTGCCGCACTTGGTGGATGGGGTAAGGCAGGTAGTTGTTATCCTTCAGGAAATCGAAGGTGCTGAGTCCCAGCAGCTCGAAGGAGATGCACATGTGGCCGTGGTAGTCAAACCAGTCAAACATCCTGACACAGAGACTGACAGAAACATTCCAGTTGGGAACAGCTCTGCAGGCAGCGCTCAGCTCGGTCACCCCCGCGTCTGGCTCCTCCTCTCCCTGCTCAGTATCCCACAGCAAGCCACAATGCCTCCAAAACTATCTAGGATCACATTCAACCAATCCAAGCACCGTTTCCACCCCAGGCCTGAAACCAGCCCTTCCTGCTGAACACCAAGAGCACGCTCACTTGGTGTTCTCAGGATCCTTCTCGTTGATTTTCTCCAGCACGTTGATTTCCAGTCGAGCAGCCTCTTTGTATTTCTCTACGTTTTTAATGATTTTCAAAGCAACGCGTGCTCCACCTCTGCGGGAGAAACAGGAAGAAACAAGGTGAGCCCTGAGCAGGTAAGAGGGGCTGTGCCCTGTGAAAGGGACCTTCTGACCGGCCTCCCCACCCTTGCTCAAGCAGGTTATTGTTAAGGGGTGTCCACCAAAGCTGTGCCCTCTCCCTCCCCACAAAACAGCCCTGAAAGCCTCCCCCAGCAGATGGGCAACACAAAGAGGGTGAGAGCTCAGAGCAGCAGAGGATATTGGAAACCAAGAGACTGATTTCCACCCCCAGGCTCCCACGTACCTCCGGTGATCCATGCACTGCACCACTCTGCCAAACGTGCCTTCCCCCAAGGTGCTGATAATCTCATCTGGGAGGGAGAGAAGGAGAGGGAAGGAGCTGAGAGAGGGAGCAGGACCTGGCTGCAGCGATACACAGGGCAGAGGAGAATGCATTGCAACACCTAACCTGCACACAGCTGGAGAGACCGGAGCAGCGGAAGGCTGACACCGGCTGCACAAGGCAGCTGCCCTAATTCCCTGGCACTTCAGTAACAATACACAATATAAACGTAGCTTTAACAAAAGGGGAAGGAAAAGGAGAGGGTTTCTCTTTAATAAACAATGAAAATAAAATGAAACAGAAAGATAAGACAGATCTGCGACTGCGATGGGAGCTTAACTAGAGAGCTAAATTATGTTACGATTTGGCTGTACATCTTTCTTGTAGCCAGTCGCCGACGCGATAGATCAGATGCCCCTCGTCGTCGTCCTCCACACTCTTGGCCCTTCTGCTGCTCTGTCGACTCCGCTGCTGGCCCAGGCAGACAGGGAATTCATCATTCACCAATCAGATTTTCAAACCAGCGCAGCAGCCAGCGTCACGCATTGGTTGGTTTGGAAATTCACATGGTTGTTTGAGGAGGGGTTGCAGGAGGAGATTCCCAGCCAATTCATACGGCACAGAGGAATATATAACGATAGGGATATTGCAAGGGAACATGTCAAGATACAACACACTAGCTCAGAAAAGAAAAAAACAGTTTGCTTTTTGTTGTAGCAAAAAAAGGAAAAAAAAAAAAAAAGAAAAAGAAAATAAAATAAGAAAAAAATAAGAAAAAAAAGAACCTACAAACAGCCCCAACCCGAACCAGTGTGACAGCAGAGCTGTCAGAGTGAGGGAGCCGAGGGGCATGGAAGGGGCCAGCTGCTCTCGCTCCCACGGGGGCTCAGAGAGGATCAGCGTTGGCCTTTGGGTCCTGGGGACTGCCTGAGGGCCAGAAGCCACGGGAAGGGGCTCCCGGCAGCCCCAGGGCCGCCGCAGAGCAAGGGCAGCAGGAGGCAGGTGCTGGGAGGTCCTGCACAAGCCCAGGCTGCCCCCACAGGCACCCCCATCCCACTCCAACAACCGCCCACACAGCTTCCCCCAGCCCCGACACTCAGGGAAAGATGAATTCCGAGATTTCAGAAAAGCAGCTCTAGATACAGTGATCCATCCAAAACTGGAAGTTCGCAGTGACTGCCTGGGGAAAGACGGACACTTCCTACTAGACCCTCCCCCAAAAGAAGCTGACCCTGGAAGAACTAACTTCCAGAAGAGAAGCAGAACCCAACAGGGAACAGGGACAGCCTGTGATGAGGCAGATAAGAGTTTTATGCCAGAGAAGAGAAAATTCCTGCCTTCGGTTCCTCAGCTAAGTATCCCCATACCTGGGAGCAACCGGCCAGCAGATTTGGGACCAAAATCCAGCCCCCAATCCCCTCCCTGGACACAGAGCCGGAACAGACCAGACAACACTGAGAGCTCCACACACAGAGCAGAGAACGCGTCTGGGGTCTAACAGAAGTGGAAGGTGAACAGCAGAACAGACGAGAAGAGGAAGCCAGGGATGCTGCCAGGAAGAGCCTGGGATGGTTCTGCCTCCACCTGAGCTGAGTGGTCCAAAAGCTCCGTTCCTCCGCAGAGCCCCTCGCATGACACCCCACATCAGCTGGGCCCACCCAGGAGGATCCTGCTCTGGAGCAGGTTCTAACCCTCAGAGCCAGGGGCTTCCTGCCACGGCCCGAAACAGGGACCACAGGGGCAAGTCAGCTGTCACAGGCTCTCTGGGACTGGGACCAGCTGAGCGCTGGCTGTTCGAGCCTTGCACAAATCCTGCCTGGCTGGGGCTCCTACACAGCGCTCCACGAGCATCAGCGAACGGGAGGAGGTGCAGCACCACCCTGGGGACCCGCCAGCCTCGCGGGGCACTCCTGCCCTCCCACCTGAGCAGGCAACGCTGAGACAGGGGCTGAGCCCCCCCGCGCCCAGCTGGCGCGGCGCAGCGCCGGCCGCAGCGCGCAGGGACGTGGGCAGCAACGCTCCGCACCGAAACTTCTCTAACACACCGCTCGAGCCGAGTCCGAGAGAGCGTTAGAAAGTGAGTTTTTCTACTTACCCAGCTCAGCACCTGGGAGAGAAAGGTTACAGGGCAGGCGCGGCACAGAGGGATACTCACCGATGAGGAGCGGCTAAAGGACCGGCTGCGGCGCCGCCTCCGCCGGTGCTTACGCCGGCTGCTTTTGCAGCTGCGGTAGCTGCCCTCGCGGTCCCGGGAGCGCCGGTACTCGTAGGAATGTCGGTACTCGGGCTCGTAGTAGGCGTCGCCCCGCTCGCGGCTGTAGTCGTTGCGCCGGTAGCTGTCACAGTAACGCCGGTCGTAGGCCCTCCGGTCGGCAGAGTGGTCGTCGTAGCTGGGCAGGGGGGATGCGGAGGGGAACGTTGAGGGCTCGGAATGGACTGGAAGATCGTCATCACCTCTCACCGGCTCAGATCACCTTGTCCAACCCGGCCCTGAACGCTGACAGGGTTGGGGCATCCGCATCCAACCTGTGTGCTCCTGCCTCACCACCCGCACAGGGAAGATTTTCTTCCAATTGTCTAGCCTAAATTCTCTCTCATTCAGTTTGTACCCACTACTCCTTCTCCTATCACTACAGTTCCTCATGGAGGGTCCCTCTCCAGCTTCCTTATAGGCCCCTTTAAATGCTGGAAGGTTCTGGGATGTCTTTACACAACCTTCTCTTCTCCAGGCTGGAAAACTTGTCCAGCCCCAATTCTCTGAGCCTGTCTTCATAGGAAAGGTGTTCCAGTCCTCTTAACAACTTCCCAGCCTCCTCTGGACCTGTTCCAACAGTTCCTTGTCCTCCTTACACTGGGAACACCAAAGCTTTGCAGTGCTCCAGGTGTCTCACAAAGGCACAGCAGAGGGGATGCACTTAATGTTGGCAGCTCCAGGGGCAGTGGCAGCTGAGGGTGGGAGCCCAAGGCCAGAAGCCAAGAACTGCCAACCCTTTGCTTAGCAAGGGGGACAGGGACCTGTGTCCCAGCCAGGAGAGGGACACTGAGGGACACCCGGAGCTCAGGACCCCACACTGAGCCTGTGAAGGGATGAAAGCCCAGCAGGTCCTTCCTTCAGGACTCCTCCTTGAAGGCACCAGCTAGAGCTGTTACTTTGTTATTGCACCAAGATTAAACCATTTTTAAGGACTGAGACATCTAAGACTCCGCTGTGAGAAACCGGGGCCGAGCCAGTAAGGAAAACTGGTCTGACTGGGAGTGTGGGGTGTGTAGGGAGTCAAACAGAGCAACCCTTGGGTCACTGAAGCCAGTGCTGTGAAGGGGCCTCAGTCCCAGCTCAGGTGGTGGAGCAGCCCTGCCAGAGGGGCTCCTGGGTGGTCGGACAGGAAAGTTTCCCTGAGAGGGGAGTGAGGGGGTTTGGTGACAAGCACTGCTCAGGCTGTGACAGCTCAGAGCAGGCCCAGCTCACATGGAACCTGGGTGAGGATGGATGACTAGGCCATGATTAAGGGTCTGGAGCATCTCTCTTAACGAGCAGAGACTGGGGGAGGTGGGCCTCATTAGTCTGGAGAAGACAGAGGTGAAATCTCATTATTGCACATCAGTATCTCCAAGGCAGGTGCCAGGAGGGTGCCAGACTCCTTCCAGTGGCGCCCAGCAACAGGATGGGGAGCAATGGCCATAAACTAAAACACACCTGAACACGAGGAGGACGTTCTTCCCATGGAGAGTGGCGGAGCAGGGCGAGCACTGGGTCTCCCTCTCCAGAGACATCCCAACGCCACCTGGACACGTCCCTGTGCCACCTGCACTAGGTGACCCCAGAGGTCCCTCCCAAGCCAACAGCTCTGTGATCCTGCGTGAGAGAATCGAGCGAGCCCTGCTCACCTCCGGGATCGGACGTGGTAGCTGTCCTCCCGCCGGTGCCGCCGGTCCCGCTCGCTGCTGCTGGACCGGGACCGCGTCCGCCGCCGCTTGTGCTTGCGGCTCCGGTAGCGCTCGTGGTAACTGCCGCGGCTGCTGCGCTCCGACGAGCGGTACCTTCGGGAGTGCGGCATCTGCGGGGACAGCAGGGACACGGTGAGCACCCGTGGGGACACTGTGAGCACCCGTGGGGACAGCAGGGACACGGTGAGCACCTATGGGGACACTGTGAGCCACCCATGGGGACAGCAGGGACACGGTGAGCACCCGTGGGGACACGGTGAGCACCCGTGGGGACAGCAGGGACACGGTGAGCACCCGTGGGGACACTGTGAGCACCCATGGGGACACTGTGAGCGCCCATGGGGACAGCAGGGACACGGTGAGCACCCGTGGGGACACTGTGAGCACCCATGGGGACAGCAGGGACACGGTGAGCACCCATGGGGATGGCAGGGACACGGTGAGCACCCATGGGGACACTGTGAGCACCCATGGGGACAGCAGGGACACGGTGAGCACCCGTGGGGACACAGTGAGCACCTGTGGGGACAGCAGGGACACGGTGAGCACCCGTGGGGACAGCAGGGACACGGTGAGCACCCGTGGGGACACTGTGAGCACCCGTGGGGACAGCAGGGACACGGTGAGCACCCGTGGGGACAGCAGGAACGCTGTGAGCACCCGTGGGGACACGGTGAGCACCCATGGGGACACTGTGAGTACCCGTGGGGACAGCAGGGACACGGTGAGCACCCGTGGGGACACTGTGAGCACCCGTGGGGACACTGTGAGCACCCGTGGGGACGGCAGGGACATGGCGAGCGCCCGTGGGGACACTGTGAGCACCCGTGGGGACAGCAGGGACATGGCGAGCGCCCATGGGGACACTCTGAGCACCCATGGGGACAGCAGGGACACGGTGAGCACCCATAGGGACAGCAGGGACACGGTGAGCACCCATGGGGACACTGTGAGCGCCCATGGGGACAGCAGGGACAATGTGAGCACCCATGGAGACACTGTGAGCGCCCATGGGGACAGCAGGGACACGGTGAGCACCTGTGTAGACACTGTGAGCACCCGTGGGGACAGCAGGGACACCATGAGCACCCAGGGGGACACTGTGAGCCACTCAGGGGGACTGCAGGGACAATGTGAGCACCCATGGGGACACTGTGAGCACCCATGGGGACAGCAGGGACACTGTGAGCCACCCAGGGGGACAGCAGGGACAATGTGAGCACCCAGGGGGACACTGTGAGCCACCCATGAGGACAGCAGGGACTGCCTTAACAGCTGCACAGGACAGGAACCGGCGCAGGGCAGGGAGGCCGCCAGCTGCATGTGTGAGTGTGCCAGGGAATCTGAGAGAAAGGGGAGGAACCTCTGAGAGATCCCAAAGCCCCACAGGACAGGATGAGACCACCCATTTGCCCCGTGGTTCTCTTTCACTAGGTTCATATCTCTTCTTCACACCCATCTCTACTGTCCACAGCTTCAGGGACAGCTTTTGCACCTTCTCTCTTTAAGCTGCCCAAGGAGCAGGGAAGGAGAATTGAGAGAAGGAGCACCAAGGGAACTGAGAGAAGGTGAAATGAAGCCCTGGATATCACCAAAGTCCCTCCCTGTTCACCAGTAATGGGCAGCCAGAGAGCAGCTCCTCAAGAGATGCCTCAGGTTTACTCCCAAGTGACATCTACACTTAGCCACGAGGGTGGGGAAGGGTCTGGGGGGGGCCACACGAGGAGCAGCTGGGGGAATTTGGTCAGTTTAGCTGGGACTGAGAGAAGATCTCAGGGGGCTGCAGCTTCCTCAGGAGAGTCAGCTCTGATCTCTGCTCTGTGTGACCAGGGACAGCACCCGAGCGAACGGCTGGAGCTGTGTCAGGGAGGTTTAGGTTGGATATCAGGAAAAGGTTCTTCCCCCAGAGGGTGCTGGGGCACCTCCCAAGCTCCTCAGGGAATGGTCCTGGCCCCAAGGCTGCCAGAGCTCCAGCAGCGTCTGGACAACACTCCCAGGGATGCCCAAGGTGGGGCTGTTGGGGTGTCCTGGACAAGGCCAGAAGCAGGACTTGGATCCCTTCCAACTCAGGAGATTTGTGACACACATCCCTCTGTCCACGGGGAACCACCCGTGAGCAAACCTTCCCTTCCCAATGGACATTAACAGAGCCCTGCAGACTCTCAGCTCTGCCCCTCTGGGGGAACATGAGAGGCTGGAGCCAAGGAGTTCCCGAGGTGAGATGGCACAGCGGGGTGCAGCCCCTCACACCCTGACAGGCCGTGCTCCACAGCTCTCCAACATTCCCCACGCGGATCTGGGTTCCAAGCACAATTCATAGAGCCATGGAATGTTAACAGCTGGGAGGGACCTTAAAGCTCTCGTAGTTCCACCCCCTGCCATGTGCAGGGACACCTTCCACTAGCCCAGATTGCCCCGAGACCCGTCCAACCTGGCTTTAAAAACACCAGGGATGGGACAGCCACAGCTCCTTTAGGCAGCCTGTGCTAGGGCTAGCATAGAAGCCGAAGCTCCCTCTTCCCAAAAAGCTCCCGCAGCAATTTCCCCCATCCAGAATGCCCCCGGCTGCGTCCCCGTCCCCGCCCTGCGCTGACATCACCGCCAGGGCTCGGACAGGCCGAACCGGCCCTGGCGATGGGGTGACCCGGGGGCACGGGCTCGGTACCCCGTGCACGGGGTGCTTTACCCTGGGTTCCCCCCGAGCCTCGCCGTTCCCAGCCGCTGACTGAAGGGAAGGTGAAGGCGGCGCTGGCGGCCCGCCAAGCCCCGTCTCCGTGGAACGAGCACGGGAGCGCTCCGCAGCGGGGCTGGAACCGGTTTGGGGACGGTGATGGCGTCCCGCGCCGGGCGGGGCCTCCGCCGTGCGGGGCCGGAAGCACCGGGACACCGGCAGAGATGGGCCTCGGGCGGGGCGGCCTCGGCGGGGAGGCCCAGACTCGGTTCCCCCGGGCCATCCGGCCCCGCCGCCCCCGGGGGGACACTCGGCCCGCCGCTTTCCACCGCGGCCCCGCCGGCACCCACAGGCCGGGCCCGCCCCGGGCCGCCCTCACCGGCCGCGGCCTACCCACCCCGCCCCAACCCCACCCCGCACCGCGCCGCGCCGCACCGTCCTCGCAGCCAGCCCGGTGCGCTTGTCCCACAGGAAATCCGTGATGGCGGCCGTGGGCCCCCGGGGCCCCGCTCCAGCTCCCGCCGCCGCCGCTGATCCGGGTCCTGCCAGCCCGCGGGGCCGCGCACGCACGTACGCGCGCACGTACGCACTCACGTAGGCGCGCGCAGCTGCGTCACACGGGGTGAGGCCAATGGGCGGGACCGAGAGCGGCTCCGTCCCGCCCAGCTCCCTCACTAAGCCACGCCCCTTCCCCTGCCCCAGCGGCGCGGGCTGGGCGAGGCCGAGGGGCGGGGTGAGCTCCGAGGGGCGGGACCGGGGCAGATCGCCACGCCCACCGCAGCCCCGAAGCCACACCCCGCCCTCCTGACGGCGGCGGGACGGGGCCGAGGGGCGGGGTCGAGTCACAGGCGGGACCTATGCTGATATCCCCGCCCATCGCCACCAGAAGCCCCGCCCCGTGCCCGCCCTCTGGCGGGGTTAGACCGGAGGGGCGGGGACTATCGGCGGTAGCACCACCCACTGTCTCCCAAGCCACGCCCTTCCCCGCCGTTCTACCGGAGACGGGGCGGGGCTATAATTAAGGGGAGTGGTCCCCAATGGGTAATCACGCCCCTTTCTCCCTGAAGCCACGCCTCTCTCCGTTTTTTTCTGGCGGGGCCGGAGCCGGACCGGGGGGCGCGGCCGGACCGGGGGGGGCGCGTTCTCCTTCCCGAGGCCCCGCCCGCCCGCCCCGCCCGCCGCCGCTCCGGTGCCGCCCGGGCCTCGCCGCTGCCCGCGCCGCCGCTCCGGTGCCGCCGGCGCTTCGCAGCTGCCGGCGGCCGCCGCGCCCGCGCCGGAGCGTGCGCAACAGGCGGGCGCCGGCGGAGCTTCGGGAGCGCTCGCTGAGCGAGCGGCCGCGGGCGGCGAGCGAGCGCCAGCCCGCCCGGGGCCGGGCATGTGCGGCGGGGCGACGGGCAGGGCGCCCGGGCAAGGGCGTTTGAAGGAAACGTGAAGCGAGGCGGCGGCGGCGGGATGGAGGCGGCGCCGCGGCGAAGCCCCGAGCCGCGGGAGAAGCCGCCGGTGCTGGACGGGGAGGCAGCGGGGGCGCCCGCGGGGGCGTCGGGCGCGGCCCCGGCCTCGCCGGCGGCGACGGAGCAGATCGTGGCGGAGGGCGAGGCGGCGGCGGCGGGCACGTTCGTGCAGCGGCAGCTCGGGGCCATGCTGCAGCCCGCCGTGAACAAGTTCTCGCTGCGCATGTTCGGCAGCCACCGGGCCGTGGAGATCGAGCGGCAACGGGTGAAGTCGGCGGGCGCCTGGATTATCCATCCTTACAGCGACTTCAGGTGGGACCGGGGCCCCGCGACCCCCGCCCCGGCGCCGGCACCGACCCCCGTCCCGGCGCCGCTCCCGGCTCCGGCTCCGGTGCCCGTCGCCGCTGTCCGTGGTGCTGAGCGCGGCCCCGCCGCCCGACACCGTAAGGGCAACAAGTGCCGGTAGCCGGGGCTCCGCGCCGGCCCGGGGAGGCGGCTGCCGACCGCCGGAGCCCGGGGCCGCGCTGCCCCAGCCCCTTCCCGTCCAGGATTATCCCATCCGCACGGACAACTCTGCCTGCCCCAGCACCCCCGGACTCTCGGGGCTCCCGGTGCCTGCGGGCAGCCCGGCTCCGCCGAGCCGCGGAGCTCCGCTGACCCGGCCCCGGGCGTGCGGAGGTGGAGGCAGGGGTTGCTGGGCTTTGCCTGCTCTTACGGCTCCCCGCGCCCATCTCGGTGCTGTTTTTAATTTGCTAAGGAACCTTCATCCCCCTGGGAAGCGGCTCCCCGCGGCTGGAGCAGGGCTGGTCACCCAGCGAGGAGCCGGGCCTGGCTCTCGGTGTCACCGGGATCACAGTGGGAGCTCGGGGATGGATGATGTGGGAGGAACTGGGTGTCACGGGGATGTTGAGTCATATAGGGTGGGCTTTCTCCACGGGGAACGAAGCTGCCAGGCAGTCGTCTCCTGCAGCTAGCTGTGACATGGATGATGTCCCCAGCCTGGGAAGCACCCCAGAATGGGGCCAGCAACCGGTGCGTCCCCTGCACCTGTAGCCATCTCCCCTCACCACTGGGCCCCCAACCACTCACTCTGTCCCTTGCACCACCCCAGCATGACACCCGTGGTTGCCAGCCCTATCAGCCCTTTTCCCAGGGAAACCATCCCAAAGTTTGTGAGCCTTGAGCTTGGCAGGAGCAGCTTCTGCAAGCAGCACCGTGAAAGGAGCTGGCAGGTAGACAGACAGGGGGATTACTCCGGTGTTTATCACATTAGGGAGGTGCACAAAGGCCATGGAGATCAGGGCCCTGAGTGTTCAGTCTGGCACGTAGTGAAGGACAAAGCCTGTCCTAAAGAGCTTAAGCCTAAATCTGAAGAAAGAGCTCTGGGCAGGCTTGAGCAGCTACAGGGACAGGCAGGTTCCCTGCTTGGTTTCTCAGGGTACAGCATGGAGGTGCAGGAGGCAATTCCTCAGCCAGGTCAGGCCCCTCCTGCTTCAGCTGCATTTCCTTGCCTGGCCCAGCAAATCCTGGCCACTGGCAGGAAGGTGTTAATTTGGGAGAGGCTCCTACCCTGAGGTGGGCTCCTGATTATGGGGTCCCTTGCAGCCCTGGGGTTATTCCTGACCCTGTGGTGGTTTCTGGACCTGGCATCACTCCTGTCCTTGGCGTGGCTCCTTGAGGAGAGAGTGCCTCTCCCTATCCCCCCTCAGGTTCTGTTGCTCTCTCACTGAAGAAGCCTCTCATGGCACCAGGACATCCCTTTCCCTTTCCCTTTCCCTCTCCCTTTCCCTTCCCTTTCCCAGCTGCAGAGTGCCTGTGTCCCACCATGGGTGTGAGGTGGGAAATCCCCGCAGGCTTCTGTCACCTGTAAAAGCTGGTTTGGTCCCACTGAGCACTAAGAGCTGCCCTGAAGTCACCCTTGGAGATTCGAGTCTACACCCACGACCAGGGCTGGGACTAACAGGGGATGCCTGGGGACACCTGAAGGTGGGAGCAGGATTTGCTTTCCCAAGGCCCATGAAGGCTCTGCTGGGGGATCCAGGGAGTCACAAGCCTGGTAGAGAAAGGCGTGATGTGTCTGTGTGGAGAATGAAAACATTCCGGTGGCATTTGCATGTGAACGGGGCTGCCGGGTGTCCTGACATAACCAGCTGCTCCCGGCATCTCTTGGCTTCCCCTCCAAAGCCTCAGAGCTCATCCACGCTCAGCAAGAGAAGGTGGCTGAGGAGTGCTGCAGGCCCAGGGCCGTGCAGCTCCTGCCCTGGGCATGCTGTTAGCTCCTTTAGGGTTGGACATTCCTCCCACCTTCCCCTGGTACCGGCATTGTCTATCCTTGCCTGGCTGCTGCCTTCCTCACCACAACAGCTCCCCGCTCCTCCTCGGCCGCCTCAGGAGCTCGGCACTCGGTTTGCATAACCAGCAAAGCTTATCCCAAATCCTGCTAAGCCAACTCGGGTGGTGGCGGGGAGGCAGCGGATGACAGGGAGCCTCCAGGGAGCAAAGCCCTCTCTGAGTTCTTCACGAGGCTCGTGTCAGCTTTGAGGTGGGGGCACAGGTGTGCGTGCACTGCCCTGCAGGAGAAAGAGAGACAGCCAAGCTCCTACATTCCCCCTCCATTCCCACACAGGGTGACTTTTGCACCCCTGGGCCCCTGGCCTGGTGCTGAACTGCTCCTCTCCATGCACATCTGCTCACATCTGTCCCAGCCAAGCAGCAGTGTGTTAGTCATGTGTGTGGGCAGGCACGTGCGTGTGTCTCCTCAGCACCTGCCTCTCTGCACTCTGTCAGACCCTAACTTTGATCCTGGGTTTGCTGTCTTACTGCCTGTGTCCTGCTCTCCCCACTCCTCCCTGTCCCACTCCGTCCCCTGCATTCCCACCCTGCAGGTTTTACTGGGACCTCATCATGCTGCTCCTGATGGTGGGGAATTTGATCATCCTGCCCGTGGGCATCACCTTCTTCAAGGATGAGAACACCCCTCCCTGGATCGTTTTCAACGTGCTTTCAGACACTTTCTTCCTGGCTGACCTGGTGCTGAACTTCCGGACAGGCATCGTGGTGGAGGACAACACAGAGATCATCCTTGACCCTCACACCATCAAAATGAAGTACTTGAAGAGCTGGTTCCTGGTCGACTTCATTTCCTCCATCCCTGTGGACTACATTTTCCTCATTGTTGACCTGGAGACCCAGGTGGATTCTGACGTCTACAAGACAGCTCGAGCCTTGCGCATCGTGCGCTTCACCAAGATCCTCAGCCTGCTGCGCCTGCTGCGCCTCTCACGCCTCATCCGCTACATCCACCAGTGGGAGGAGGTGAGAACCCCTTGGGGATCTCCTGGTTGGGGTCCCAGGCCAGGTCGGGGGTCCTCAGCTACAGGCTACAGCTGTCTGGAGGGCAGGGGGCTCCAAGGGTGGCTCCAGGAGAAGAGTTTCTCTGCAGCTCCGCTCCTGCCCGTTCCCCAGATCTTCCACATGACGTATGACCTGGCCAGCGCCGTGGTGAGGATCTTCAACCTCATCGGGATGATGCTGCTGCTGTGCCACTGGGACGGCTGCCTCCAGTTCCTGGTGCCCATGCTGCAGGACTTCCCTGAGGACTGCTGGGTCTCCAAGAACCACATGGTGGTGAGTGCCCAGACAGGGGCGATTCCAGCTGGGATCTGCTGGGCTGGGAAGAGGATTTGGTTCCCTGGCTCCTACCCCAAGGCTGGGGGACGTGCTGGTGAGCAGTGTCGCCGTGGTCACAGCAGTGAGATAGGGCAGAGGGAGTCTCTGCATCACCTTCCCATCTCAGCCCACCTCGCTGGAGTCAGGGAATCCCTCGGGGAAGGAAGAGGACACTGGGGCTGGTTCCTGCTCAGGGCTTCACACAGTCCCAGTGCTTCTTCCTGGAAGAGAACTCCTCCCTTTGGCCTTGGGGGAACTTTGTTCTCGCTGTTCCCCATCTTAGGGAGGTGAGACTGGGAGGTTCAACCCCTCAGCACCTTCCAAGAAACCCCCCAGTGCCTCTGTCCCTCGTCTGCAGAACGACTCGTGGGGGAAGCAGTACTCGCACGCCCTGTTCAAGGCCATGAGCCACATGCTCTGCATCGGCTACGGGCAGCAGGCGCCCGAGGGCATGACCGACGTCTGGCTCACCATGCTCAGCATGATCGTGGGGGCCACCTGCTACGCCATGTTCATCGGCCACGCCACCGCCCTCATCCAGTCCCTGGACTCGTCCCGGCGCCAGTACCAGGAGAAGGTCAGCAGGGTGGGGGAGGCAGGGCCTGGGTACTGGGGGAAGAGTCCTGGCACAAGCAGGTCCAGCCCCAGAACCAGCTCAGCACAGCCGCCGTGCCCTGCTGATTCCAGAGGCTGGGATCTTCGCCCTTGCAAGGGAACAACCCTCCCTCGGGTTGTTGCAGGTGGAGCTCAGGCTGCTCAGTGAGAGGGAGACCATATTGGAGTCCATACCGGGGGTCACTTTTGCACAGTGTGGCCCCATCCTGCCCTCTGCCCTGCGCCCACCTGCCCCCTGAGCGCACGGGGGTCCCGTTTTTTGCCCCAGAGGTGGCCTTTGGGACTGGAGCAGGGCTATCTGTATCTACACCACTGTCCAGCCATGCTGGTGGTCCCAGCTCAGCCCTATGTGTCTCCCCTCGTCCCTGCAGTACAAGCAAGTGGAGCAGTACATGTCATTCCACAAGCTGCCTGGGGACACGCGCCAGCGCATCCACGAGTACTACGAGCACCGCTACCAGGGCAAGATGTTTGACGAGGAGAACATCCTGGGGGAGCTCAGCGAGCCGCTCAAAGAGGTGAGGGCACCGCTCCGGTGGTGTGACCATGGGGACAGAGGCTGGTGCTGGCAGGGGCCGGGCTCAGCGAAGTCCCCACTGACCTGCTCGTCCTGGTTTTCCACAGGAAATCATCAACTTCAACTGCCGCAACCTGGTGGCCAACATGCCCCTGTTTGCCAACGCCGACCCCAACTTCGTGACGGCCATGCTGACCAAGCTGCGCTTCGAGGTCTTCCAGCCTGGGGACTTCATCATCCGCGAGGGCACCGTGGGCAAAAAGATGTACTTCATCCAGCACGGGGTGGTCAGCATCCTCACCAAAGGCAACAAGGAGACAAAGCTGTCCGATGGCTCCTACTTTGGGGGTGAGGCTGGGCTTGGGGGACCTGGTGAACAAAGCAGGGGCCAAAAGCTGCCCGGGAGCAGAAGCTGGGGCATCCCTGACGTTTCTGCCTGCCCATCTCCTCTTGCCCGGTGCCAAAGTCTTGGCATCTGCTTCACCCCACTGCTGGCCAGGGAGAAGGGGAGTTTAGAGCAGAACATCTCAGCCAGTTTATAGGATACAGGCACAGCTCTGGGAGGGAAACAGGCCAGGCCACCACAGCAGCCACACGTGGGCGCATCTCCATGGCCTGCAGAGGGAGGAAAACGCTGTGCCTGGCCAAGGAGGTAGCCGTGGCTGTGCAGGCTCCGGAGTCTGTCCCCGCCTCTGAGCAGCGCTCCGCCTCTGCAAGGTGTTGGGGTGCCAGGCAGTCCCGTTCCTGCTCCGAGGGCTGGGAGGGGATGGATGGCTGTGTCACCCTGACTCCAGCCCTGTGTCCTTGCAGAGATCTGCCTGCTGACACGGGGCAGGCGCACGGCCAGCGTGAGAGCCGACACCTACTGCCGCCTCTACTCCCTGTCCGTGGATAACTTCAACGAGGTGCTGGAGGAGTACCCCATGATGCGCAGGGCCTTCGAGACGGTGGCCATGGACCGGCTGGACCGCATAGGTGAGGAGTGACCTCCTGGGCTCAGCACAACCACCTCTACAGCCACTCCCAGCGCCCCCAGAGCCACAGGTGATGGAGTCACGGAGGTGGGATGAGGTGATCACAGTGCCCCGACCCCATGGGTGCCCAGCAGTGAGGGTGATGGGGTGCGTGGGGAAGGAGCCTGCCCTCTCTCTCGCTCCCAGCAAGATCCAGGCAGTGCCATAGGACAGGCTTCCCTGGGAAAATGTCACTGCACTGTACCTGCCATGTCTGGTACCAGCTGCTTGTCCCCACCCTTCCCTGCCTGTGGAGGACAAGCAGGACCCCAGTCCCTTTGGAGTCAGAATTCTCCTGTTTTGTCCCTGCTGCTTCCACTGCTCCAGTCAGGACCTTTCCCAGGGTCTTGCTTCCCCTGGAGCACTGGTGAGGTTTCACTGTCCTTTCCCCACGGCCACCCTGCCCTCCACGCTGTCCCCAAGAGCCCACACTCACTGACACTCCCCCGTCCCCTCCAGGGAAGAAGAACTCCATCCTGCTCCGCAAGCGAGCCGAGCACAGCTCGGGTCCCCTGAACAACGAGATCATCCAGCAGATCGTGAAGCACGACCAGGACATGGCCCACAACATCCAGGACCTGCAGCAGATGGCGATGGGCCGGGAGCTGAGCGGGAAGCCGGTGATTTGGGAGCCGCTGGTACACGCGCCCCTGCAGACGGCGGCCGCCACCACCAACGTGGCCATCGCGCTGACCCACCAGCACAGCCTGCAGGCGCACATCTTCCTGCCGCCCTCCTCCATCTCCAGCCCGCTCTCGCCCGAGGCCACCCTGCTCACCAAGCCGGTGCGCCGGTCCCAGCCCAGCCTGGGGGGCTCCCGGCCCTCCTCCGTGAGCTCGCCCTCCGGGGCTCCGTCCCACCTCCAGACGCCGGCCGCCGGCTCGCCTTCCTCCCCCATGGTGCAGCCCCAGGCGCCGCCGGAGAGCGGGGGTCAGAGACCCAGCCCCGGGGCGCAGCCCCTGCCCCGCACGGCGCAGAGGGGGGAGATGCCAGCGGGGCCCAAGCAGCCCCCGGCCGCCCCCCAGCCCCAGCTCTCCCGCTCCCGCGGAGCCTCGGTCTCCACCTCGCTGCTGCAGCAGGCGGCGGGCGCCGCGTCCCCCAGCTCCGAGCAGGCGCTGCCGCCGGGAAGAACGCTCCACTACAGCCTGTCCCGAGCCACCGGCTCCCACATCTCCCTCCTGATGCAGCCCCAGCAGCTGGTGAAGCACAGGAGCATCCAGGGCCTGCCGGTGGGGCGGCTCACCCAGGATGTCCGCCTCCTCTCTGCCTCGCAGCCCTCCCTTCCCAATAAAGTGGCCCAGCAAGCCGACGGGAGCTCTTTGAAGCAGGGCAGGAAATCCGCCGGGAACCTGGCCCGCAGGTCCTCGCCCTCGGTAGCCGGACTCCTGGCCAAGCCGTGTGCGGGGGTCCCAGGCCAGCCCTCCCACTCGCAGCAGCTGCCTTCAGGATCGCTGGCTCAGCCCGGCCGCTCCGCGGCGGGAGCATCCACTCCGCAGTCCCCGGGCTCCGCGTCCAGGCAGGCAGCAGCGCCCTCCCGCAAGGGCTCCGTGGCTTTCAGCCCCGAGGTGGAAACGGCGAAGCCCAAACTCCCATCCAACATGTGAGCCCTGGCCGCAGCCGCACAGGCAGGAGGGACCCGGGCATCCGGCGGCAGAGGAGGCAGGAGAAGCAGAGCGCCAGCCTCGCCGTGTCGGAGGGAAAATGAGGTGAGAGGCAGCACCCGGGGCCACGGAGGGGCTGTTTCAGGCACGGGGGCACGGCAGGGATGAGCGTGGGGCCAGCCCCAGAGCTGGCCCAGCTGGATGAGGAGGGGGCTCTGCTGACTGCCCCAAGGGGGTCACCCTGCCCGGGATCTCCCCTCCTTGCTCATCACCACCCGTGAGTTCTGCCCTCCTCCCGGAGACACAGGACACGTCAGAGCCCTTGCCCAAACTCTGGCCTCTCTGGGGATCTCAGCTCCCCATAACTGCCCCTTGGGGGCCGGGCCCCCCATGCTCTGTGCCGCGTGTCCCTCAGCCTGTGCTCAGGCCCAGGCTGGCGCTGGCAGCTCCTCCAGCTCGTCCTCTGTCACAGCAGAGGCTGCCCCATGCCCACCTCGATCCCCAGATTGCTCTGCCCAGCACCTTTGCCTTTAGGGTGAGGAGGGAGAGGCAATCCCCTGGGTCCACAGCCCGGGTGGAGGGAGGAGGCTGGAGCCCACGGCAGGGGCTCCCCGAGCAGGCAGAGCATGGGGGTCCAGGCTCAGCACCCCCCTTCCAGAGTGCCAGGGCCTGGGGGTCCCAGGCAGGGCTCTCCTGGTGTGAGGAGTGCCAAGGGGCAACGCTGGGGGCAGAGGGCTCTGCACTGAGCAGCCCCCCAGTCCCTCTCCCCAGCTCGTGGGACCGTTTGGCCTCAGCGGTGCTGAGTCCCAGTGAGGTTGGGATGTGCTGCTGGGCAGGGCTCTGCCCCACACCCGGGCACTGTGGCTGCCCCCCCAGTGCCCCCATGGGGGCAGCCTGGGAGGATTCTGTGGCCTGCAGCTCCAGGAGGATGCTCAGAGGGTCAATCCAAGAGGACCCCTCTGGCTTCAGAATCATGTCCAGAAGGTGACCTGGGAGGAGGACCCTTCTGCGGCTCCAGCAGGGTGCTCACAGGGTCACCCCGCTGCCTGTGGCCCAGGAGGATGCTCAGCACGGGCTCTGCTCCCCTGCCCTGCGCTGCAGCCCCGTTTCCAGGTTACCTGGAGATGCCAGTCACCAGTGCCACAGGAGCAAAAAGGCTGTCACAAAGAGACGCCAATCCCGGGCAGCGCCCGGGTGACGTGTGGGACTGTGAGGTCACCCCCCGTCGAACAGGGGCCCGGGGTCCCCACAGATGCCCCACACCCCCCCTCCCCGTCCCGAGACAGTAGTGTGCAATGTGTGTGCGAGTCGTGGCTCTGCTGAGCAGCCGAGCTCTGCTTACAGTGTCGCTTTGGGCCAACCCTGTTCAGTCCCGGTTAGAGTAGCGTCCCCTCCGACCCCGCTGTGCGAGCTGCTTCCCACTCCCGGAGCCAGGAGCCGTGGCTCGTCCTCGAGCGGGACCCGCCGGACCCTCAGCGCAGGCCGAGGTCCTGTTCCCCGCGGTACCTGTTCAAGTGAGGTGTTCAGTTCTCCACCCTCGTGGTTTGGGGCGTCGGGAGCAGCCCGGAGCCCAGCCCTGCGGGGTGCAGCAGCCCCCCAGGAACGCCGGCAGTGCCTGCCAGAGGGGATGTCCCGCACTGCCTTTTCCCCGTGGATTTCACCTGCCCTTCCCCTCCCCATCCCCGTGGTCGGCGTGTCCCCCGCAGCCCCTCGGGCAGGGACGTCCCACGTCCCCGGGGTTGTGCTCACACTGCGTGATGTAGATATCTTAGCGGTCATCCCAGTGCCCCGCAGAGCGTGCGGGCTGGCTCGGACAGCGCCGAGCTGCCGCTGGCCGAGCCTCTGGTGCACCCTGCCCACGCCACAGCCCCGTGTCGGGATTCAGAGCCACCCTTGTGCTCCTGTCACCGCCGCCCCTGCCCGGCGCCGCAGCGCCTCGTGGCCCGGTGCTCACCCCGCTGGAGGCTGGAGAGGCTGGGGGCGCAAGTTTAGCCACCAAAGACCATGACCCTCCACTCTTGCACTCACGGCAGTCGATGTACAGAGCTTGTAGTTTTCATATGGCAGAGAATTTAAGAGCGTTTTTTTATTTTTGGTCGTTGTACATAATGGATTTAAATAATAAAGAGAGATTCTGAGCTGGTCTGGGGGGAGACTCCTTCTGCACCTCCTGCGATCCCACAGCACCCTGCCCGGGGATGGGACAGGACGGGGGATGCTGCAGCACCCCAGCTCAAATCCTGGCCCTCTGCAGAGCCGGGAGCAGCCAGGACACCCTCGGGAGCCATCAAAGGGTCTCTCCCAGGCCCCACAGACCTGGGTGGTGCAGCAGGAGCCCAAAGGCACCGGGTCCCCTCCCACCCACCCCAGGCCCTTTCGGCCCTGGGCAGATTAATGTTTAATCTTTGGTTATTTTCCCCTTCCATCTCCGCTCCCTTTATTGCCGGGGGGAGGGGCAGGTTTGATACCGCCTGATTGCGGAGCAGACTCGAGGCATTAACGCGATTAAATGAAGGTCACACAGCGCAAGGTGGGCTCGGGCACCCGAGCCACGGCACTGCGGCGTTTGCGGCACCTGGCGCAGGTCTCGGGGCACGGCCGCGCTCTGGCTGCACCCTGTGCCACCTGCCACGGCTCCCTCAGCACGGCGCAGGCCGGGCATGGCCACGGGCTGGACACTGGACACTGGACACGCTGGCAGTGGGCACAGGCAGGATGGAGGCGTGGGCAGGGGGTGGGCAGGACACAGGCAGGGCTCAGGCAGGACACAGTGACAGGACATGGTGGCAGGCAGGACACGGTGACAGGACATGGTGACAGACAGGACATGGTGACAGGACATGGAGGCAGGCAGGACACGGGTGTAGACAGGACACGGTGGCAGACAGGACACGGTGACAGGCAGGACACGGTGACAGGAAGGACATGGTGGCAGGCAGGACATGGAGGCAGGCAGGACATGGTGACAGGCAGGACATGGTGGCAGGCAGGACATGGTGACAGGCAGGACACGGAGGCAGGCAGGACATGGTGACAGGCAGGACACGGTGACAGGCAGGACATGGTGACAGGCAGGACACAGTGACAGGACATGGTGGCAGGCAGGACACGGGTGTAGACAGGACACGGTGGCAGACAGGACACGGTGACAGGCAGGACACGGAGGCAGGCAGGACATGGTGACAGGCAGGACACGGTGACAGGACACGGTGACAGGCAGGACATGGAGGCAGGCAGGACACGGAGGCAGGCAGGACACGGGTGTAGACAGGACACGGTGACAGGCAGGACATGGAGGCAGGCAGGACACGGTGACAGGCAGGACATGGAGGCAGGCAGGACACGGTGACAGACAGGACATGGTGACAGGCAGGACATGGTGGCAGGCAGGACACTGGTGTAGACAGGACATGGTGGCAGGCAGGACACGGTGACAGGACATGGTGGCAGGCAGGACACGGTGACAGGCAGGACACGGAGGCAGGCAGGACACGGAGGCAGGAAGGACACGGGTGTAGACAGGACACAGTGACAGGCAGGACATGGTGGCAGGCAGGACACGGTGACAGGAAGGACACGGTGACAGGACATGGTGGCAGGCAGGACACGGTGACAGGCAGGACACAGTGACAGGAAGGACATGGTGGCAGGCAGGACAAACGTGCTGGCGGCCACCCCGCTGTGCCCCGCCGGCTCTCCCCACTGCAGCCCGGCGTTGCTGGCAGCCCCTGCCCGCAGGAATTAGGCTCCGTGACACACGAAGAGCTCAATGCTGATTAGCGGTTTCTCTCTAATTTGATTATTTCAGATTACACTGCAGCCAGCCTGATTAAGGGGGCGCGGGGCTGCTCTGCCAGAGCAAAAAGAGCATTTTTGGGGGGGATGAATTCCAGCATGTGTCCTGTTTCTGTTCCAGTTTGTGTCCATCGGCAGGGCTGGCGGCCGAGGCAGCGGAACAGGGACACAGAACCGAGTCCCGGGACACGGCGGAGCCCCGCTGCCCGCCCGGGGATGAGGGCAAAGCCCCGGGGTACGAGAGCCCCGCAGAGCCCCGGAGATGCGGGCAGAGCCCTCCGTCCGTCACCCGCTCCGCAAGGACACTGTCCTGGAGCCGGAGGCGCTGCCCAGAGCCCCCGCGTCCCCGGCGGCGGCGGGAAGGGGATTAGAGAGCACCACAGAGAGATTAATTAACGCGGGTGAGCCGGGATTAGGGGATTCGGGGCGGGCGGGGCGCTCAGGCAGGAGCTGCGGGCAACAGCGGGAAGGTGTCACCGCGTGTGGCCACACAGCGCGTCCTCGGCCCAGGTCACCCCTGCGGCGTCCCCTGGAGGGTCGATGGGCAGAGAGGTGTGTGGTGCGGCGCACCCTCACGGCACCTCACACCTGTACTGCACCCCATACCTGCACAGCTCCCACACAGTGACCCACGTCTGCCCTACACCCCATACCTGCTCTGCACCCACACCTGCACAGCATGTGAGCTGCATGGCGCTGCACACCGGCACTGCACCCCACACCTGCGCTGCACCCACAGCCGCACGGCACCGCATACCTGCGCTGCACCCCACACCTGCGCTGCACCCCACACCTGCGCTGCACCCCACACCCGTGCTGCACCCACAGCCGCACGGTGTTCCACACCTGCATGGAGACCCACACCTGCGCAGCGCCCCAAACCCGCCCTGGAACCCCGCAGACCACCATGGCACCCCCCCACTCCACACCCCCATTTTTCCAAAGCTCGCCCCGTTCCCCTCGCGGTTACCGGACACGCCCCCTGCTCACGCCCCGCCCCCAGGCCCCGCCCCTCAGCCCGACCACGCCCCCGAGCCGGGCAGGGCGCTCGCTCCATTCTCTCTCTCCACCAATCACCTTTCTCGGTCCTGTCCCTCCCGCGCTTCTATTGGATGAGCTGCCTTGGGCTCATCCTCGCACGATGAAATGGGCCAATGGGCACTGCTCCTGCCGCGTCCCTCTCAGCCCCTTCCCGGGCGCGAGGCACGCTGGGAATTGTAGTCCAGCGGCGGTGCTGGCAGCGCCTGCCCTTGCTCCTCGGGACTGCGCGTCCCGGCGTGCCCCGCGCGGGGGGCGGGGCGGGGGCGGGGCCGGCGGGGCAGTGAAGGCCGCGGGCGGCAGCGGCGGGATCGTGAACCGGCACCATGAGCGGCGGCGAGCCCGGGGCGCGGGCAGCGGCCGAGCGCCAGGAATTCGCCGCCTTCTTCCCGCAGATCGTCCGCGACCTGACGGAGGACGGGCTGGGGCACCCGGAGGTGGGAGACTCCGTGGCGCGGCTGAAGCAGGTGAGTAGGGGAAGGGGTCGGCGGGCAAGGGACGGCGGGCGGCGGGACCGGGACCGGGCGGGCCGGGGCGGGGGGCTGCGGGCGAGGGGCTGGGGGTGGTGGGAAGGACCGGCGAGCCGGGGAGGGGGCTGCGGGCCAGGGCTGCTGAGGGCGCTGCGCTCCTGCAGGTGCTGGAGTACAACGCGCCGGGCGGGAAATGCAACCGGGGGATGACGGTGGTGGCCGCGTTCCGGCGGCTGGCGACCCCCGCGCAGCAGGACCCGGAGAGCCTCCGCTGCGCCCTGGCCGTGGGCTGGTGCATCGAGCTGGTGAGAAACGGGACCCTGGGGATGTGAGGATGGGACCCCCGTGGGACGCCCCGTCCCTAATCCAGCCTCTCGCAGTTCCAAGCCTTTTTCCTGGTGGCTGACGACATCATGGACTCGTCCCAGACGCGCCGGGGGCAGCTCTGCTGGTACAAGAAGGTGAGAGCCTTCAGGAGGTTCACGGGGGTGTCCCTTGGCAGTCAGGAGGCTTTGTGACACCTCCCTGCCTTCCTGGTGCAGGAGGGGATCGGGCTGGACGCCATCAATGATGCTTTTCTCCTGGAGTCGTCGGTGTACCGGCTGCTGAAGAGGTACTGTGGGCAGCAGCCCTACTACCTGCACCTGCTGGAGCTGTTCCTGCAGGTGAGCCCAGCTCCCCAACCCCTTCCCGATTTCCTGGGGTCTGGGCCTTTCCTGGTGTTCGACAGCCTGTGGATCTCAGAGTGTTCCTCAAATTCCTGGGCATCCTGCTGGTCTCACCCTTCCTTTGGACTCAAAGAGGAGTTGAAACAGGGCTTGGGGTCTGCACTGTGGTGTTGGGACTTTCCTGGAGGACTGTGTGAATAAATCATGGGATCTCAGACTGGTTTGGACTGGAAGGGACCTTAAAGATCATCTTGTTTCATCCCCCCCACCACCACGGGCAGGGACACCTTGCACTGTCCCAGGCTGCTCCAAGCCCTGCTCATCCTGGCCTTGGACACTTCCAGGGATCCAGGGGCAGCCACAGCTTCTCTGGGCACCCTGTGCCAGGCTCTGTGCCAGGGCCTCCCCACCCTTACTGGGGAGGAATTGCCTTCTCATATCTCATCTAGATCTCTCCTCTTCCAATGTAAAACCGTCACCCTTCTTACTTCTGCCCATACAAAACATCCTCCTCCCTCCTTTTTATAAGCCTTTTAAGTGCTGGAAGGCCCCAGTGAGGCCACAAACCCTTTCTTTCCTCTCCAGACAGGCTACCAGACGGAGCTGGGGCAGACACTGGACCTGATCACTGCTCCCATTTCCCAGGTGGATCTGAGCCGGTTCAGCGAGCAGCGGTACGGAGGGAACGGGCAGAGCTCGCTCCCTTGCCCGCCGTGCTGGGCACAGCCCAGCCTGGGGCTGGGGATTTTGGGGAGCTGCTGCCGCTCCCTCCTGTCCCTGACCTGCAGAGGGTGGGAGAGCCCAGGCCTTGGGGCTGAGCCTGCTTCCTCTGGCGCAGGTACAAGGCGATTGTGAAGTACAAGACGGCGTTTTACTCCTTCTACCTGCCCGTGGCCGCGGCCATGTACATGGTGAGTCTGGTGGGAGCAGCTCAGGAGACCCTTGCCCTCGTGTGAGGCTGTCCAGGAGGGCAGGTCCTGGAAGGCTTTATCCCAGGTCCTGGAAGGCTTTATCCCAGGTCCTGGAAGGCTTTATCCCAGGTCCTGGAAGGATTTATCCCTGTTATTTCTTCCCTCCCCTCAGGCGGGTATTAACGGGAAGGAGGAGCACGAGAGTGCCAAAGTCATCCTGCTGGAGATGGGAGAGTTCTTTCAGATCCAGGTAGGAGGCGGCTCTGCGCCCCTTGGTGCTTGTCAGGTGCTGGCTGTGGCACTCAGGAGTTCCCACTGTCACTCAGGACGATTACCTGGACTGCTACGGGGACCCAGCCCTGACAGGGAAGGTTGGCACCGACATCCAGGACAACAAGTGCAGCTGGCTGGTGGTGGAGTGTCTGCGCAGGGTCACGCCAGAGCAGAGGCGGATCCTGGAGGTAAAGTCCAGGATCACACATTCGGGAGAGGGGATGGAGGGCCAGGATGTACACCTGGAGGGCCAGAATGTACACCTGGAGGGCCAGGTGCAGGGCTGTTACCTGGATGGGAGGAGGGGAGTGAGCACTACGTGAGGGCAGCACAGAGAACACACCTGCACAAAGCTCCTGCCCCATCCTGGTGGAGCAGCAGTGCCAGGACTCACTCCGGGATTTTCCCAGGAGAACTACGGCTGTAAGGAGCCCGAGAAGGTGGCGAAGGTGAAGGAGCTTTACGATGCTCTGGGCATGGAGGCGGCTTTCCGGGAGTACGAGGAGAGCAGCTACCGGCGGCTGCAGGAGCTGATTGGGAAGCACGCTCAGAGCCTGCCCCGGGAGATCTTCCTGGACCTCGCACAGAAGATCTACAAGCGGCAGAAGTGATGGAGGGGCCTGCCAGGGGGCTGGGCTCGGTCACTTACGGCCTGGAGCTGCTCCGTGCCCGGGGAGGGGCCGGGGACGGCTGTGGAAGGTGCTGGGATGGCCGGGGGGGGTTCAGCGCTCTCCCCCCGGCCCTGTGTCAATAAATATAAGTTATTGTAGGTGCGTCGCTGCCTGCTGTCGTTGTCTGGGGCCGGGGCTGGAGGGCGGGGAGGGGGATGCCGGCACCCCCCGTGCTTTCCGGGGTGGGGGGATGCCCGGAGCACCGCCCCCGCCGGCGGGGCGGGACCGGGCGGCTCCCGGCGGGCGGTGGCGGGGCCGCGGCTCCTCCTTCCCTCCCGCAGCCGCATTCGCCGCCGCAGCGCCGAGGTGAGCGGGGGACGGGGAAGGGGATGGAGCCGGGCCGGGGCTGGAGGGGGATGGGGAGGGCCGCGCCCAGGAGGGCCGATTGTGCTGCCTGGCCGCCGGTCCTCGCCCCGGGCCCGGGGGATGCTTGGCCGGGGGATGCTCGGAGCCGCTCGATGCTCGGAGCCGCCCTCCCGCGGTCTCCGCTGCCCGTTCCCTGCTCGGAGCCTCCAGCAGGTGCCTGGGGCCGGGGATTCCCCCCCGTAAAGCCGGGCCCGGTGGTGCGGTGGCCGTTCTGCAGCGGTTCCCGTTCTGCAGCGGTTCCCAGGGCCGGGGGCTTCCGGCCAAGCGCCGGTCCCTGAGCACCGGCGGTGCCGCCGCCCCCAGCCAGGACAGCACCACCCCCTCCCTCAAAGCCTCCTCGACGAGGCTCCAAGGGCGTTTTCTCCTTGACGGCATCCCCGAGATGCTCCCGACCCTCCGGAGGGAATCCAGCCCCGCAGCAGCAGAGCTTCCTGGGATCACTCCCAGGCCATGCTCCAGGGACCAGCTGCAGTCCCTGCCCGGCCGCAGAGCCCCAAGTCTGGCAGGAAGCTGTGGGGCAGCCCCTCTTTCAGGGCACATCCCCATCTCTGACCCCCAGACCCTCGGGCGGGGCCCTGCCACAAGGTCACTGCGGTCCCTCTTCCCCCGGCTGTGCCTCTCCCCGGGCTTGTCCTGCCGCGTTCTTCCCTGACCAGGAGGGTGTTGGGTGCTTCCAGGGAGCTGGATGGTCTGAAGAGAGGAGCTGCTGGCCTCTCCTGGGAGCCCCGGCACTTCCAGTGAGGCAGCACCATGCTGGCTCCAACGAAAGGCCTCCTGTGCAACCTCAACCACATCCACCTGCAGCACATCTCCCTGGGGCTGCACCTCTCCCGGCACCCCGAGCTCCAGGACACGGATGGTTCCACCGGCGGGGGAGATGAGACCGGCTGCACCCACTGCCCGGAGAACCGTGAGCCGGTGGATGCCAATTCCAACAATCCCTCCGTGAAATGCCGCTGTTGTGAGTCCCACGCTCCAGAGCCGGAGACGCTCGGGCTCCAGAACCAGGCAGTGCAAGAGGATTTCCCCTGCCTGCACGGCGGAGACGAGGAGGAGGCGGCTTCCCCTTGTGATCCCCCTTGTGATCTGGATTCTTCCTCCTCCTCCTCCTCCTCCTCTGTCAGTAGCTGCTCGGATTTCAGCTTGGATGACTCCCCGGTCTCGGTGTACTGCAAGGGGTTCGCCAGAGAAGAGTCCCAATCCCCTGACAAGCAGCTGAACGTCATTCCCACAGAAAACGCCCGGGATGGAGAGCTCCTGGCTGACCAGGGCGGGACGTGCGATGGGAGAGATGCCAACCACAACTCGCCGGTGCTCCGGAGAGCCACGGCCGCGGCCAGCAAGAGCCCGGACAGCCTCTGCAGCAACAACTCGCTCGACTCCCACTGCGATGAGCTCTCTCCCAGCGCAGCGGCACAGGAGACCACCGGCACCTGCTCTGACCTAGACCCCAACTGCAACCCCCTCCCTGAGGCCGATGCCGCTCCTCCAGCACCGCCGCCTGTGCCGGAACGGCGGGATCCCGGAATCCCCAGCGGCGCTCCGGAACCGCGGCCCCGGCCCTGCGGCCTCCCCCCGCCCGTGCCCCCTCGTCCCCGGCGGCGGCTGCAGGTCCTGAACGCGCACAGGGCAGAGCAGCCGGTGCGGCCGGCAGAGCCCAAGGCCGGCCCAGGTGAGCTCTGCAGAGACACGGGCACAAAGACCATCACCTCCTTCCACGAGCTGGCGCAGAGGAGGAAGAGGAACGTGGCTGGGCCCACGCTCGCCCAGGCCAGGGTTGACCGCAGCGACTGGCTGATCGTGTTCTCGCCCGACACGGAGCTGCCTCCCACCTGCGAGCTCCTCTCCGGCGCCGCGGGCCAGGAGCCAGCCCGGCCCCAGCCGCAGCCCAATCCCCAGCCCCAGCAGGACGGGCTGGCCGGGCCTCCCGGCTCCAGACAGAGAGAGGTGACCACGTTCAAGGAGCTGCGGTCCCGCAGTGCCGCCAGGCAGCCCAAGGGGCAGCGGGCAGAGCCGGCCCAGCGCCCCCCCGTGCCCCCGGGGCCGGGTTCGGGCCTGGGGCCCCCCGCACCCATGGGGGGACAGGTGCCGGCACCCAGTGACGGCCACCAGCTGAGAAGGAGACCCCGGCCCAGCCTGCAGCCCATCGCGGAGGGGCAGCCGAGGGACGTGGAGAAGGGGGAAAAGGGGCTGGGCTCTGCCCCGCTCCGGAGGCTCGGGGGTCCCGGCGGGGGCCCCGCCGTGCCACGGGCGGCCCAGAGAGGAGACGAGACCCGCACGGGGGGTGAGTCTGGGTCCCTCCGGGGGGGGTTCTGCCTGGGGGGCCGCGGGGCCGGGTGCGCGTCCCCGGGCGGTGCGAGCGATGCCGGGGCTCGCTGCCCGGGAGGTGCCGGCGCTGTCCCGCTCCGCCCCGCGGCTCCCGGCGCTTCCTCCGAGCGGGCCCGGCCCCGCCGCCCGCCCCTGCCCGGCCCGGCCCGGCCCCGCCGCCCTTCGCCCAGCCCCGGCTCCATGAGCCGGAGCGACCCGGGCCCCGCCGCCGGCCCCGCTCCTCCCCCGGCCCCGGGCAGCGCTCCAGCCGCCGCCGATGACCCCGCTGCCCCTCTCTCTGCAGCCAGGCCCGAGCCGCTCGCCGCTGGAGCCGCCGCTGGAGCCGCCGCTGGAGCCGCCGCTGGAGCCGCCGCTGGAGCCGCCCGGCCCGGCGGGGGCAGAGCGGAGGGGGCCCATGAAGAGCAAACCAAAGGTTGGGGCAGATCCTCCCCGGAGCCTCCGCGGGGAGGGGGACGAGGAAGTGGGACAGAACGGGAGCGGAGGAAGGGGCAACGGGACCCCCAGGGTCGGGAGGGTGCGAGGGGCTCGTCCCGGGGCGGGTCCGTGTCCTGGGCGCCCGCAGCGCTGGGCTGGGGCAGGGGAAGGGCGCGTAGGGACAGTGAAGGCAGGGACAGGCAGCGCTGCCTGCAGGCCCGGCCCTGCTCCTGTGGAGCCGGAGAACGCGGGTGCAGCCGTCCCCGCAGCCCCCCGAGGGTTCCCCGCCTGCGGCTCGGGCCCGGCTCGGTCACCGTGGGCTCTGCAGGGTCCGGTGGGGGTGTCCGGGGCCGCTCGGTGCCCGGCGGGTCCCTCCGTGCTGACCCTTCTCTCCTGTCCCTCCGTCCCCAGCGCTGCTGGTCGCCGTCAGCTCCGCCGTGGACAAGGTCATCGCCCACTTCAGCACCGCGCGGAACCTGGTGCAGAAGGTGAGAGCTGGGCTGGGCTGGGCAGGAGGGGGCCTGGGAGTCCCAGGGGTGGGAGTCCCAGGGGTGGGAGTCCCAGGTGCTGCCCTTCCCTCGCTCCCCTCTCCTCGTGCCTCCCTCAGGCACAGCTGGGGGACAGCCGGCTCAACCCCGACGTGGGGTACCTGCTGCTGCACACCCTCTGCCCCGCACTCTACGCCTTGGTGGAGGACGGGCTGAAGCCCTTCCAGAAGGACGTAATCACAGGCCAGCGGAAAAATTCCCCCTGGAGTGTGGTGGAAGCTTCCGTGAAGACGGGTGAGGGCGAGGCTGGGGATGCCCAGAGCTCCGGTGCAGCCCGGGCTGGGGGATGTGTGCCCTGGGCTGTGACCGTCTGTGCTCTGCACCCCACAGGCCCCAACACCCGCTCCCTGCACTCCCTGTGCTGGCACGTGGCCGGGCTGGCTCCCCTCAGCAGCACCAGGCAGAAGTTCCACGCCTTCATCCTCGGCCTTTTGAAGTGAGTATCGGCCCTGCCGGCCCCGCTGCCGTGGTTGGAGCTGTCCCAGGGGCTCTCATGGGGGTTCCCTTTGTCTTGTTTAGCATTAAACAGCTGGAGTTGTGGATATCTCACCTGCAGAAGAGCCCAGGTAAGCACACGGTGCCCTCCCCAATCCCCCTCAGCCCTGCCAGGCCGATAATCCCACTCTGGGCTTGGGATACACCCGTGCTTGGCTGGAGCTTCCCTCGTGGATCTGGGCGTTGTTTTCCATGGTGCCTCTTCGGCACGGAGGGTGCTCTGACTGACGTGGGCAGGGGCATCCTCCACCTGCGCCACCCCTCCCTGTCCCCACAGGTGTGATCTCCGTGCTTTACTCACCCACGGCCTTCTTTGCCCTGAGCCAAGGGCCTCTCCCCCACCTTGCCGACGAACTGCTGCTGCTCATCCAACCCCTCTCGGTGCTGACTTTCCACCTGGACCTGCTCTTCGAACACCACCACCTCTCCGTGGATGTGCGGCCCTTGTCCCGCCGGCTGCAGTCGCCGCTGTCTCCCGGCCGTCACCCCGTCCCGGCCGCGTCCCTGGAGGGCCGGAGCGGAGCTGCCGGGGACAGCCTGGAGGATGAGACCCCCCCCGACGCCCTGGGCAGGGTGGGGGGCACAGGGGGCAGCGCAAGGGCCCGGTCCCAAGCAGCCATGGGCGGGCTGGTCCCTGCCCCGCCGGTGGGGGCTGCCCTGCACCAAACCTTCCAGCACGTGCTGCGCTGGGGCGACCGGCTGAGCCGCGCCTTGCTGGGATCCGACAGCCCCCCGGAGAGTCACGGGCCTCAGGAGGGCACTGCCAGCACTGCTGGGGCTGGCCTCAGCGGCTGGTGGGGCCAGCTGAGCCAGAGCTCCAGGATTTACACTGCTCCTAGCAAGGAGAAGTTTCCCTCGGTCTGGTGGACGAAGCTGCGGGCGGCTGCGGGGGATCCCAGCCCGGGCCAGGCTGCGCAATCCCAAACTTCCGCGAGTGAGCCCAGAGGGACGGAGCTGCAGCTCCTTCAGACCAAAGCTGGCCCTGAATGCTCCGGCCCAAAGCCCAGCAGCAGCACTGACACCTCAGGCACCTCTTCCCCTGAAGAACTCTTCTTGCCCACTGGAACTGGAGCGCCCACCAAGCTGGATGTTCCCACTGCTGGAAGGAATCTCCTGGCTGCTTCCCCAGAGCCTCCTGCCGACAGGAACCAGGCAGCGCCTCCTGGCCCAGAGGTGGATGATCCTCCCAGTCCTGACAAGGGCAGCTGGCTGGGCCGGCTCTTCGGAGCCACCAACCCCTCGTCCAGGAGCTTCCCCCCCAGCCCTGACGCCGTCTTGGCCAGGTCCAGGTAAGACCTTGGGCAGGCAGAGGGGGAAGAGGCGAGTGCTCAGGAAGGGTTTCTGTGCCTGGCTCTCCACGGTGGCCTGGTGGGGATCTTGCCCAGGGTCAGTGCCCCTGGGGTTAGAGCATGTCCCAAGTGCCACGGCGTTGTTCCATCCTGTGGAGCAGCGGGAGCTCCTGGGGAGGCTCAGTGGTGCTCGATGGCTCCTTGTCGGCTCCCAGATCACCAGAAGGGTCTGAGATAAACAGCGGGAAGAGCTCCCCGGCGAGCTCGTGGCTCCCTTTGCTCTGTGGCAGGAGACCGTCGCGCTGGCTGTCCCCCAGCCCGCGCGTCCTGGCCGGGGTGGTGAAGGGCCTGGCGCCCGACAGGAGCCGCGCCCCGGAGCAGCCGGACCGGAGCACGCCCGCCGCGCCCCCGGCCCGCAGGTGAGGCACCGGTGTGGGCAGGGCTGGGAGCTGCTGCTGGGCTTTTCTGGACGGGGGAAAGCCGGGGCTGCTCTCGCACACGGCCTGGGGGTCCCACGTCTCTCTAGGGAGAGGCGCCGCTGCCCACTCGAGCCGTAACCGCATCCCTGAGCATCCCCTTCCTCTGCTGGGCTTTGGGGGAACCTGAGCCTCTGCCCACCTGGGATCTGCTGGTTTTCCCAGGGTTTTGGGGACGATTTTTAGCATTTTCTCGCGTGCTTTCTGGGTTCACGGCAGCTTGTTTGGGGCGAGCGTGTGGCAGCTGTGACCTGGCTGTGGCGGGTCGGAACAGCCCTGGGCAAGGGAGCAGGGCAGGCATGTGGCCATCCCAAACGGTGTTGGGCTGCTTCCCTCTTCCCCATCCTCGCTGGCCCCGACCCCGATATCCCCACAGCCCCCCTGATGTCCCCACACCTCCCGCTCCCGGGGGCTGCGTGGCAGCGCAGCTCTGTTGGGTGTTTCCTTGTGCAGATCCCTCCTCAGGGAGCACCTCTGCCCGAGCAGGTCCCTGGTTCTTCAATTCCCTCTCCCCAAGCCCCTGAGGGTGCTCGGGGTGCCGGGGAGGCGAGTGTGCCATGACATTTGTGGTGCAGGGCAGTTCGGGCGCTGTGCGACCACACGGGCACCGCCGAGGGGCACCTGAGCTTCCAGAAAGGAGACGTCCTGGAGCTTCTCTCCACTGTGGATGAAGACTGGATCCGCTGCTGCCATGGAAACAGCACCGGCCTCGTTCCCGTGGGTTACACGTCCCTGATTTTGTGAGGAGGCGGAAAGGACCTGAGGAAGCCGCTGAGCTTTTGCCGGAGCTCCGGGAGGAGACGTCTCTTTGCCACGTCCGGGGCTGGCAGCTCCCAGGGGACCCTGCCCTGTGCCTGTCACTGCTGCATGATGTCACCGTGTGCCACCGTGTGCCACCGTGTCCCCCGGCTGGCGCTGAGCTCCCCTGTGGGGTTCCTCAGCCGCTGCCAGCCCCGTGCCAGGGCAGGGCCGGCTCCTCTCCCTGCCCTCACGCTGCCCCGTGTCGCCTCCGTGCCATCGTCGTGTCCTTCCACCGCCGCCACCTCCCCGTGCCCTGCTCTGCCCCGGGGCCCCTGGCACCAGGCCGGCCCCGCAGCCCCAGCACTCTGTAAATGAAACCACAGGAACGAGCTCGTTCCGCGGGGAAAAAAGCTGGAAATAAAAGGTTGTGACCGACTGGCGTGTGCGGAGGAGCGCCGGGAGCGGGGTGAGGGAAGGCTCCTGGGGGAAGCAGCGGGGCTGTGCTGGGTCTCAGCGTCCGGCTGCCGGCCAGCGAGAGCACAGAGACCTCAGGGCCCAGCAGAAGCTGCCCGGGCTCCTCCACAGCCTGGGAGAAGCGGCTGCAGCCTCCCAGAGCCAGGAACATCCCCGGAGAAGCTGCTGAGGTCCAGCCCCAAGCTGCGGGAGCTGGGAACAGCCCAGGTCATTGGTTTGGTTGTTTATGTAACTCCAACCAATCTTTTCATGGCCCAGAGGATGGCTGTAGGGGCTAAACGGCTCCAGGTTTTGTCACTGCTTGTGATTTCATCCCAGAATTTACATTTCACGCTGGGCTCCCCAGTGAAAGGGAGGTGTGGTTGTACCGGGGAGCGGCCGCAGGGCAGCAGCCGCCTGTTCCCGGTGGGAATTTGAGCTTCTGCCCCCTGCCAATGCCACGCTTCACCCTTCTCACTTCCCCTTTCGGTGGTAGGAAGCCGCTGTGCCAGCCCCGGGCCGGGCTCTGCTGCCGGGCTGAAGCCGCTCTCCTTTCGCTCTGCTCTCGTTTTCACTTCTCTCTCCGGAATTTTTATTCTCAGACGAGTGACGTTATATCCTAATTGGAATGTTCCTTGGCTTGCCTTAAGGAGGTTTGATTGAATTCCGCAGCTGCCTCTGGGCTGTGAAATGAGGTCATGCCAGGAGGGGAGGAAGCCAGGTGGTACTTCCATTTATTATTATTTGTTTTTAAATAAACAGCCTTGGCCTGGGGCCTGGTGTTTAAAAGGAGTGTAGGGGTCAAACCTGGCATTTTCATCACAGAGAGTCAGACAGGGAAAGGGAAAATGGGAAATCACGTTCCACAGAAGGGGGGTGAGGAGAAGCTGTTTCGTTCCTGAGGGACCCTGGTCTCTCTCTGCCCTGCCACAGTCAGACACACCCTGGGGATGACAGTCCCCAACCTGCCAGCACGCAGGACAGGGCTCCAGGCACTGGGGTTACACCCCGGGAACAGGCACCAAATGTGTGGATTTAATGGATCCCACCCCAATTTGCCTCACACGCAGCCACGTCGCAGCCCCTCTGACCCCACGAGGTGACCCCGGCCCTGCTGCCACACCTGCGCCACCGCGGAGCCACTGGGGTCACGCTGCAGCCCCTGAAAGGGCACGATGATCGGGCAGCTGGGTGCTCCCATCCCACCTGGGTGCTCCCATCCCACCTGGGTGTTCCCATCCCACCTGCGTGTTCCCGTGCTCCCATCCCACCTGGAACATGTGTTCCCATCCCACCTGGGTGCTCCCTTGTTCCCATCCCACCTGGCTGTGTTCTGGAGTCGGGACATCCCCTCGGGATGGCAGCCGGAGCCTGTGCCCGCTGCCCAGCCCAGAGCTCTGGGTGCCACCTCCAGGGATGGGCACTCCAAACCTCCCTGGGCACTTCCAAGCCCTGAGTGCCCTTTCCATGTGGAAATTCCTGCTGCTGTCCACCCTGAGCCCAGCCTGAGGCCGTTCCCTCTCCTCCTGTCCCTCGGGATCAGAGCCCAGGGCTGTCCCCCCCTGTCAGGAGTTGTGCAGAGCCACAAGCTCCCCCCGATCCCCCTTTTCTCCAGGCTCAGCCCTTTCCCAGCTCCCTCGGGAATTCTCCGGCCCCTTCCCAGCTCTGTTCCCTTCCCTGGACTCGCTCCAGCCCCTCAAGGCCCTCTCTTGTCACAGAACCGAGCCCAGGGTCTGAGGTCCCCCCGCAGAGAGTGCAGTGCCCACACTGGGACCGGGCCAGGCCGGGTGCCATCGGCCTCTGCCCACCTGGGCACACCCGGCCTCGTGTCCAGCTGCTGCCCCCAGCACCCCCGGGGCCTTCCCAGCTTTTCTGCCGCTTTCCCCGAGCCTGGAGCGTTCCGTGGGGTTGCTGTGACCCAAGGGCAGCTCCCAGCATCTGCTGACCCTCACCCTGCTGGCTCTGGCCCGTGGATCCCAGGGATCTCGTGGATCCCATGGATCTCATGGATGTCATTGATCTCAGGGATCTAATAGATTTCATGGATCTCATGGATTTCATTGATCTCAGGGATTTCATGGATCTCAGGGATCTCATTGATTTCATGGATCTCAGGGATCTCATGGATCCCATGGATCTCATGGATGTCATGGATCTCATGGATGTCATGGATCCCATGGACCTCACAGATCCCATTGACCTCTTGGATCTCATGGATCCCATGGATCTCATGGATCCCATGGATCTCATGATCTCACGGATCCCATGGACCTCATGGATCCCATGGATCTCACAGATCCCATGGATCCCATGGACCTCATGGATCCCATGGATCCCACGGATCTCATGGATCTCACAGATCTCATGGATCCCATGGACCCCATGGATCTCATGGATCTCACGGATCTCATGGATCCCATGGACCTCATGGATCCCATGGATCTCACGGATCTCACAGATCTCACGGATCTCATGGATCCCATGGACCTCATGGATCCCATGGATCTCATGGATCCCACGGATCTCATGGATCTCACAGATCCCATGGACCTCATGGATCTCACGGATCTCACGGATCCAGCCTGCCCAGATCCCTCTTCCTGCCCTCTGGCACATCCACACTCCCACCCAGCTCAGCAAAGAAAACCCCCCGAGCCATCGGTAGGAAAAGATTTTCCATTTAATACTAGACTCTCAGGATTGAGATGCAGGCTTTTTATGCAATTACATCCAATGTTAAAATTGGTAATACATAATTTACAAAGATTAACATCAAAACAATGATCTATTTAGATATGCTTTGTAAAAAGGAAATATATTAGCAGCATTTATTTTCAGCAATCACACAGCCTACACCCATGCAGACTAAGGTTCAGCTCTATTTGCAGTAACGTAGTGCTTCCTGGCTCCGGCGGCGATCCTGGGGACACACGGGTCTGCTCAGTATTATAAAATAACCAAAAAATAAAAAAAGTCATTAATTTCTACACCAGTAAGAAAAAACAATTCTTTGCACTTACCTAACATTTGATTGTCTAAAAAACATTTTGTTTAGTCTTTCAACAAAAGAAAGATAAAATGACAGAGCTAGTGTCTCGCTTCTGTACGCACTTTATTTTTTTTTAATTTTTTTTTTAAAAACTTTTTAGTGTTTAACACCATTTGAGACAATGATTTCCGTTTGAAACTAAATGAGACAACTCGAGGGTTTGGACATGCGATATTCCTACTACACGCACGAGTATTTTATACTCAGGGTTCCTGGTACTGTACAGTGCTTCTCTACAGTAAGAAAATATTCCAAACTATTTTCTTATTTCTTTTTTTTTTTTTTTTTAATAAAATATTTTTTTTTTCTCAAAGGGTTTTTTTTTTCCTTCCTTTTTTTTTTTTTTTTTTCCTTTTAAATTTTTGCGGTTTTTGCTCGCTTGCTTGCCCGTTCGTTTGTTTTTCTCTTTTTAAATCAACACGTCAAAAGTTAATGGAATGAGTCATGTTCCACTAAAGAGTAAAATAATTATAATAATAACAAGAATGTACATTAGGACGAGCTTGGTCCATAAAAAGGAACATGTAACTACGGTATTGCTTTACATCCACGCAGCAGATATATATATACAACTTGGCACATTAAAAACCGGATTTCTTCGAAGAACACCTAGAACAGGACTGGATCTGCATGTGTACGTCTGAGACAGGAAAGCAAAGCCGCGCCCCGGCGGCTGTCGGGACGATCGCGACGGGGTTGGGGCCAGGGGACGCTGCCCGGACGCTCGGCTGTCCACCAGCACACGAGGGGAGCGTTAGCAGTTGATAAATTCTACGGCTCACGACAAACACTCGCTGGGATGCTGCCTGACGGGCACGGAGTGAAAGGGTCCTTGGGGTTTGTTTTGTGGTTTTTTTTTTTTTTTCTGGTTTTTTGTTGTTGTCGTTGTATTTTTTTTTTTTTAACAGATTTTTTTTTTTTTTTATTCGCACAACACACGAGACACACGAGAACCACAGCTTATCAAAAAAACCAACAGCGATGGTGGCGTCAGGAGCTGACTTCGCTTTTATAAAATTTCTCTGCAGGAAAAAAAGTGGAAAAAAAAAAACCTCTCACACCCTTGCTCCCTCCCCTCCCCTCCACTGCACGGCAAGTGCCTCATCCCAGCGCTCCTGCCCCGCTCCAGGCGCCTCCGGAAGCTTCTCCTCGGCACACACCACAGCTCCCTCGCGCTCGTCCGGGGCCGTTCCTCTCTTCTTGGAACTTGTGCAAATCAGAGGCCGCAGCTTTAGGGCAGCTTTTTCCTTTTTAAGCCGCTGGGCCTTTTCCTCTCCCCTCTGGATTATTCCTGGATTCCCTGGCGGCTGGTACAATCCCAGGTTAGCAGTGACCGTGGGGAACATCCTCCTCCTCCTCCTCAGAGTATCTCAGTCCTTTCCCTCTGCCCTCCCCGTTATTTTTTTTTTCTTTTTTTTTTATTTTATTTTTTTTTTTTTTTCTTTTTTTTTTTCTTCCTCTGAGTGGGAATATCAAGCAAAAAATAAATTAAATTTGACCATCCTGGACAATAACCACGAGGTTTCCTCAGTACCTAACATCAATACAAGGCACGCCCACCAACACACACACCAAGAGCGCTGCGGAGCGGGGCGGGCGCCGTGCCACCCCCAGGTGCTACTGTCTGTAGTTTTGTCAGTTTGCTGCTGCCCTCCTTCCCCGGGCTGGGCTCTGGCCCCCAGCCCCAGCGACAGACCCCAGAGCTCGGCTGCTCCTCCTGGGTCACTTCCTGAAGGTGCTCTCGGGGATGCTCAGAGTGCGGCGCCGCAGCTTCCGTCCCGAGCCCTCCTCCAGCAGGTAGGTGACATCGATGGCTGCAACAGAGCACAGGGGCGGGGAGGGGGGGTTTCAGCCAGCTCGGGATCAGTGAGGTTGGAAAAGACCTCCAGGATCATGGAGTCTGACCTGGGAGCGACCCTCGCTTTGTCACCCAGAGCGCAGCACCGAGAGCCACCTCCCACGGGTCCTTGAACACAAAATCCCCGTTTCCTTATTCCTGGTTCTTTCAAGGATGTTCCCTGGTGCCAGAGGACACGAAGATGACACTTGTCACTCTGGTTTTTCTGAGTTTTTTTAAAGCCTTCTACTTGTTCGTAAGATGGAGTCAGTTTCTTTAGTTGCTGCGCAATATTAGGAGCAGCGTTTCGCTTTTCTCAGGCATGGGGACATAAACAAACCTTTCGTTTTTGTTCCCTGTCCTCTGTTTACATATTTTTAACCTCAAAATAATGTAATTAACAGCTGGTCTGGCCAGTGGGGTGGAGGGGTAGTAATCCCAGAAGCCAATCCACAACCAGAACCACAAATGTATAAAAATGAAAGACCAGACCCACAAATGTATAAAAAAGAAAGACCAGAGCCACAAACGTATAAAAATGTAAGAAATAAACATGCTCTCTCTGTTTGGGGAGCAGCTCTGCACTGCAGACCTCTCGTCTCCGTGTTATCTCTCTGCGTGTCGCTACCACAGACACTCACACGCTCCCTGACTCCAAGAAGGCTGAAGAACTTTTTATTATTTACAAAGACCTCGCTTATATGGCTTCTGAACGGTGACCAGGGATTGGAGAACAAGGCTTCCACCTCTCCATCCCACTGGCCAGGACAGAAGTCCATCAGCTGACTCTCACCAGAAAGGAACGTGGAAAACACCTGACTGTTTATAGCACAGACCGTGAGAATTCAGCTCCAGAGCTGTGAACATCTCACAAAAGCTCACATAATATGGCAACAGTTCCCCTCCAGGAAATCCAGAAGATCCCTGGACAAGGTGCCGAGTCATGGCCAGAGCATGCAACCTCCAAAGATCCTCCCAACCCAAATTAAACATCAGGCCGTGACTCTCTGGCATTGCCAGAATTTGGAAGAGACTGGACGAGGCTCATCCCAGGCTTTAATTTAAAAGCAGGGCCACACTTCACCCCTGTCCCCTCATTCCTCAGACAACACCTACAGCAGGCACTCAGAACCCAAGGAAAGCTCATGAAAGGTCAAAAGAGACTTTGCAAATTCCCTTCAGTCTTTCCTGGGCTGTCTGTTAAGTTTCTCCGTTGTAGATACGGAATGATGGGGGATGGAATTAGCTTATGGAAAGTTTTTGTGGTTATTAAAAATACTACACAAAACAGCGTCAAAGCTGTAAGGAATTTCCCTTGGATTTAGTGGATCCCTGCTGCAAAGGAAAACGTGGCTGCAAAGAGAACTGACCTCCCTACTGCCCACCAGCAAGAAATTCAGACAAAACCATTTCACTTTATCAACACAGCTCAACAAAGCGAGCCCAGAGGCGGCAGGAGAGCCGGGGCTGCGCAAGCAGAGCCTGAACTCTCACCGTTTTTCCCTGGGATTTTCTCTAGGAGGTTGAGCAGGATCTGGTTCAGCCTCTCCCTCTGGAGGTGCCGCCGCTCCTCGGGGCTGCAGAGCGGCCTCGTGTCCGAGGGGCTCTCGTCCCCCTTCTTCTCGGCGTCGCAGCTCTCGCCGGGCAGCGGCTCCTTGTCGGGCTCCTCGGGGCTGGGCAGCTCCCCTGGAGCCTGCTCAGGGGCCCCCAGCACCTCCTCCAGCAGGGGCAGGGAATCCTCCTCTTGGTTTAAGTCTTTGATCTGTGGTTTCGAGCGATCGGATTTCCAGGATGACCTTGCAGGAGGAGAGGGGTTTAAACAGAAGATTTTCAGACACTCACCTGAAAGGACAATTCCCAGCGAGTGCAGGGCTCAGCCATGGGCTGAGGGGTTCTCTGCAGCTCAACTTCTTCCCTCAATCCCTGCACTCACGATAACATCATCTGCACCACACCAAACTCAGCTTTGAAAAACAAATGGCTTTTTATTTTCGGTTGCAAACGATTTTACCTCCCAAAAGCGGTTTGGCCCAGCCCTCAGTGGGATGTTCCTGCAGTCTCTACCAGATCTGGGCTCTGACTGCCCCACACACACGGGCAGCAGGTCCAGGACTTTGGTTCCTCCATCTGGGAAGGCTGGAGCCTCCTGTTCTGGGCATCTCCTCACTCAGCTGCTTTTTTCTGACTTTCAAATGGCTCCTTTCTTTTCCTGATGTTCATTACCAAGGCTGCCTATCCCTCCTCACTTGTTCCCTTTTATCCCTCTGAAAGTTTAGAGAGCTTTGAATAATTTAAACTCCTTATTTCCACAGCACCCAGGGGAAAGGGGCAGGAGGAGAGTGGGCACAGCAAACAAAGAGAATGATTTCATCTCCTCTCAACAATCTGGGAGGGGAGACTCACCTGCCTCCGTTTCTCTTGTAGTTGTCTGGCACATAATGAGGCTGCAATGACAATAAAGATTATGATCAATACCAAACCAAACTGACAGTGGAAGGAAGTGCTGGTCCAGCAAATACTCTGAGAGTGCCAATGCAGGACACTGGAAATGCTGGTGTACCTCAAAGAGACTTCACAGGAGCAGGCACAATCATGGAATAAGATAAATCAGAGCCAGGCTTGTCTGATTCTTCACATCCGAATAAATTTCAAGCCACAGACCACCATGATAAAAATCACCTTTGCTTTCTGCACGGCACGAGTCTGGAACCTTCTCCAAAGCCACTACAAAAACCTCTGCTCCAGGAAGAGCAGAGCTCACCTGCAGAGGGTTTGCAGATCTGCCCCCTCTGCTGCCCCGAGACCCTCTCTGAGCTCACCATCATCATCCCTCGAGCACCTCTCTGCCTCTCAACTGCAGGTTCTGGTACACCCCGGTTTTCTTTCCAAGCTTGCTCCCCAGTGAGCTTTTCCCCCAGAATCATGGAATGACTGAGGCTGGAAGAGCCCTCCCTGCCCAGGGAATCCACCCTGTGCCCAGTGCCCACCTTGTCCCAGCCCAGAGCTCTGAGTGCCACCTCCAGCCCTTCCTGGGACACCTCCAGGGATGAGCACTCCAAACCTCCCTGGGCACTTCCAAGCCCTGAGAACCCTTTCCATGAGGAAATTCCTCCTGATGTCCAGCCTGAGGCTGTTCCCTCTTCTGTCCCTTGGGAGCAGGGCCTGACCCCCACCTAAAGGATCAACTCCCAGGTTTCATTTATCACCAGTCAGGGGCTTTCCAGAACTCCATCCAGTCTCCTAAGAACAGGTCAGGAAGCTGAGAGCAAACCCACTCACTGAGAAATCCCTCTTGGGCGTGAGTTTCTTGGGGAAGTGGTCGAAGGCGTAGGGCTTGGTGCACACGGGGTAACGGTTCCGGTGGATCTTGTAGAAGAGGTGAGCTGATTTATCCAGGCGGTAATCACAGATGTAAACATCCTGCTCCTTCACACCCTTCGGCCTCCCTGGCAACAAAACAAGGAAAAAACAGTCATGGACTGAGGGGGAAACACGTGTTTTATCACAGTGTGGGCGAGGCAGGGGCTCTCACAGTGTCCTGGCTCATTCAGAACCCCAGCAGGACACGCTGGGTCTCTCTGGGGGAGAACCTGCATACTCTAACCAAACTCTTCCCAAACTTTCACAGACACAATTCTCAACTGATAATGGAATCATCATTTTCTCTTCCCTGTCCACTGCTGTCCCTCTTCAAACAGGAGCAAAGCCCTTGTGTGTCCTCAGCTCTGAAACACACCAACATCCCCCAGGGCCTTTGGCCAGCAGGAACTGCTCCAGTGCATGTCCTTGCTTCCAGAACCGAGGGAATTTGTGCCAGTGGCCGGTTCAGCTGTGCCTGCCTCAGGGTGAGGATGCTGCTGCTCACACCCCAGTGTTTGGCTGGTGCCCAGCAGTGCCCACCCTCAGCACAGAGCTCTCCAGGGTGCCCTGCTCTGCTCAGACCAGGACAGCTGACCCCAGCTGGCACAGGGCATTCCACACCACACAGCGTCCAGCCCAGGGGGGGAGGCCGGGATCCCCCGAGGGGTGCTGGGGACGGGCTGGGCATTGGGTGGGGAGTGACTGCACTGGGGCTCCTTGTGTTTCCTGGGGTTTATTCACAACATCATGGGGTGGTTTGGGCTGGAAGGAACCTTAAAGCTCCCCCAGTGCCACCCCTGCCATGGCAGGGACACCTTCCACTATCTCAGGCGGCTCCAAGCTCTGTCCAGCCTGGCCTTGGGCACTTCCAGGGATCCAGGGGCAGCCACAGCTGCTCTGGGAACCCTGTGCCAGGGCCTGCCCACCCTCACAGGGAAGAATTTCCTCTGTGTATCCACCCTAATTTCCCCCTTTTTCAGGATGAAGCCGTTCCCTCTTATCCTGTCACTCCAGCTCACGATTAAGAGCCCCTCTCCACCTTCCTTCTAGCCCCTTCAGATACTGGACATCTCTCTCTCCCTTTCCATTACTACTCCTGCTATCATTATTATGACAATATTTTAATTTATTTCAACCGTGAAACTCTTTTTATCCCGACCCCTGGGTTTCAACTTTTTCCAGTTCCCTCCCCACCCCAGAAGGAGCGAGCGGCTGGGTAGCGCCGAGCTTTCAGTGGGGCTTAAAACACCACAGCCACCGCCCAGACGCTCAGGGATGTGTTAAATTCTCACCTTTGCAGTAGGTGTAGAGGTCCAGCACGCAGCACGTCCCCACCACGGCCTCCAAGGGGATGATTTCGTACAAGGGCACCCGGAAGAGCTCGTTGTGGTAGAACTTCCGAGACGGGGAATGATGCGTTTCGTGTGGACGGAAATAGTGGTGGCCGAAGGCGAAGCGCTCCTCCCTGAGGGTGCAAAAGGGCACAGAAACGCAGCTCAGCCCACCACACAACTCACTGGATGCGCCCTGCCTCGTTCTGAGCTCCCCCTCTGGCGCTCTGCTGGACGAACGGCGGAGTCACGCACGTGCTCCACGTTCCACTCCCCTCCTGCAGCGAGGGCAAACGCTCCCAGCGCGGTTTCCACGGGCACAGCACGGCCCCACGGCCGTCACTGCGCCCGCAGTCTGTGCCAGCACCGAGGAAATCCATCCATTCCTACCTCTGCCCCTTTGCTTAAACCCTCCCACCTCAACGCGTTTCCAGCGCGCAGCTGCGGAGCGCAGGCTCCGGTCGGGAAATTCCCCAGCCTCTGCTCCTCCCTGCGTTCTTAAGGGTGAAAACTGCACAAAATCCCCGAGCTTTGACAGGCAGGCCAGCGGGATGTCTCGAAGCCCGAGGCTGCCTTGTGTTACCTTGGTTTTTCTGAGTTTTTTAAAGCCTTTTGATTGTTCATAAAATGGAGTCAGACCTTTTAGCTACTGTAGAATATTAGGAGCAGTTTCTACCTTTTTCCCACACACGTAACGTAAACAAATCCTTTGTTTTTCATTCTCTGCCCTTTGTTTGCATATTTCTAACCTGAAAACAATTGTAACTGACGGCTGGTCTGGCCATTGGGCTGGGAGGTGAAAACTCCAGAAACCAATCTTCAGCCAGACCCACAAATGTATAAAAAGTAAGAAATAAACAGGCAGAGGCTCTCTCTCTCTCTCTCTCAGCCTTGGGCTGGCTCGGAGGAACCTCTCTGCCCTGCGAAATCCCTCTCTCTCCGTGTGATCGCTTTGCCTATTACGATCACACGCGTGTTTCCAGCGCGCAGCTGTGGAGCGCCGTTACCCTGGTTTTTCTGAGTTTCTTTATTAGCCTTTTGATTTTCATAAATGGAGTCACATCTTTTAGTTACTGTAGAATATTAGAGCAGTTTTCTACCTTTCCCACAGATGTAGCATAAACAAATCCTTTGTTTTTCATTCTCTGTCCTTTGTTTGCGTATTTCTAACCTGAAAACAATTGTAACTGACAATTCGTCTGGCCAACTGAGGTTGAGGGGTGGAAACCCCAAAAAGCCAATCTTCTGCTAGACCCACAAATGTAGAAAAAGTAAAAGAATAAACAAAGGGGTCTCTTCCTCTCTCGCTTTTTCAGCTGTGAGCTGGGATCGGAAGGACCTCTGCCTTGCGAAATCTCGTCTGCGTGTGACTGCTTTGTGCGTCTCTGCGACAGAGCGCAGGCTCCGGTCGGGAAATTCCCCAACCTCTGCTCCTCCCTGCGTTCTTAAGGGTGAGAACTGCACAAAATTCCCGTGCTTTGACAGGCAGGCCAGCGGGATGCCTCGAAGCCCGAGGCCGCCTCGCACGTACTTGTCGTTCTTCCAGAGCTTCTCGATGCGGAAGATGTCGAGCTTGTCGCGGTTGATGTGGGACAGCAGGCGGTACGACTGCCGCACCGGGTGCCCGTCGGGGGTCCTGCGGCTGTCCCTCATCAGGTACACGCAGTCACCTGTGCAGGGGCACAAAGGACACGCCTGTGAAGGGCCTGGCCTGAGCCCAGCACGCCAGAACCAGAGGGAACAATCGGGAGAACAAACACGGCAGAGGAACCTAACGCTGCATTGTAAGGAACGAACCCGCTGCAGGACCTGCCAGGAACGCTCAGATGGTTTTCACAGCTGCTTTACAGAAAAACGACCCATAACCTTCCATGCCCAGACTGAAAACACCAACCTGTAAGGAATCAAAACCAGGAGAGGCCACAGGATACGTGAGCAAGTCAGTCACGATTAGGAGAAAGGGTAGGAATTAGTGATGGCTGCAATGCGTAATGAATAAATCTTTGAGAAGATGCTTACAGAGAAGATTACTATTAAGAAAATAAATCCTGTCCTGAGAAGCCCCAAGCTTTTGGTTATTCCAGCAGGATTCCAATGAGATGTAGAGCTCAGGAAAGGTAAAGAGAATGCAAAAAGGACCGAACAACCTGGCACTGCTGCTGGCAATCAAAAAATATTTCCCAATATTCCCTAAACTTACATTTATCAACCTTGCCTCGTAAGTGAATTTACTACTCAGTTTCTCCGCTCTGACCTGTGAAATCCCAGCATGACCTGGGTTGGAAAGGATCTTTAAGACCACCCAGACCCACCCCCTGCCATGGGCAGGGATATCTCCCACTGGACCAAGCTGCTCAGAGCTCCATCCCACCTACAGCGCTTCCAGGGCTGCGAAGAGCTTCCACCTCTTCTGTTATTTACCTAAAAATGACCAAAACCTGGGAGGTCCCAAGTCACGAAACCTCCCCTGGGTAGCACCAGAGGTCACCCAGGAGAATGTTCTGGCTGGAGAAACGGGCAGCAGCAGCTGCTCAGGAGGTGTGAAACCACTACAGGAGGAGAAAGCCCAGGAACAGGAAAGCCAAGGAAAATCCTGCCCGTGCTGTGCCTGCCCAGCTGCCTTTCTGCTGTTTATGGACTTCCAGAGCCAAAGGCTAGAGCTTTAGAGATTAATCCTTCCTCCAAGAATTTGTCTAATCTTTTCTGGAACCATTTATACTCCGACCTCTCCAGCCTCCTGTGGCAAGGCTTGCCACAGTCTAGTTATGCTTTTGTAAAAAAAATCTTAAGAGTTTAACTGTTGCCAACTAATTTCTGCTTGTTCCCTAATTTCTGCATCGTTGCACCTCCCTGAGCCACACTTCACACACCTTCATCGTTCACCCTCCAAATCACCTGGGCAGAGTCTGTCCACAGGAAAGATGATCCAGATGGGATTATCCCTGTTTTTACAGGTAGTGAGATCCTCCTGCAATGGGATGCCAGAGCAGCACAGGGCAGGCAAGAGACAGACACCCCAGGAGGTGACAGAAAGGCACAATCACTCTGCTGTTTTGTGCATAGTAATTTCTGATACTCCCTTTGCCTTTTTGACTCCAGTAGAACATTTTTCTCATGTTAAATTACAATGACTCCCAGGTTTTTTCCCCTATTTTTTTTTTCCCCTGTTTTTGCCTATGTGTAGTTACGGCTGTTTGCCCTCCACGGATATTGCTGTTATTAATTAGCAGGTTTCACAGCTTGGGAAAAACATGCCAAGGAACCAGTGAGGACAACGTGGCCCCAGGGTCATCAACAGCCCAGTTTTGCTATAACCAGATTGAGGATTGAAATGAAGCACAAGTAATTCTGTTTTCATTAATATAATCTCGTTTATCAATCGTGTCTAAGTTTACAAGATGCTCCTAAGGACTCCTCATATGCAGAAATTTCTCCCATGTATCTAATCTAAATTTTCTCTCTGTCAGTTTGAAGCCATTTCTCCCTTGTGCTGTCACCCCAGTTCCTGATGAGCAGCCCCTCTCCAGCTTCCCTGGAGCCCCTCCAGACCCTGCAAGGGGCTCTCAGGTCTCCACACAACCTTCTCTTCTCCAGGCTGAGCATCCCCAGATCTCCCAGCCTGGCTCCACAGGGGAGGAGGCTCCAGTCCCCTCAGCAGCTCCATGGTTTCCTCTGGACTTGCTCCAACACTTCCACGTCCTTCTTTCACTGGGGGCCCTGGAACTGGACACAGCACTCCATGGAGTCTCAGGAGTGCAGAGCAGAGGGAGAATCCTTTTACTTGTCCTGCTTTTCTCTGGATGCAGCCCAGGACACGGGTGGTTTCTGGGCTGTGAACACACGTGGCCAGGGCACGTTGAGTTTTTGGTCTCCCCTCTCCCCAGATCCTCCTGCCAGGGCTGCTCTCAGCCATTTCCACACCCATCCTGCAGCTGAGCCTGGGACTGCCCCGACCCTGGTGCAGGACCTTGTACTTGGCTCTGCTGCATCCATAAAGTTCACAAGGTCCCACCTCTCCAGCCTGTCCAGGTCCCTCTGGATCCAGCCCTTCCCTCCAGCACTCTGACCACACCACACAGCTTGGTGTCTTCTTCCCACCTGAGCCAAAACGGGGATAATAACAGCTTTACAACTTTAACTTTTAAAGAAATTGGGGAGGTGGGTTCCTTAAAAGCCTCGTAGAAAACAAGGAACATACCGAGAGGAGCTACTGGCCCCAAGCAGAAGGTAAATAAAACCATTCAATTCTAAATCACCTGATTTTAAAACGGCTTTTTTCAACTCTTCTTCCTCGCCTTCCCCATGAGAAGAAAGCAACCCCAGCATTACTGTGCCTGCAAAAGGAGCACCCAGAAGGAGATGCAGACAGATGCTCTCTTGCTCTAAAGATCAGGAAACTTGCTTTCAATTCCAATTTATGCAGATGTTCCAGATGCCCCTCTGCCTCAAAAAGGAAGTTTCCAAGGAAAAAACACAGCAGCTGTTGCTGGTGCATCAGGGATGATGACGTGTTACAATTTCTGGCTATGTGGGTTTTCCAGGATCCATTCTGACCCCTGTTTATCAATTCCTATCCACATTCTGATGGATCAGATCTGTTTTGTTTGCATCATCTCCTGGGTTTAGGTTTTAGGGGATTTTTGCAAAGGAAGCTTGTCTGTGGTGGAATACTCAACACCTTCCAGCAGAGTTGCCAAGAAATTAAGAAGAGTTCTGCAGCCACCGACTGAAGGACCCTCCCTGAGATCCCCCAGAACGAGAGGGATCTGGTCACAGCAGAGTGTGGTCACTCACACAGCTGATTTCAGTCTTGTTCCTCCAAAACATCGCTCTCAACCTTGGAACTGGTGTTCAGGGTGCAGCTTCCCCCGGGCTCAATGCACTTCCAGGCTTTGTGGCAACATCAGCCAATCCACAATTCCCAGGAAAACGTAAACCCACACACAGACTGAAGGGCTGCAAGGCCACACTTCTGCCTCAGACTGTGGAATTATGAGGCCTTTTAGACACCAGAGGGAGTAAAAAGCTCTGTCCAAGCTGCCTGATACACCCAGAGCTCGGGAAAGGTCCTGCCTGAGGACTCGGGGTGGAAAACTCAAGGCCAGCATCAAGCCCACGGATTTCCCCTTTCCCTGCTGGAGCTGCAGGTTCTGTTCCAGCTTGCTTCCTCCGCTCCCTGTGCCTGCAGAGGCATTTGGTGCCCAACAGCTGCAGGCTGGTCTCCTCTGTGCCCTGCTGATGGCACACGGAGCTCAGCCACAGAGGGACAGCTCTCTCTTGAAAGGGTGTTTCTCCAATTAAGGACGCCAAGATCAGATCAGAAGCACGCAGTAAAATCTAACACACCGTGACAGAAATGATCTCAATGCTCTGAACAGCTGGAAGATGCCACAAGCCCCAGATAAAACATCACCCATTTCAGCAGAGAACGGAAAAGCCAAGTTCTGATACAGCCTTGAAGCGAGTTAGTCTCCAGCAAAAAAAGCCATGAGAAACCCAAATGCTGAACTCTGGACTGAACAGACAATGCAGAGCAACACCCAACAAGGAGGATTGAATGCAAATTCCAGAATCTTGTAGATGGGATAAAGAAAAACTGTTCTTTGACCTTTTTTTAAACTCCCCATTTTACTGAAGGCTCTCCTACTCCCTTCTAGCAAACTTATCAACTGGCTTCACTCATTCAAGAGCAGTTTCCTCATAATGATAAAGGGTTCTTTCCAACCTTGTATCTGTAGGATGAAATTAATTAAAAAAATAATAATCAGTGAGCTGAATCGTGGCTGTGGCAGCTGCCTTGGAGAGATTCAGGAACTCAGAGCACAGTCCAGAAGAGATAAGCTACAGGGAACACATGAGCAATGAGCTGGATGTTTTAATGACCACTCTGCACTAAAATACTGGAGGTCTGACAGCCTTCTTGGCCTTTACTTCTAAATGTTAACTACCAGCAGTCGGCTCAGCATCATCCTCCCCTGGCCAGGACAGCCCTGGCTGTGCTAATTAACATTTCTTCATCAACAGCCTGTGAGAACTCTGACTGTGTATCACTCCCAGCATCATAGGGAAGAGTCATTTCCACTCGTGAAAAATGAAAGTATTTTTGAGAGGGTAACGCCAGAGATCCCTGCACACTTTTGGAAGCCCCAGCACGTACCTTGGCGGAGCAGCAGGTCGTCCCTCAGCAGGCAGATGTAATAAACACAGCCAGGCTGGGCATAGTGGGGGCGAGGGATCATGGGAACCTCCTGCAGGGAAAAAGGAAAGGGAATCCTGAGCTGCCCACCGTGATCAGCCCAAAATCGGGGAACACGCAGAGAAAAACTGACCCCTCACAGAATCGAACCTAAATCAAGGGAGCTTCACCAATCCCAAAAGGTACAAATTCTAAACACAAATACAATCCACCCCCCTCCAAGGAGCTGCAGTTGTTGGTAAGAGTAATAGGAAGGAGAGTCTTGTTTTACCCTGTTCACAGCTCGAGGTTCACACTGCTCACACAGGTAGTGTTCAACGTCTGAATTCACACCCATGCAGTCACAGTGCTGCCAGACCTGGAAAAGCAGGGACAGCCCAGTCAGGATGTCCTGGCACACAGATTATAGCTGCAAACTGCATTTTCTCAACAAATATTAAGGAAAGCAAGAAAATAAGCTTCACACAGGAAATTCGAGGTTGTCTGCGAACGATTTCACACCACATCAGCAGACGGACCAGATCTCCACGCAGCGCTAAGTGTGAAAGCCCAAAATTTAAAAACCAATTTCTCTCTCCCGAGGGCAGGAGCTGGGGGCAGTTTCAGCTCCTCTGCTCGACGCAAAGTCGCGTTTTCTCTGCGAAAAGGGAATCCCTCCTCTCGCAGAGAGAAAACTAAAAGGCCTGAAGAGTTAATTAATGCCGCCAAGCACACGGGAAGGCGGAGGAGAGGAGGAGAGAGCAGGCTCCCTTTGGGCCTCCTCACCATGCACTTTTCGCACTGGATCATGAGCCCCTCGTCCTTGTAGAGGCCGCAGATGCAGCGGATGACGTCCTCGTCCTTCTCGTGCCCGTTGTCCTTGTCGCACACCGAGGTCTCGCTGCTGTCGGCCTCGCTTGCCGTCTCGCCCACGATCTCATCGATCTGCGCCGCCGCCTCGTGCCGCGCGCTGTAGTAGGCCTTGCGCAGCCGGCACACGTCCCGGCCCGTCGGGGACTTCCTGCCGTAGTATTTCTGCAAAAATAATTTAAAAAAAAACCCAAAAAAAGAGCTTTATTTTGGAGTTCTGGTTTGTTTAGCTCCTGTGTGTGCTCCTGTGTGTGCCGCCTCGTGCCGCGCGCTGTAGTAGGCCTTGCGCAGCCGGCACACGTCCCGGCCCGTCGGGGACTTCCTGCCGTAGTATTTCTGCAAAAATAATTTAAAAAAAAAAAAAAAACAACAAAAAAAGAGCTTTATTTCGGAGTTCTGGTTTGTTTAGCTCCTGTGTGTGCTCCTGTGTGTGCCGCCTCGTGCCGCGCGCTGTAGTAGGCCTTGCGCAGCCGGCACACGTCCCGGCCCGTCGGGGACTTCCTGCCGTAGTATTTCTGCAAAAATAATTTTAAAAAAAAACCCCAAAAACAAAAAAAGAGCTTTATTTCGGAGTTCTGGCTTGTTTAGCTCCTGTGCGTGCCCGGGGGCGGTTCTCCCTATGGCTGCACCTCTCATCTCCCTCCTGAGTCTGGCCAGCAGGTCCATGGATGTGGCACGGGCAGGGGAGGAACTGAGAGCAGCCCTGGCAGGAGGATTTGGGGTGCTCAACGAGCCCTGGCCACGTGTGTTCACAGCCCAGAAACCACCCAGGTCCTGGGCTGCATCCAAAGGAACGTGGGCAGCAGATCAAGGAAAGGGATTCTCCCTCCCCCAGCGTAAGAAGGACGTGGAAGTGTTGGAGCAAGTCCAGAGGAAACCATGGAGCTGCTGAGGGGACTGGAGCCTCCTCCCCTGTGGAGCCAGGCTGGGAGAGCTGGGGATGCTCAGCCAGGAGAAGAGAAGGTTGTGTGGAGACCTGAGAGCCCCTTGCAGGGTCTGAAGGAGCTCCAGGGAAGCTGGAGAGGGGCTGCTCATCAGGAACTGGGGTGACAGCACAAGGGGGGATGGCTTCAAACTGACAGAGAGGAATTTTAGATTGGATATATGAAAGAAATTCTTCCCAGTGAGGCTGGGGAGGCCCTGGCACAGGTGGCCAGGGAAGCTGTGGCTGTCCCTGGACCCCTGGAAGTTTCCAAGGCCAGGCTGGATGGAGCCTGGAGCACCCTGGGATGGTGGAAGGTGGGCTCCACCACGGCAGGGCGTGGAATGGGATGAGCTTTAAGGTCCCTTCCAGCCCAAACCATTCTAGGATTCTGTGATTTCATGATACCTGCTGCTGAAAAACAGGGTACTCCTTCCAAAAGGAATGGAAATTTCCTTAAGTCAGCTATTCATGAGTGTCCTCGACCCTCTCTCTGACCTAAGGCAGTCAAAGAGCTCATGATTTGCTACTGAGGCCTCATCACGAATGCACCAGCACAAGTTCTCTTCCTCCAGAATAAATTCCTTCTTTTACTCCTGTAAGAGCATTAAAGGAGGCCACATCCCTGCTGCCAGTGCAGCAGCTTGCAGGCCAGAGGGAGCCTCACCTCTGCGTTCCTGAAGACCTTCAGCATGTCCCCATCAAAAGCTTCCACAGTTTTGTAGTAGCCAGTCAGGATCTGCTTCTCAATGGTGGCAAGGTCCAAGGGGTCAGAGATCTTTTCATAATAGTCTGCATTTCTACAACAGGAACGTTGGCACAACGTCAGGCTCACCAGCAATTCCCACCGTGCAAATCCAGCAGGGAGAGCAGCTCAGAGAAGGCAGCACTTACTTTTTCTTGGGGGGCAGGTTCAGGAGAGGAGCTGCGAGCGCCTGCCTGGAGGAGTCTGCAACAGGAACAGAGCTTAGTGACGTCACTGGAGTGAAACTTCCAAAGGAAAGTAACTAACAACGTTCAATCTGGGTTTAAAAAAAAAGGCTTTTCTGTTATCTGAGCCACGGGGAATGGAAATGCTTCCGCATTTCTGCATTTTCTCCTGTAATTGGAGTACGGGTAGCGCAAGGACAGTTCCTGATTTTTGATGGAATTTTGAGAAGTCATTCTCAAAGGAGAGCAACATCTGCAGATTGTGATGGTAAAGCAGGGGGTTGAGGCTAAAGCAAAGCGATTATTGGTAAGGGGAGAAATTTTAAAAAATAGGAGTCATTTAACATCCCACGTTTTTCTACCATTTCCTATTCAGAGAGTCCATTCCCAGAGGCTGAAAACGCGCCCAGAGATTTTTTTTTTTGAAGAGAATCACCTTCACCTTTGTAGGATATGATGCTGTCACATATCTCCTTGAAGATCTGAGCCAGGCGGGCGGCACGAGCCACCTCGAGGTTCTCCTCAGCCGCGGCCAAGCGCCGCGTCCGCACCGAGCGCGACGTCTGCAGCGCCGAGAACTGGGTCATGAACACATCTGGGACGGGGCAAGAGAGAGTTATCTCCAGGCAAGAAATGCCTTTCTAAACATGAAATCTGTAAGGGATCAAATCACAGCATCTTCTCTGGTGCAGCAACTCCACCATTGATTATTAAATGAAGATGTTTTCTAAGCTGCTGTAACATCCAAGGCTTTAGTTCTGTATTTCCATGTCAGTTCTCACCTAAATGGATCGGTTGGTTATTGGAATATTTTATCTCGCTGGAGTAAATAAAACATCTCATTGAATTCAGCCCAGATGCTCACTGTCCAGCTTCTCCTGTGCCTGACACTGGGGGCCAAATCCTGTGAGGATGATGGTCCCACCAACGGGCTTATTTTTGGAATAGGAGCAGCAATTATTCCCTAATAGTCACATTTTGCCCCGTTCCCACAAGTGACTGCACACCAAAAACCTGTGTTCTCTGAAGGCTTGAAAGCTGTGAAACTATGAGGATCAATGACAATTTTCACAGCCTACACAACTGTTTCTGGTTTAGGGATACAGACAGCAGGAAACAGCTCTTCTCCATTGGGGCCCAACCATGGAAAATCATGGAATTACAGACTGGTTCTGGTCGGAAGGGACCTTAAAGCTCATCCAGTTCTACCCCCTGCCATGGGCAAGGACACCTTCCACTGCCCCAGGCTGCTCCAAGCCCCATCCAGCCTGGCCTTGGGCACTGCCAGGGATCCAGGGGCAGCCACAGCTCCTCTGGGCACCCTGTGCCAGGGCCTGCCCACCCTCACAGAGGAGAATTTCTTCCCAACATAGAAAAATATCCTAGAACCACTGGGGTTGGAGAAGACCTCCGAGATCACCGTGTCTGATCACCACCTCGCAAACCAGACCGCGGCGCTCGACGTTCATCCTCCGACAAACCGCTGCCGTCGAAACACCGCACGTGACAACTTCACCCAGGACTCGAGTGACCCCTGGGGAGCCCTTACTAAAGGTGCATGGATCTGAGTGGAACTCTGCACTGGGTTTACGCAGAGTTTAACTCCCCGCGTCCCCCCCATCGGCGCCCTCACCGGATTTGATGTTGCCGTCGTCGCGGCAGATCCCGTTCCAGCGCGTGTACAGCGACGAGCCGTGCATGCCGTCGCTGACGTGCTTCACTTCCTCCTGCTTCTGCCGGATCTTCTCCCAGTTCCGTACCAGGAACACGTGGTGCTTCAGCACGAAATTCCTGCGGAAGTTAGGAAGTTATTCAAGAGTCTCTTTTTACTGGAAAAATGAATCCTTGGACGTGATCGATATTCAGAGGTGTACCCTGTGCCTTCTCTCCTCGGTGGGGAGGAATTCCAGACTGGCTGGTAAAGGACAACTAAAAGCTGCACCCTCAGAAATTTCAGGAGAATTTACAGAAGAAGACGTCAATAGTTGCACAGAACTCAGTTTCTGAGGCAAATCCCCCTGAAGTCAGCCCTTACCTTTCCCTGTTAGACATGGGCTTCATCTGCAGCTGCGGTGTCAGCCTGGTTGGGGCGTTCACACTTTCACTGGGCTCCTCAGGGATGTGGCCCCTCTGGAAAACAGATTGTTCTGATAGACAGGAAAAACTGTGCCAAGAACTCAGCAAAGCAGCCAGAGCAGTCCCTGAGACAGAACCTGCAGCATTACTCTACCATATTTCTGTTTCAAGTGTGGGTTTCTGTTTCAAATTTAAAAATTTACAAAAACACCGGTTTTTGGTCTGGTGGCACAGACTGATTTCTCATCAACCTCACCCACCCAAACTCTGTCTTTCCTACTTACTCTCTTCTTTAGTTTGTGCTTTGACTTCCTCTTCTCTTTCGACCTCCCAGGCCTTCTGTGGGTGCTCACAGGTTGGTTGCTTTTGCTTGAGAGTCCATTCATGCGTTGACTTTTACCCCCAATTATTCCTCTGCATTTGTCAAAGCCACATTTGCAGAGTTGCTTTGAGAAAAAAAAAATAGAAATCAAATAAACCTCAAATTCTTTAGATTCTCTCTCAATATTAACACCAACATTTTCTGCCTAATACAACACAGCAGGTTTGGTTAATTTTTAGACTTTACACGACTCTTAGGCCTTAGTGAGATTTTTCAAGGTCTCACGGTGGGGTTTTTACCTGTTTTTCAACATTAAATGAGTGGAAGTTGTAGTCATAGGTGAGCTCAGTCCCAGCAGGCATGTCCTTGAGAGCATACAGCCCGATCCGATACACACCATTCACAGACCTGCGGGGAAAACACCATCAAATACCCCCAAAATTAAACATAAAATCATCTTTGTGCACAGAGCGGCAGCGTTAGAGACAGGCAGCAACACACCTGCGCTACGCTTGTGCAGATCTTTTATTTATCTCTTACACTAAACGTGAAGGCTAAAAAGTGAACACCACATTTACAAAGAGTAGGATGTGCCAGGGCCTCCTCACCCTCTGTCCTAGGTTACAATGTAAGATGTGCCCAAAGGATGTATTCTATCACCATCTACATGAAATGTTGAAACTAAGTTGTGCCCTGTTTCCCTTGGCCCCCGCCTCCAGATATCTTCTGTTCATGGCCCATCAATGCCCTGCTGCCTGACTCATGGGTAACTCCCTCCAGGAGCTATCTCTGTTTAATGGGCAATCAAGGACCCATTGCAAGAGTGATAAAATGATATCAGTCCATTGTGAGATGCTCCGCCCAGGGGGAGGAGCCAAGCATTCCCACCTGGATAGAATCTGGGATTTGGGACAGCACAGGCAGCCTTACCCACTGGATTCCCAGAGGACAAGAGCTACCAGACCTTTCTGCAGGAACACTTTTTCAACAAGACCACTTCATCTGGACTGCTACCACCACGGTTTCAGGTTGTATTCTGGCTCTGGCAGTGATCTTTTGTACCATTGCATGTGTTTTGTTTTATTTTATTTTATTTTACTTTTTTTTCTCTCCTATTAAATTGTTTTTTCTGACTTGGACTGTCTCGCTGGTTTTGCCTTCAAGCCTCCTCACCCCCCCAGGGAACAATTCCTTCCCACTATCCCGTGTATCCTCTGGCAGTGGGAAGACATTGCCCCTTGTCCTGTCACTCCAGGCCCTTGTAAACAGACTCTCTCTATCTTTCCTGCAGCTGCTTCAGGTACTAGAAAGACACAATTAGGTCACTTGGAGCTCTTCTTTTCCAGGCTGAACAATCCCAATTCTCTCAGCCTTTCCTCACAGCAGAGCTGCTCCTTCCCTCGAATTATTCGGTGCCTCCTCCAGATCTACTCCAACAGCTCCAGGTCCTGCCTGTGCTGGGTCCCCAGAGTGGAGGCAGCTCAGCAGGAGGGGTCTCACCTGAGCAGGGCAGAGGGGCAAAATCCTCTCCCTCTGTCTCCTCAATCCTGTTATTTTATGGTGGATTTTCAAATTAAAAACTTCACCATCTCCCAAATCTAGAATTATCTGAGAACCACGAGCTACTCTGATGTACTGTCCCCACAGCGACTCCTGTTCCACCATCTCCAAATCCTCTCACTACAAACCCCTCTGCAGTACCTCCTCCTAGTCTGCCTCTCACAAAGTGCTGCTATGACACAGGGGGGTGCTGGAATCTGAGTATTTCCCTCTTTCCCTGCTTTAAAAAAAAAAAAAAATTTGAATTGTCAAAAAGAAAGGGTATATATACAAATAGATGATTTTAGAGCATTGCCCAGGCTCCAACCTTTGCAGCAGGTTGGGAGTGTGAAAACCAGCAATCCTGGGAGGGGCACAGCCCAGTGTAACCGGTGATGCTGGCAGGGAAATGTCCCAGTGTGACAACCAGCAGCGCTGGATCTGCCAGCAAACTCGGATCCCGTCTCCAAAGCATCCAGCACTCGCCAACACCACACGACTTCTCCTGAGCAATGTGAGCACCGCCTAAGGATTATTTACAGCTTGATTCCCCTCCCTATTTTTAGCTCTGACTCCCTCAGATGAAGCGGTTCTCTCTCTCTCTCTGGGTGCAGGGGTCTTGCAGGGAGCAGAATCGCCTCGCTCACCATTTCTGCATCTCACAGTTGGGGTTGCAGCTGTGGTTGATGAAGCGAGCCTCGTTGCCCATGCGGTAGCTGTCGATGACCATGCCGCTGTCCAGGTTCAGGCAGTAATGGTCACTGTGGTTGTGGTACTGCTCGATCATCCGGTTCCTGTGGAGCAACGCAGGGACAGCCTCGTGATTCTGCTCGTCCCACAGAGCACACAGGGAGCGACACAGCAAGAGCACGCCTCAGAGGGTTTTGGAGAAAAAGCAACGATAATCTTTTCTATTTTATAGAACCGTACACCTAGGGATGGAGGAAAACCGTTATTGTACCTATTTTTATAAGTCAAGGCCACTGACAGAGCTTGGGTTAGAATTTAGAAATTTGCTCCTCTGGAATGCTCCCTTTTGGGTTCTGCAGGTTATTTGTACACATTTCATGTTGGTAACCTGTGTATGGAAGAGAAAATGCAAGTATACATTCCTCGGGGTGTCTGTGTATGCACGTGTACAACAACCAGCTTCCTCCCGGGGAGCGGGCAAGTTCTGGAATCACATCCACGGATCTCAAGGACAGGAGCCAGTGTTAGTGCTTGTCTCTGTAGGAGGAGAATGCAGCTGCCTTCTGGTGGAGCTCTGGGGAGCAGCAAGTCCCTCAAACATCCCACGGTGCCATGGAGTTAACAGGACGATTTCTTTCTTCCAACGGTTATCAAAGCTTCCGTGTGTTCTTTTTCCTTCACGTCTTTCTGCAGCCCCTTCCAGCCCCACTCTGCCCCTCAGTTCTACCTGGAGCAGCCCAAACCCTGCAGAGCTCTCATTCCAGATTCGGTCACTTGTGGCATTTTGCATTTACAGGGCAGATGAGGCAGATTTCAAACATTAATCACCCCTCTCTTCTAGACTGAGAAAAACTTGGTTAACCGAAACCCCCAGAATTCTAAGCCTCCCTTTTCCCCCTCATCCTCCCCTTTGGATATCCCAACCGCGACCGCAGCCGCTAAAAACCATTTACGAGCCTTCCACGCTAAAGCAGCAAATAAATATTTCTACCTGAATTCTTGCTCACTAACAACTTCTCCCAGATATTCAATGATAAACTGTCCTGCTTTCAGGGGCTCTTTGGTACGGATGCCCCATCCTTTCTCCTCGGCACGGAACCTCTCCAGGCACTGCACCCACTCGTGCCTCTGGATGCGCTGGTTGCAGCACTGCTCCCCGCAGGGACAGGTGTTGGGGGAACACTCTGCAAAGATCATCCTGAAAGAGACAACGGGGAAGGTGAAGTCCTCTGGGGTCCGTCAATGAAAGGGAAATCAACCGGTCAATAAAAATCAGTGCGTGAAATCTAGGCATGAAGATAGAAATCGTCACGTAAAGATTGTTTACAAAAGTAAATAATAAATTTACAAAAGTAAATAATAAATTTACAAAAGTAAATAATAAATTTACAAAAGTAAATTACAATAAATTTACAAAAGTAAATTTATAAATAAATATAAATAACAAGGAATGATAGAATTATGTCACAATTTATAATAATCAATAAATATTCAATAATGAACCAATTACACCATCAATTTATAAACCAATATAAAAATCAACATTATATATATATATATATGTGTGTGTGTGTGTGTGTGTGTGTGTGTGTGTGTGTGTGATGTATATGATTCAATAATAAACCAATGCATAAAGAAATAAATCAATAACAACAAATGAAACAAAACAGAAGTTATTCAATAACTAAAACGCTCCTTTGTTTTCAAGGTGTAATTCACACAGTGATTCCCTGCCTGGTTCTCACTGCTATTCAAAGGGTAAAATTTAGATTTTAACGGGATCTTCCTCTGGAGAGAGGCGTGGGGCAGTGCTGAGGAATCCCCTGCAGCTCCTGCACGGAGCCTGGGGAGGGGCAACGGCCGGAGCCCCCGGCTGGGGCCGGACCTGGCACTGAGCCTTTGCCTGCCCGAGGCCAGGGGGCCACTGTGAGCCCCCCAGAGCGTCGGGCACTGCCAGGGGGGGACACCAGCACAGGGAGGGGGGACACCAGCACAGAGAGAGGGGACACCAGCACAGAGAGGGGGGACACCAGCACAGAGAGGGGACACCAGCACAGAGAGGGGGGACACCAGCACAGGGAGGGGACACCAGCACAGGGAGGGGACACCAGCACAGAGAGGGGGGACACCAGCACAGGGAGGGGGGACACCAGCACAGAGAGGGGACACCAGCACAGGGAGGGGGGACACCAGCACAGGGAGGGGGGACACCAGCATAGAGAGGGGACACCAGCACAGGGAGGGGGACACCAGCACAGGGAGGGGACACACCAGCACAGGGAGGGGACACACCAGCACAGGGAGGGGGGACACCAGCACAGGGAGGGGACACCAGCCCAGGGAGGGGACACACCAGCACAGGGAGGGGGGACACCAGCACAGGGAGGGGACACCAGCACAGGGAGGGGACACACCAGCACAGGGAGGGGGGACACCAGCACAGGGAGGGGACACCAGCACAGGGAGGGGACACCAGCACAGGGAGGGGGGACATGAGCCCAGAGAGGGGACACCAGCACAGAGAGGGGACACCAGCACAGGGAGGGGGGACACCAGCACAGAGAGGGGGGACACCAGCACAGGGAGGGGACACCAGCCCAGGGAGGGGGGACACCAGCACAGGGAGGGGGGACACCAGCATAGAGAGGGGGGACACGAGTCCAGGGAGGGGACACACCAGCACAGAGAGGGGACACCAGCCCAGGGAGAGGGGACACCAGCCCAGGGAGAGGGGACACCAGCCCAGGATGGAGGGGACATGAACCCAGGGTCCCTCCCCGGGGGCAGCAGCTGCAGCTGTTCCTGTGGCTGCTCCCCCATCCAAGGAGCCAGAGCCTGGGGCTGAGCTGGGAGGGAACTGGTCTGACTGGGAGCAGCTGGGAGGGTGACTGGGGGGTCCAGCAGGGCCCTGTTGGGTCACTGTCCCAGCAGTGACAATCTGGGGTGACACTGGGACCCCAGAGCGTGTCCAGAGGGTCAGGTTGGGCATTTCCCTCCCTGTGATGACGCCTTTGTTGTTGGGGTGCATCCAGCACAACCCTTTTCTCTTTTTTCCTAGGAGATGATGAGGTGATGAGAAATAATCCATTGCTAACCTGTTCAGACAATCCTCCACACAGCCCTTCCCACTGTCATCCTCTGGTTTCTTACAATTGCAGGTGGTGGCCTCATAGCCAGAGAGAGGTTTGACATCCACATAGACATCTGGAGAAAAAAGAAAAGAAAGGAAAAAAAAAAGAAAAAAACCAAACCCAAACAGGGAAAAAAAAAAATCTTTTCGGGTGAAAAACCCGGAACTGTTTATCGACAATATTTTCATTCCAATCAGTAAAGTGAAAAAAGCAGGTGGAAGTGTCTTTGGCAGGACAAAGAGCAGGACAGAAAGGAGGGTGTCACACAAAAATTCCACAGTCATCACAGTTTAGTAATAAGATTTTACTTACTGGAACGGATTTTTTTATAAAGTGGGACATCTGGCTTTTTATACAACTGAAAGGAAGAGAAAGAAAATTTTAATACATTGCATAAGTGCATCTGTTATTCAAAAGGATCAGGGAAATGATGTTCTGTACGTAGGGAACTGTTCCGTAATCATTACTAGAAATCTGTGTTCTCTTCTCTAGGCTCAGACTGCATTAACAAATAGGTCACAAAAAGGACCTGAATAAGTAGAATTCGGGCTCAGTGAGACAGTGGAGCAGTTTGTTCACCACATTTATTTATTCTGTCTGCCCAGAGCAATGTGGGAAACAGCTGTCCCGAGGACAGGCTCCTCTGAACAGGCCTTAGAAGATGAGGAATTATTTATACCTACTTTGGAGAAACCATCTTTGGTGGAATCACCACGTGCCAATGCTTAAAAAAGCGAAGACAAAAAAATCAAGGTGCTGATTTATCAAAGGAACTCAATGATCTCAAGGCTTTCTTTCCAATCTAAAGGATGCTGGGATTCTCTAAGAACTGCGAGTACAGGTGGGAGCCACGAGAAACGCAGATTCACCTTCTCTGCAGAGGAGCTTCCTGTGCAGATGGAGATGACGGGAAGGCAGAGGGGAGCTTACAATCACAATTCATAAATTCACACACAAGCTTTAAGGGATAATTTCCAATGATTCGCTGTTTCACACGCATTTCCTGCACTAAGAGCCTTCCCTCAGTGGTGGCCCACAGGAAGAACCCGGACATCTCCACACCCCTGCATGGAGAAACTCCTCTGCAAGGGCCTCCAGCGTTCCAGGGAGAGCTGGGAAATGCCAAGGGAGCACATTCCATGTATTTATTGCTTATAAAATACCGAACAGATGAGACAGGCCATCGTCAATACGAAACTACAAGAAAGTGTCCTTGGCTGAAGTGTCCCCAGTGCTCCTGACCTGAGGATCAGATTCCAGGGGGGTTGGAAGCGCAGCTGGAGCGCCAGCACCTGGGAATGCGTCCTGCTCATTTACATGCTCAAGTTACAGGTCTGAGAGCACTTTCTCAGCACAGAGCTGAGGGCAGATGCTCCCATCAGCCTTAAATCCTGTGGTAAATCACTTGGTAGAAACCTCTCGAGGGGCAAAAAAAAAAAAAATCCTATTTTTAAGCTTGCACATATTTAAAGCTCCTTAAAAAGAACGAGACTGTTAAACAGCTTCTCTTCTTTCCTCGGTACGAAAATTTCAGCTTGCAAGTGAAAAATAAATTCCACTCGGCTGGGACCGATCCAAGAAAAATAAGGCCTGAGATTTCTCAGCGCTGCTGGCAGTACATCCGAATTCTCCCGAGGCGTGTCTGAAACCAGCTCCCCGCTCAGAGCAGCGCTGCCAAAATAAAAGCCTGCAGCCAAATTAACGACTTTTTGTCGGAGCAGAAACTCACAGGCTTGTTATTTTGCAGGAGACGGAATAATGGGAATTTTCGACATTAAATACATATGCAAATCCCTTCTCCCCTCGCACAGCGGCAGCAACAAGAAATCCAAGAAATCCCCCAGAGCCGGGGTTTGTGAACAGGGCTCTCCCTGAGTGCTGCCGCTTCCTTCTGATCCCAATCTCGACTTTTTATCTCCTACCTGGTTGTGTTTCCACTGCCAGAGGATGTCGTAAGGCAGCTGGAAGTCGATTCTCTTTTGTCTGAGGTACTTCCCTGAAACAAAAAGGTTTGTAAGCGGCACACACTCCCAGCCACGTGTCCCTGGAGAACTGGAGCCGCTGCCAGGCACCTGGCCAGGGGCTGGAGAGCAGAAAGGAGAGGGGCAGAACCCTCTGAGAAGATTCTGGATGTCAGGGGAGAGCCCCCAGGACACGGCCCCGGGTCCTGCTCAGGAGAGGCCTCCATGGACGGCGAGGGATGGGATGGAGCTGGGTCAGACCCCAGCAGAGCCAACCCCGGACAGGACTGACCACAGCACCTGACAGGACTGACCACAGCACCAGACAGGACTGACCACAACCCCGGACAGGACTGACCACAGCACCTGAAAGGACTGACCACAGCACCTGACAGGACTGACCACAGCACCTGAAAGGACTGACCACCGCACCTGAAAGGACTGACCACAACCCCAGACAGGACTGACCACAGCACCTGAAAGGACTGACCACAGCACCTGACAGGACTGACCACAGCACCTGAAAGGATTGACCACAGCACCTGAAAGGACTGACCACAACCCCTGACAGGACTGACCACAGCACCTGACAGGACTGACCACAGCACCTGACAGGACTGACCACAGCACCTGAAAGGACTGACCACAGCACCTGAAAGGACTGACCACAGCACCAGACAGGACTGACCACAGCACCTGAAAGGACTGACCACAATCCCTGACAGGACTGACCACAGCACCTGAAAGGACTGACCATAACAACAGACAGGACTGACCACAGCACCTGAAAGGACTGACCACAGCACCTGAAAGGACTGACCACAGCACCTGAAAGGACTGACCACAACCCCAGACAGGACTGACCACAGCACCTGAAAGGACTGACCACAGCACCTGAAAGGACTGACCACAGCACCTGAAAGGACTGACCACAACCCCAGACAGGACTGACCACAGCACCTGAAAGGACTGACCACAACCCCTTAAAGGACTGACCACAACTCCTGACAGGACTGACCACAGCACTGAAAGGACTGACCACAACCCCAGACAGGACTGACCACAGCACCTGAAAGGACTGACCACAGCACCTGACAGGACTGACCACAGCACCTGAAAGAACTGACCACAACCCCTGACAGGACTGACCACAGCACCTGAAAGGACTGACCACAACCCCTTAAAGGACTGACCACAGCACCTGAAAGGACTGACCACAGCACCTGACAGGACTGACCACAGCACCTGAAAGGAATGACCACAGCACCTGAAAGGACTGACCACAACCCCAGACAGGACTGACCACAGCACCTGAAAGGACTGACCACAGCACCTGAAAGGATTGACCACAACACACCTGACAGGACTGACCACAACACCTGAAAGCACTGACCACAACACCTGAAAGCACTGACCACAGCACCTGACAGGACTGACCACAGCACCTGAAAGGACTGACCACAGCACCTGAAAGGACTGACCACAGCACCTGAAAGGACTGACCACAACACACCTGACAGGACTGACCACAGCACCTGAAAGGACTGACCACAGCACCTGAAACAACTGACCACAGCACTGAAAGGACTGACCACAACACCTGAAAGGACTGACCACAACACCTGAAAGGAATGACCACAGCACCTGAAAGGACTGACCACAGCACCTGAAAGGACTGACCACAGCACCTGAAAGGACTGACCACAGCACCTGAAAGGAATGACCACAGCACCTGAAAGGACTGACCACAACCCCAGACAGGACTGACCACAGCACCAAACAGGACTGACCACAGCACCTGAAAGGACTGACCACAACCCCTGACAGGACTGACCACAACCCCTGACAGGACTGACCACAACCCCTGAAAGGACTGACCACAACCCCTGACAGGACTGACCACAACCCCTGACAGGACTGACCACAACACCTGAAAGGACTGACCGTAACAACAGACAGGACTGACCACAGTACCTGAAACGACTGACCACAATCCCTGACAGGACTGACCACAGCACACGACAGGGCTGACCACAGCACCTGAAAGGACTGACCACAGCACCTGAAAGGACTGACCACAACCCTGTGAGGGTACCACAGCCAACACCTGACAGCACTGACCACAACACCGGAAAGAACTGACCCCAACACCTGACAGAACTGACCATAACACCGGAAAGGACTGACCGTAACACCTGAAACAACTGACCCCAACACCTGAAACAACTGACCATAACACCACACAAAACTGACCACAGCACCTGACAGCACTGACCACAGCCCTGTCCTCGAAGCTGAGGACACGAAGCTGTCCATGCTCTCCTGAGTTTTCCTGTGCACAATCCAACATTTTAACACCCGGGACAAGACCAACACCGCCCATGCAGGCTGGTAAATCACAATATTGTACTCAAAGAAATCAAATCGCTTTCGAAAATCGTCTCCCAGCCTGTTCCCGTGACCTTTACCAGAAGAGATTTAAGAATGAATTCAGACTTGGCAAACACATTCCCAGATTTTTTGGAAAGGCTTCAAGGGGATCTGTATTTTCAGCAATAACTGGAACTCGTTTTAGACAGGAGTTCCTGCTTTCACTGCAGATTTTGGCTCTATTCTATCGTTCCCTGTCACCCCTAAAGGACACAGACCCATTACATCACTCACACCAGACCCGAGGGCTGACACTGGTTAGCTCCAGCCAAGATTCAACAGTCTCCGATCGTTTTGCTGGAATCCTGTGTCACAAAACTGCAGGGAGCAGAGTGCCTAGGATGAAGTGTCAGACCCAGGCCGGATCTTTTTTCCCCCCAGCTTTTCTAACTTTGAACAAGTGCCTTTATATTCCTCCAGCAATGCTCTGCGGGTTCATATAAATTCACACGCATACCCTCGCCATCGGAAAATAAAAATGCTAATGTTTTCCTTACAATTTACCCCTAAATTACTTTCCATTTTCAATGCCTTATTCACCCCTAGCAGGTTCCAGGAAAGAGCTAAATCTGCTGGGAATTTGCTTTCACTTCTATGACCTCAGCAGGCCAAACAAAAGGCTCTTTCAGGTGCCCTGGCACCGGGCCTCCAGCGCAGGGAGGGTCCCTCCAGCCCTCCTCGGGTGGGCACCAGGGCAGTCCCCTGGCAGAACCCCAGTCCTGGCCACTGCTCTGGGGTTAAACCATCCCCAGGCACCCCTGGTGTTAGAGTCCAAGGCATTCCTTTAGTTGCCCTGGAGGGTCAGAGACCTGGGCAGAGGGGTCTAGGACCCCAGCCCAGAGCTCAAAGCTCAAAGAGACACTGGATTTGATTTCAATCCATGAGAGAGGCTTCTTGCACTGCAAGAAGCATTGCAGGCCACAAGAGTGTAAAAATAGTAGTTTAGTATATCACAAAGTGAAAAAACAGTGAGTTTAAGATTCCTAGCATTAAAGTGAATAGGGCAAAATAGAGAATTTAAGGCGTTGTCCCTTTCTTCTTCCTTCTTGTTCCCTCACTCCATTTCTGCAGTGACGTTGGCACAAAGTAGTTAGTGAAGATTAAGTCAGAGTAAAGATGACCTTTTTAGTAATAGTGATAAACATTAGTAATAAATAGTAAATAAAGAATACGTAGCAATTAGTATAAAAGATAAAGACATCCCAGAGACGGGGGGAGTCACCAGATGTCCGAGCCGCGGCAAACATCTTTTAGACAGAGAAAATTGTAAGATAAGAACTAATAAACGAAGCATGTAACCTTGAAGACTCCGTCTTTTCCTGCGTTTGGCACAGAGCTTTGCAGAGGGCCAGAACTCTAAAACCACCTAAATGCCAGAAAATTTAAGCTCCTAAAAAAAAGCCCCCAACACCCTGGAGCCACGGGAGCAGCTGCAGGGCAGGACCAACAACGTGGGTCGGGAACCTGGGGAACCCGGTTTTATGAGGCCGTTTGAAAAGGAGCCGAGCAAGGGCACGTTTTGAAGAACTTAAATTTTTCACCTTCGACTCTGAAACCTGTCTTGTGGCTCCTGATTCACACAGATCTGTCCAGAACAGCTCAGTGACAGAGGACAAACCAGTGAGAGCGTGTGTTTGATGGGACAGAGATTCCTGCTCAGCAACGCCGAACTCCCCAAACCCGCCGGGCGTGACAGGACTCGCAGCAAGGGATCACAGCACTTCAAAAGCTCAAACAATTACCTGAGAATCAGCAAATTACTCAGTCTTGGTTTAACCTGGGAAATGGTAGGAGCTGCAAATGGTGGGAGCTCTGGACCAGCCCCTGGGAGCAGCATCCTGAGCTCCATCCCCTCTGAGGGCCTGGGACAGACTGGGGCTCTGTCCACTCTTCCCTGGAAGTGTTCAAGGCCAGGAACGGGCTTTGGAGCAACCTGGGCTATGGAGGGCCATGGAACAGGGTGGAACACGATGCCCTGTAAAGCCCCTTCCACCCAAACCACTCCATGATTCTGCGAAATCCTAAATCCTGGTTTTTTTCCCTACCCGAGACCTAAAAACGGGGATAAAGTAAAAACAAAGATAACAGCAAAGCTTTTAATTCTTCCACCCTTTTATCCCTGCATAAAGACAGACACCATTAGGTGCATGGGGACATGGGGGAATTTATAATTCCACGCTCAGCTTTTGGGATTTAACAAATGGTCATAATCGCCTGTGGCTATTCTGCTGTAATTTTACTTGGAGGTGGAGACTATTGCCCTGCCTTTCATCCAAGGACTATCACAGTTAAAGCAAGTTTTCAACCAGGACTGCATTTCATCCAAGGACTACCACAGTTAAAGCAAGTTTTCAACCAGGATGGTATTTTCTGACACACACACAAAAAAAATCAAGAACCCTCTGGAGTCAAACTGGGGAATGCAGAGGGATGAGGTGGCAAAGTTCATGTGCCAAAAGCCAGATAAAAACCAGAGAAAGGCAGAAGCTGTGCAGGCCCCCAGCGTCTCCCAGCAGTGAAAACACAGGTGAGGTACCCACCAACGTGGATGGGGGCTGGGAACAGCCCGTGCTCGTGCTCCCCGGGGTGTATTCCAGCTTCTCCTTCTTTCAGCTGGATCAGGCGGCTCTTGGGGCTGCGGAGGACCAGGGACAGAACCAAAACATCACATGAGGAGCATCAGTCGCTTGCAAGAAACTCGTTTCTGTTTTAGTTAAGGCACAAATGTCTGGAGCATCAGGCAAGAGAGCAAAAAGAGAAATGGCCAAAGATCTGCTTCCCAGGTTGCCCGTCCAACACACTGATCCCAGCCCTCCCACCACGGATTTTTTTTCTCTATAAATGCTCTTAAGGCAGCACCCAAGGAGACACCACTGACTTTAAACGCCCAGCATGTGATACAAAAGTAATAACTAAAACTACACAAATAAAAGACGACGGGCAGATCGTATCTGGTGGTTTTGCTGAGGAACTGGACACGTGACACATGTTCAGCCCTGCTCTGCCACTTCCCCAAGAACAAATATTCACGTGCTGCCCTTTAGAAGATTGTTCATCAGGAAAGGCAGAAAAAGAAGAGAAATCAGGGTTTAAAAAGCAATGAGACACCCCTTTGCAGAAAGAAAAACAGGAGTATGAAATCAGAATGGTTGTATGGGTCAGGCAGGTGACAGCTCTGTTATCTGGTGTTTATAAACATCTCCTCCTGGCCAACAACAAACCTTGGAAAACAGAATCTGATGTGCTTATATTTAGAACTGCAGTCCTGCAACATTCAAGGAGGTTTCTAAATGTTAAATATACCAAAGATTAAATGATATTGAAGCCTATTGAAGTTTACTGAAATTTTTAAGGGATCTATTTAAATAACTGGACAAAGAACAGAAAGATGGTTCTGTTAAAAAATGTGATATTATTGTTTAACTAGTGACGGAAAAATGCAAGTTTAAACAAATTTTGAGACACAGATATCAACGACTAGAAATACTTAGGAAGAAATTCCTGAGAGGGTGCTGAGACCCTGGCACAGGGTGCCCAGAGCAGCTGTGGCTGCCCCTGGATCCCTGGAAGCGTTTAACGCCAGGTTGGATGGGGTTTGGGGATAGTGGAAGGTGTCCCTGCCCACGGCAGAAGGTGGAACAAGATGAGTTTTAAGGTCCCTTTGAACCCAAACCATTCCATGATTCTGTGATTCCAAGCAGGCCAGTCAGACCTGGGTGAGACCTCTCCAATAATCAGGGAAACGACAAAACTTCCACCAGCCCAGGTGGCACCGAGCACAGGGAGCTGGGGCAGGGCATTCCTGAGCATCCGACAGACTCAAACGTAAACCTGGCTACACAAAAGGTCAGACCTGATGACTGGAGGTTTCCTCTAACCTTAAAGACCCCCTGATTCTACAAGAAACGCTTCCCACTCTACAATCCCTTGCCTAAAGCAGTTTGGTTCAGTTTCTGTAGGGATGAATTTGTAACACCCGTTTTGGTGCACTCCCCACCAAGAGAACTGAACTGGCCTCTCTGTGCAGGGCTCCCAGTAACAAGGCAATGGCCAAACGACATTTTTGTAGATGAGCACATTTTGCACCACTCTTCATGGGCTGAACACCAGGTTTAGTCTCAAAATGTCGGTCTGAAGTCTCAAACTAAGGGAACAAAGACCAGGCCCACAGCTGTCTTCCCTGTTCCTTCACTTCTCTTCATCCCTCTCCTTCCTTTTTTCTGTTCCATTTATGTTCCTCCTCTCCAGCTTCCAGTGTCTCTACACTTTCACCATGTTGGCTGGGATTACTTCTCTGTGGAATTCCATTTTTCATGTGTGGAGCCCCGTTCTTCCTCAGACCCCAGTTTGATGAACATTTTAAGTGGGGATAAGCTAGCTTTGATGCCAGTCTGACCTCTGGTCTGACTGCAGGGTTCTCTGCTCCAGGAAGCCTCCAGTGGACCATTTCCCACCTGGATATCAGGATGGGACAGAGGAAGGGACAGCACAAGAACAGGAAATTCGCCACAGAGGTAAGGAGAAAGCACAGCTGATTCTTTTGGTGCCAACATCAGGCAACTGCTGAACTGCAATTCATGTCGTGCTCAAGTATCAAAACAATGCATTTCTCTAAACACTCTGCAACATTTTAATCAATTGCTAATTTACCAACTATCAAATTTTTTTTGCGAACTAGACTTTGCAGTTCTCTCCTCTAAGAAAGCCACTGCTGGATACAGAGAACAACTCCTGCACAAGATCTTTGCTTGTTTTCAAAGCTGCAACCTTGTGCCACCACAGACTGACCATCTCCCCAGCACCAGGTCCATGGAACTCCCAGAGGGAGCTGAGGACTGGGAACACTCCTGTGAAGGTTACAGCCAGTTGGAAAGGAGGTAGAACTGAGACTGACTCAGGAACCATTCCTTTTATCCTCAGTTCATCTGCAAAAATCAAAATCTGAGCTTTCTTCACTGTATTTTAACAAGGTCTCCAGATGGACCGGAGCTGGGATGAACTCCTGCTGAGGCAAATTGTACCTGGTTGCAGAGAAATGAGGTGCTTTTAAGATGCCTTTTTAAAATCAACTCTTGAAATCTCTTTTACCAGCCCACCAACACTGGCCAGGCCAGGCCAAGCCTTTCCTGTGCTGTGGCTGAGCAGCTGGATGTGACCGAAAAGCAGGGACAGGCTGTGACTTGCACAAACCTCGGTGCAACCTCCACTGCTTCACACATCCTCGTGGCATTTAGGAGTTACTTAGGAAGGATGAAATAGAGTAGGAAAAAGGCGTTTAAAGCAGAAAGTCTGCAGTGAACACTGCAAACAAGTACAGAAAACCAGTGAGTACAACCCACTCATGGACCACAGTGGCTGCGAGAATGGGGACAGGGACCAACACTCGCTGTGACAGCACCAGAGGGTGCCCCACGATCACAGAGCTCCTTTTCCTTCTCCACTCAGAGCAGGTTTTCAAACTCCTACAGCAGGAAGTTACATAAAGTAATGGGATAATGACATGAACTTCTACTCTCCTCTTACTCTGTTTCCAAATATCCAATCACATGTCTGACCATGCAGCAGAATGGGAACAGCACATCAAACCAGACAAAAATCTGATTACCAAAAAGTGACTGCTGTTCTGTGGATTTAGTCTGCTGAACCAACTTGGTGAAGAAGCAACCCAGTGCCAGCAGGATGGAATGGTGGGATCAGCCCTTCAGGCTGCAAAGGAGTCCTCAGTGGAGCTGGCCACAGTTCTGTCCTGGCCCAGCTACGCAGGACCGTGCCCTGCTTCGGTATCAGTGTGCAAACAGTGCAGGGGCAGCATTTGCTCCCTTGGAAGGGTGAAGTTCTTCAGTGTCCATAAGCAGCTCATCCCAGACCCCAGTATCAGAGCAGGGAAGAACTCAGCACGTGGAACAACAGGCAAAGGGAAGACAAAGCAGGGATTTGCAACGTCCCCCTGAGGAGCAGTGGAGGAGCAGCTCCAACCTCAGCTCTGTGGGCAGGGACAGCACCTGAGGAACAGCTGGAGCTGTGCCAGGGGAGGTTTAGAAAAGAAAAAGGTACCAGAAAAAGGTTCTTCCCCCTGGGCACTGCCCAGGCTCCCCAGGGAATGGGCACAGCTCCAAGGCTGCCAGAGCTCCAGGAGCTTTTGGACAACGCCCTCAGGCACAGGGTGGGATTGCTGGGGCTGTGCATGGCCGGGAGTTGGACTCCAGGATCTCTGTGGGTCCCTCCCAACTTAGGAACACTCCAAGTTCCAAATATTTACATTAAAGAAAAGGAGAAGACTCCCTCAGCTCCTCTCCTAAGGCAGCAGAGGGAATGGTGAGATTTGAACGTTGCATGCTGTGTGCAGCAGTGACAGACCATCCAAGTGGGAAAGTTTTCACACATCTCTGTAAAACAGATAAAACTCAAGTGGCCTCACTTTGGTCAGACTGAGATCTTTGCTTCTTCCTTAAGAGTCTTGACCCTTTCACTGATTCCTTCACTCTGCTATGGGGAGAGATCACAGCAGGAGCAGCTGATAAACTGTACTGGCAGTTTCCCAGTGGTCTCTGTAACATTTCAAAGTGATCTATGACATAGCGAGAAGGTACCAGATTTTCTCTCTTTTCAGTCTGTCAGATCATATTGGAAGAGAAGCACAATTCCTTACTTCAACTCTTTTGTTCAGATGGCATTAGAAAATATTTGTGACTACAAAGGGAAGGGAAGGGAAAGAGGGAGGTGTCCATATTCTAGTGGACACCAGGTTGCAAACCAACCAAGTGGGAAAAATAAAGAAATGACAGATTTTTTTACTCTGAACATCTCCGAGAAAACAGAGATGAACTTCACTGAACTGTGAAATGAACTGGGTGCATATCTGAAATTCTTTCACACAGAAGATGAGCAGTTGTCACCATTCAGCCAATGAAAACAGGAACCTAATGACCCCTTCTCTGCAGACACTGTGCTCAGCTCCTGCTCAGAACCTGCACACATCCAGCTCCCCCAGCATCTGGACTGCCAGGAACATTAAGACTCTTGAATAAATCTCTTATCTCCTTCAAAGCTGATAATCAGAAACCCTTTCAGACTGCTCGAGGCTGCTTTCTGACTGGGGTTATGTTTGACATCTCCACTGGGTCGAGTTCTGGCAATTATCACACGTAATTTTCCCCAGGCTTCACTTAAGGTGATGGTTTTATTTCACCCACTCATGAGTGGCAGCTCTTTATGGTTCCAGGTGAAAGGAGAGTTTCTCCTGGACTACCAGAGAGCAGTTTTGCTCTGTTTTACTTACTCTGTTGTTTTGTACACATCAGAGTAGAGCCCAGCCTTCTGGTATTTCTTCTTTGGGGGTCGAGGGGCTTTCTTCTCACGCTGGGTTAGAGGAGGCAAAGGCTGCTCAGGGGTTTCAGATTCAGGAGGTTTCCCAAGGGCCTCATGTGGACTGGGAGGTTCAGCTACTGCCTCAGAGAAACTGGAAGAAAAAGTAGAGATAAAAAAATCACCTTCCCATTAAGAACATCTCACAATATTTCATCATTCCCCTCTTGAATCTGGACAGCAGAAGAAGTCCATGTTTCTGAATTTCTGGGTGTCTCAACTACTTAAGAAAATGCAACCCAACGATCACCATCAAGTGGGGGTTAAGCATAATCATACGAGAAGTATTATTTTTTTTTGTGATATTATTATTACAAAAAGAATGTTGTTTGCACTGCTAATGTTTATCCCTCGGAGCCTCAGCTGAGTGATTCAGGAGGCAGCTCTTGCTCTCTGCTTTTGCACTCTAAAAGCAGCTCGTGGTAACCCTTTCCTTAGGCTCCAGGAGAGCCACAGAGCAGCTCCTGAACACACGGTGCCAGCAGCACCCTCACAGCACCCACTTCTGGAAAGGAGAACTCCTGACACGTTTGATCTGTTTATTGATGACTTTGGGGACAAGCATGAGAAGATGAGATCAGAGAGAGATTTCTGGTGTGTGCCTTTACCAGTGACTGCACAGGCGCAGTCCTTAACTCCCCCTTGATGCTTTAGCTTTACTCTTTGTCTGCTGTACATCACTTGACCTCACTTTACATCCTGTGTTGCCTGTAAGTATTTGTGATCTACACGAGAAGATCCCATGGCACACACAACTCCTCAGGGCTCCTTATTCCACACAGGATGAAGGAACAATCTGTGGCACCTCATCAGTTACCAACTCCTTAAACGTGTCCTTCACCAACACAGCAAGTACAGAACCAACAGTTCTACATCACCTGGGATTCCCATTTCGGGGGTGTTCAGTACCTGAGGAAGGCCCTGAAGTATGGAACCTACAGTTCTACATCACCTGAGATTCCCATTTCTGGGGTGTTCAGTACCAGAGGAAGGCCCTGAAGCACAGAACCAACAGTTCTACAATCACCTGAGATTCCCATTTCTGGGGTGTTCAGTACCTGAGGAAGGCCTGAAGTGTGGAAACCAACAGTTTTACATCACCTGGGATTCCCATTTCTGGGGTGTTCAGTACCTGAGGAGGGCCCTGAAGTGTGGAACCAACAGTTTTACAACACCTGAGATTCCCATTTCTGGGGTGTTCAGTACCTGAGGAAGGCCCTGAAGCACAGAACCAACAGTTCTACATCACCTGGGATTCCCATTTCTGGGGTGTTCAGTACCTGAGGAAGGCCCTGAAGTGTGGAACCAACAGTTCTACATCACCTGAGATTCCCATTTCTGGGGTGTTCAGTACCTGGGGAAGGCCCTGAAGCACAGAACCAACAGTTCTACATCACCTGAGGATTCCCATTTCTGGGGTGTTCAGTACCTGAGGAGGGCCCTGAAGCACAGAACCAACAGTTCTACATCACCTGAGATTCCCATTTCTGGGGTGTTCAGTACCTGAGGAGGGCCCTGAAGTACGGAACCAACAGTTTTACATCACCTGAGATTCCCATTTCGGGGGTGTTCAGTACCTGAGGAATGCCCTGAACACACTCAAAGCTGACACGTTGGTTCCCTCTACACCGAGCTCCTTAATAAAACCAAGCAGAAGATTCCCCCAATGACTGAAACGTTCTAAAACCGACCGAGGCACAAAATCCCAAAAGGCAATCACCTCTTATTGCTCTCCTGCTCATCTTCAGGCAACGACTTGTGTCTCTTCCTGGCCTGTTCCTCCGGCAGCCACCTCTTCCTCTTCCAGCCCTTGCGGTGCTCAGGGTTCAGGTTGACGCTCTGCACCACGGCTTCGATGACGTCTGTGATGGTGTCCGGCCCCAGGTGCAGGGGGCTGCTGCTCTGCTCCCCGTCCTGCAGCTCCTGGCTGACCAGCCTGGCCGCCTGGAAGGCCTGCATGGACACCACGGCCTGCAGCGGGTACTTGCGCGGCCGCCCCGGCCGGCGCTTCACGAAGTTGTTCCCCGTCCGCGACTGCCTCTGCAGCTTTTTGGCTTTCAGGATTTTGTTGACGTGGTCCAGATTTTTTTTCGTCGCCAGGATCTTGTTGTAATTGCACATCTTCCTCGCCTGGCGCTGCATGGCCTCCACCACGCTCCTCTTGAGGTGCCGCGGGGAGTAGCCGCCGGGCAGGCGCTCCTGCAGCAGCGAGACGCCGTCGCTGCCGGGGACGGCCGCGGCCCCCAGCCCGTCCTGCTTGCCCAGGGCCCTCTCCCGGGAGTGGTTGCGGCCGGGGCTGGCCGATGGAGGGGCAGACGCGTTGGCCATGACGGCTTCCAGGGTCTTGTCCAGCGCCGGAGGCCCGTCCTGCTGGGCCATGCGCTGCAGCAGCGCGTCCACCGAGTCCTCGGCCGCCGGGGCCAGGCGCGCGCCCCGGGCCGGCCCCGCCGCTCCTGGAACACAAACACGCACACGGCTGGAGTGGAGGCCTTAGGATTTTAGCTTTTGTGGTTTTCATCTGTTCGCAACCCCGCGGTTAATGTATAGTTCTAAACTCCGTACAGAGCGCGAGCTACGGCTTTCCCGGTTTTTTTGGTCAGACACAATTCCTCTCCAGGCCTGGGAATCGAGGACACCTCACTGCCTCAGGCCCTGAGAAACTGAACAAAAGTGAGCTGGGGGGCAGCAAATTTGGGGTAAATTAATCCATTAACTGAAGGTATAATTGGAAGATTATCCCCCAATATGCAAAGGGACCAAACCCATAGAAGTGTAAAAACCCATGAGCCATCACCCGTTTTTGGGGTGTAGCCCTGGGGGCCTTTGTCTGCCCAAAATGTACCTGAAAGCCCTTCAATAAATATAACTGCTTTTTATTCTCTTAATTTTGTCTGGCCTCTGTTTTTAGGTAGCCCAAAGAAGGCATCAGAGTGGGGATGGGACCAAAAACATGGAGCTAAAACACAGCAGCTGCATCAGCTGGGAGCTTTTGTGTCCTGGGACTGCCCAGAAGGTTTGTTGACAAGATTCCGTAATAAGGAGAGGGACCCAGTGGCACAAGTCAGTCACATTTTATATCATCACTTTTAACATACCATTATTTTCTCTTTATTCCCACGTAATTCCCCATTTCTAACAGCAAAAAGCAATGAGGGTTCACATGGTCCTCAAGTTTCTCTCTATTCAACACTAAAAATACAAAACCCTCTGTGCACATAAAACCTCAATCCTGATAGAAAATGGAGCAACACTTGAAATATTTTTCAACTCATTTTTCTTTTTTTTTTTTTTTTTTTTAATAGTTTGGAAGTACTGAAGCAACTATTTTCATTGTTCTTGCAGCTTTTTTATCAAATAGACAAGGGTGATGGTGACAGAACTGATCGGATAAAGGTAAATGAAAGTATCTGGACAAAAGAGAAAGGCTAATTTACACAAGAAGTAAATTTAGATCTGACTTTTAAAACTGTTACATGCTTTAGAGCTGAAGATCGGTGTTTGAAAAAGGAAGTTTCCAGGTCAACCATGTAGATTACGCTGCATTAAAAAGGGATTTGTTCCAAACTGAGAGCTTCCCAAAGCTGCCCTGCTGCTCCGTAGTGATAACATTCCATCAGAAGAAATCCTGTTCTTTCTGGAATGAAATGGATGCTGCCTTCTCATAAATACAGCACATCTGCATATTAGCATTGACAAAATGTTACTGTAATCGTGGCCAATTACTTAGATCAGATCTGCTTAACCCAGAGGGGCCCAGGCTGGAGCCTGAGCAGCACGTCCTGGTGTCAAGGGAACTGTTAAAGGAAGACAACAAAATGTGTTTATAAAGGGCTCTAGCACTTGACAGGAGGGAGATTATTTATTAGATGACAGAGATAAAGCACAACCAATTGAAATATTTTCGAGCCTTCTAGCTATTCTTGAAGTATTTTCTAGTTTAAATATTTTCTAGTATTTTTCCAGCGCTCAGTAGTCCGGTTGTGTTACCCTGGAGAACGCATTCCTCGCTAAGATTCCAAAGTCAGGAGTAAATGAGAAGGCGCTTCAGAGAGAACAGTTCGGAGGAGAAAGAATGAGCAAAACACGTTTTAAAAATCCTCCTTTGGACAATGCTCTTCCTGTTGACAAAGGACAAGAGAAGCCTCCTGCTCTGAGCTGACAGGGACACCGCAACAACCCCGAGAACTGCAAGGATTTACACTCCCAGCTCTGCATTTTGGATAAAACAATGAAGATAAATTAGCCTTTGCTTTCTTCTGGCCTTTAGAGGCACGTGGGAATGGAGCAGGGGCTCCTCACAGAACCCACCTGCTCAGTGACCCTCAGCCAGCACCAGGTCCCATGGGTGCTGCAGGAAACCGATCCCAAGGGCTGGGACACTGCAGGCTCTGATCCCTGACAGCTGCAGCTCCTCTCTGACAAACACACCGAAACCCACACGCATTCCAGCTCCACGGATCATACAACAATGACTGATCTTCTCAGCTGCATCATCACTCGGGTGACTTTGAAGCTGATAAACTCGTGATTCATGTCATTCCAATGCTCCTGCACAAAGCACTCCTCAACTTTAACACTTCCTTTTCCCAGTTACAACAACTGCAGCTGCCCCTTTCAGTGAGCGAGGGCAAGAAAGCGAATGAGACAGGGGAAAAAGGAAGATCCCTTTCCCACTGCAAAGGACTTTGTGCAGCACAGGCTGAATGGAGCATCTGTCACAAACATCTGTTTAAAGCAGGGAGGAAATGGCACTTTTGGCACATCCGTCCTAGATGGAAATCGTAACTAGCTCGAAGTACCAGTCCTAGGGATTTACTACGTATTTGCAGGCAATTGGGGTGTCTAAGAATGCCTGAATTCTGGTAACGGGAGTGTTTCTACAACTGAGCTTCTTACAAAATGGGTCAATCTGCTGGATTTTCTTCTGTCCAATCCCAGGGGAGCTCACATTCCATTCTTACAGAATGACAGAATGGTTTGGGTTGGAAGGGACTTTAAAGGCCACATTGTTCCACGCCCACGGGCTGGGACACCTTCCACGGCAGCAGGTTGCTCAGAGCCCACTCCAGCCCCTCCTGCTACCTGGGATAACCACTGGCTGACAACAGGCAGGAAATGAACATCTTCAGATCTTCCCTGTGACAATTTGGGCAATGGATTTGACATTGTCATAGGGGTAAAATGTGACTGACAGCGACACACACACACTGAGTCTGCACAGGCCTGACCTCCTCACAAAACAAAGCTCAAACACAGAGAGTCACAGAACCATGGAATCACTGAGGTTGGAAAAGACCTCCAAAAGCATTGAATACAACCTCTGACCAAGCCCCACCTTGTCCCAGCCCAGAGCTCTGAGTGCCACCTCCAGGAGCTCCTCAGACACCTCCAGGGATGGGCACCTCAAACCTCCCTGGGCAGCCCCTTGCCAATCCCTGAGCACCTTTTCCATGGAGAAATTCCTGCTGATTCCTGCTAGAGAAGTCCAGCCTGAGCCTCCCCTGGCCCAGCCTGAGGCCGTTCCCTCTCCTCCTGTCCCTGTTCCCTGAGCCTGATCCCCCTGGCTGTCCCCTCCTGTCAGGGAGCTGTGCACAGCCACAAGCTCCCCCCTGATCCCCCTTTTCTCAGGCTGAGCCCCTTTCCCACCTCTCTCATCCCTCAGATGACTCTCTAGAGCTCCACTGTCCTGTCAGGAGGGAAACCCTTCCCCTTCCTGACGAGCCTCAGGGCGATTCCTGCAGGGAACGTCAGCCCTTGGCTCCCTCACTGTCCTGCTGCAACATCCACTCCAGCCCACCAGGATCCTGCAGGCAGCATTTGTTCTTGTATCATGGACTTGATGAGATGCTACCAGAGCTCTGAGGCCTTTCAGTACTTCCATCATCTCTCTTCCATGAGCATTTCTGACCTGTCTGGGGGCATCCACAGCTGTGCCATTACTGATGCCACTGATGCTGGGATGAGCCATGTGCCATCCTCCATCACATGTGAGGAAGAAAACCCCACAGCACAGCCTGGCCTGATCTGCCCAGGGGCAAGAACCCTCTACCTCCAGAGCAGTGCCAGAGTCAGGCTCTTCCCCAGGGAGGAATTAATTTATTCCTCTAATTCATTGATTAACTGTAATGTCACAGGTCTGGATTAAAGCACTAAGCTCCACAAGGTCTAACTTAACCTGGTGAGGAACCAAATTCTACCCTGCCACAGCTGTGCTGCTGTTTGTGTGAGCACCAGCTCAAAGTCTCCCTATTCTAGAACCCACCCCACAGCCCCTGAATCCCAAAATGTCAGTGCAAAAACCCAGTATCTCCACGAGCTGAAGTTCTCACAGCCCAGCTCTGAGCACACAGGGATCCCAAAAGCTAGGCCCCAGAGCAGGACTTGCCTGGAGAAGAAGTGCTCTCCGATGTGGATCTCTTCCTGGAAGGGCTGCAGCTTGTGCTCTCCAACTGCCTCTGTGAGGGCTTGTCCTGGCTTGGCAAAGTGCCTGCAAGGCAGATCAGGGAAAGGCACAAAAAACCCATCATTTCAGTCTGGCTGTGCCAGTGCAACACTAAAGGCTCAAGCTGAGGTTACTCTGGTACTTCAGGAACATCTGGGTGCTCCTGTGAACACAGGGGGATGGAAGGGAAACACCAGGCAGGGATTTTGCACAGGCCAAAGGTACAGGGTAAACAAGCCATGAGTACAGCCACGTAATATTAACCACCAGAATCAGCTTCCTCGTGAAAAAAAGAAAACAAAACAACCCCTCACATATTTCTACTCTCAATTGAACCCAAACCCCTTGATTTTCAGAGGAGTTTGGAAAAGACCCCTGCAGATTAGCAAGACCAACCACCCTGCTCAGGTTGCTCAAGGCCACCACGTTCTGTTCTGTTTTCCACATCTCCAGTGACACAGATTCCCACGATCTGCCATTCCCTCACCCTCACTGGGAACACTCCTTTCTTCTGCACAAACATTCCCTGAACTCCCGTGGCTTTCCTGCCACTGGGCACCACCAGGACCAGTTTCACTCCTTCTTCATTCCCTCCCACCTGGATCATGGACACACTTGGAAAGGGATCCCTTTGTTCCAGGCTGGTGAATCCCAACTCTCCCTGCCCCTCTGGATCACTGACCCAGCTCCCCCAGCCCCTCTGGATCACTGACCCAGCTCCCCCTGCCCCTCTGGATCACTGACCCAGCTCTCCACGCGCTCACAGCTCCTCGGGACCAGCTCTCCAGCCTCCTCTGGATCACTGACCCAGCTCTCCCAGCCCCTCTGGATCACTGACCCAGCTCTCCCAGCCCCTCTGGATCACTGACCCAGCTCTCCCAGCCCCTCTGGATCACTGACCCAGCTCTCCCAGCCCCTCTGGATCACTGATCCAACTCTCCCAGCCTCTCTGGATCACTGATCCAACTCTCCCAGCCTCTCTGGATCACTGACCCAGCTCTCCCAGCCCCTCTGGATCACTGACCCAGCTCTCCCAGCCCCTCTGGATGACTGACCCAGCTCCCCCTGCCCCTCTGGATCACTGACCCAGCTCTCCCAGCCCCTCTGGATCACTGACCCAGCTCTCCCAGCCCCTCTGGATCACTGACCCAGCTCCCCTGCCCTTCTGGATGACTGACCCAGCTCCCCTGCCCCTCTTGATGACTGATCCAGCTCTCCCAGCCCCTCTGGATCACTGACCCAGCTCCAGCCCCTCTGGATGACTGACCCAACTCTCCAGCCCCTCTGGATCACTGACCCAGCTCCCCCAGCCCCTCTGGATCACTGACCCAGCTCTCCCAGCCCCTCTGGATCACTGACCCAGCTCTCCCAGCCCCTCTGGATCACTGATCCAGCTCCCCCAGCCCCTCTGGATCACTGACCCAGCTCTCCCAGCCCCTCTGGATCACTGACCCAGCTCCCCCAGCCCCTCTGGGTGACAGAGGCTCCCATCCCCTGGTCATTCCTGTGACAGACTCACTGCAGCATGCCCAAGTCTCTCCCAGCCTGGGCAGCCCAGAGCTGGACACAGCACTCCAGGTGTGGCCTCTCCAGGGTGGAGAAGAAGGGAATAAATGCCCCTCATCCCCCTGGTGATGATCTCCATAAGCCAGACCCTGGTGCTGCTCCTCAGAGAGCCTCTCCAGCCCGTACTGGTCCCCCTGTGTGCTGGCACTGCCCCTGCTGTGCCCACCGTCCCTCTCAGCCACTGTCCCACCCGTCAGGGCACTGGGAAGGAGGTGAAAAACCCAGAGTGATCCCTGGGGAACACTGAGTGGCTCTGTGATGCTGAGCCCATCCCTCTGCGCTGGAAGGTCACCTCATTCTGGAAAAGCATTCCCTTCCCCTCCTTCTCCTGGTGGCAGAACTGCTCAACAGGAACTGCAGAAAGGTGAAAAGCTAAAAAAACCCCCCAAAATTCCCAAGATTTTAAGGTTCTTTAGATTTGTCCCTTGCTGTGCTGCTTTTCCTTTTCAAGATCCTATCACAATAAAAACCAGAAGTATTTCTGCTCCAGTCCATCACGGCAAATCTGTTAAAGCCCTGGGGGCTAAACAAGTGAGGGTGATGATTATCTACACACAGACCAGAACTGGATTTTAGGCACCTGCAAAACATGCTTCACTCTGTGTTCTGAGCACACACGGCTTGCTGGTACTTGTTAAATCCTTGGGTGATGTCACCAGGCAGCAGGAAGCACAATTACCATTCCTTGAGTTAAAACCAATTTTAGAAAGATACAGGAATCCCAAGATTGCTGCAGGGTGAAGGGACAGGGCTGGGAATGGCAGCTCTGCTGAGAACCCAGGAAAGACCGGCTTCTGCTTCCCTTTTTACACATAAATATTTTCTTACAGTAAACTGCTTTATTTTCCTAAAACTTCAACTTTTAGAGAATCCAAATTACCCTTGAAAGCAACGGCTGTGGGAGTCATGAAAATGTCATAGAAAAACCTGGTATTGCAGTTATAAAAATGCTGAGATATTAAAAACCCAGATCAGTATAAAACCCCAGATAAGCAAAAATGCACATGGCAGTGCGAGAGGAGAATGTGCATATCCTCAAAATATCCAGAAGACAAAATCTAGGGTGCAAAAAGCCAGATTTTTGCCGTTTCTCTTCAAAATATGGTTCATAATGAACGAGGTCTTTGGTTCTGAGCTCTTCCCTCCCTTCCTCAAAGAATCCTCCAAAAGGTAACAGCAGGACACTGAAGTTCTGCCCAAAATCAAGGCCCAAAAATCCTCCCCTGCCCATGGCCTGGGGCTTCAGTGCCTCAAGGGAAACCCCAAGGTGTGTGATGGTGGGAGAATCCTTGAAAGCACCAAACTGATTCCCCAGAATCTCTGGGAAAATCTCCTTTTGGATCCTCTCTTGCCTCAAAGTTTGGATTTTTTTTTTTATCATGGGCACTCTTAGCTCCTGTGACTGGTGGAGGGAAAGAGCAACAGCACTTTTCCAAGGATTCCAACCTCCCAGGAGGACAGAGGGAGAGCTCTCTTTTTCATGAAGGCTCTCCTCAACAAGGGCACCATCACAAGGCTCCTTGTGACACCGTCCCAGGCTGCCACCCACGCTCCTGCTGGATTTCCTCCCGCTGCAGGACGGTGCTGGTGGGCTCTCCCATCAGCTCTGGTACCTGCTGCTCCCACCACACACAGCAGAGCTGAGCTGGGGCACTGCCCAGGTGCCCAGCACTGGGAGGAGCTGTCCTGGTTCCAGCTGGGACACAGTGAATTTGTGCCAGTGGCCGGTTCAGCTGTGCCTGGCTCAGGGCGAGGACGCTGCTGCTCACACCCCAGTGTTTGGCTGGTGCCCAGCAGTGCCCACCCTCAGCACAGAGCTCTCCAGGGTGCCCTGCTCTGCCAGCAGGGCCAGGACAGCTGACCCCAGCTGGCACAGGACGTTCCACACCACACAGCGTCCAGCCCAGGGGGGGAGGCCGGGATCCCCCGAGGGGGGCTGGGGACAGGCTGGGCATTGGGTGGGGAGTGACTGCACTGGGGTTCCTTGTGCTTCCTGGGGTTTATTCACGACATCATGGGGTGGTTTGGGCTGGAAGGGACCCTGGAGCTCATCTCATGCCATCCCCTACCTTCCACTGTTCCAGGTGGCTCCAAGCCCCAGCTGGTGCTGGGGACTTGCAGCAGGTACTGAGCAACTGTACCAGGCATCACTTGTGCTTCCTGGGCTTTATTTCCTGATGTCCTTTTCATGACAATTATTACTGTTATTACTATATATGATCTTATTTCAGTTATTGAAGAGTTCTTATCTCAACCCATAAGTTTCACTTTATTCTGACCCACTGCTCTGGGTTCAGGGAGCTGCTGAGCTGCCCAGGAGTTACACCCACAGCAGCTCTGTCCTTCCAGGGTGAGTTTTCCTCCTGAAAAATGAGATTTCCTCCCCCCAAGATGCATTGATTTCATAAAGCCTACACTAAACAAGTACCCTGGGAGCTGGGAGTGAAAATAGAAATTAAACAGCGTGAGTTAGTGTTCAAAGTGGGAACGGGCTGTAATTCATAATAGGGGGGGGGAAAAAGAAGGAGAATGTTTTGGAGGCGGTGGGGATAGCCCAGCGGGGCCGGCGCTGCTGGCAGGGGGTGGCACACCCGGGGGGCTGCCCCCGCCGGTGCTCCGGCCTCGGGGACCCCCCGAGGAACCCCGTGCGACACCCTCCACCCAGCTCAGCATCCCGGGATGCGCTCTGCGCCGTCCGCCCCCCACTCAGTGCCCGCCGCTCAGCGCCCCCACCCCTGCCGCACCCTGCCGCTCGCGCCCCCGCCACTCAGCGCCCCCCGCCCGCCCCCCCGCCCTGCCCCGCCCACCGCCCTGTGCCCCGCCCGCGCTCCCCGCGCCGCTCAGCGCCCCCCGCCCTGCGCCCCCCGCCCCGCCGCCCCTCCCTCAGCCCCCCCGCCCGCGCCCCTCCCTCAGCGCCCCCCGCCCCCCGCTCAGCGCCCCCGCCCGCGCCCACCGCCCTGCACCACCGCCTGTGCCCCCCGCTCAGCGCCCCCCGCCCTGTGGCCGCCGCTCTGCGGCCCCGCTCAGCGCCCCCCGCCCTGCGCCCCCGCTCAGCGCCCCCGCTCAGTGCCCCCCGCCCGCGCCCCCGCTCAGCGCCCACCGCTCAGCGCCCCCGCCCTGCGCCCCCGCCCTGCGCCCCCCGCCCCACCGGGCTCGGCGGGACACGGCAGAGGAGCGGGGCCGCCGCCAGGGGGCGCTGCTGCCCGCCGGTCCCGCGGCCCCGGGGCGGGAACGGGAACGGGAACGGGAGAGACCCCGGATAGAGCGACCCCTGGATACAGGGACACGGACCGGCACAGGGACCCCTGGCTACAGAAACCGCCATAGGGACAGGGACCCATGGGGAGAGGGACCCCTGGATACAGGGACAGGGACCCCTGGATAGAGGGACCCCTGGATACAGGGACACGGACCGGGACAGGGACCCATGGAGAGAGGGACCACTGGATACAGGGACCAGCACAGGGACCCCTGGATAGAGGGACCCCTGGATACAGGGACACGGACCGGCACAGGGACCCCTGGCTACAGAAACCGCCATAGGGACAGGGACCCATGGAGAGAGGGACCCCTGGATACAGGGACAGGGACCCCTGGATAGAGGGACCCCTGGATACAGGGACCTGCACAGGGATCCCTGGATACAGGGGACCAGCACAAGTATCGGCACATGCACAGGGACCCCTGGATAGAGGGATCCTTGGATACAGGAACCAGCACAGGGACAGGGACCCCTGGATACAGAGACTGGCACAGGGACAGGGACCCCTGGATACAGGGACTGGCACAGGGACAGGGACCCCTGGATACAGGGACTGGCACAGGGACAGGGACTCCTGGATACAGGGACTGGCACAGGGACAGGGACTCCTGGATACAGGGACTGGCACAGGGACAGGGACCCCTGGATAGAGGGATCCTTGGATACAGGAACCAGCATAGGGACAGGGACCCCTGGATACAGAGACTGGCACAGGGACAGGGACCCCTGGATACAGGGACTGGCACAGGGATCCCTGGATATAGGGACCGGCACAGGGACAGGAACCCCTCGGGGCAGGGCCTGGGACTGCCCGGCTCACCCCAGGAGCCCACACCCGGTAAAACCCCGGTTATCCCAGGGGAAGGGACAGAACGGCACCTGCACCACACTCGGACCGGGACGGCCGGAGCGGGAGCAGCCTCACACCCGGCCGGTGTCTGCAGAGGGAACGGCAGCGGTGCAGAGGGTGCAGCTGCACCACTCCCCAGCACACGGCTGATCCCGTTCTCCACCCCGCTTCCTGCCAGGACTGTAATGGAACACGCCGAGGCCACAGGAATTGGAAGCAGCACACGGCAAGGCGCAGCAAGGCTGGGCAACGACACAGCGTCAGCTGTCCAAAATAACTCCTGATGTGAAGCTGCACAAGCTCAGGAACGGTGCCTGGGAACTTGGGATGAACAGACAGCAGCGTCCCACAGAACTCCCCCGGACAAAGCCCCGGAGCCTCGTGACCTGCGCCGCTGTGGCTGTGCCAAGGTCGCACCACAGCCTCAGCGAGGGAACTTCCACCTGCGGTTCACCTCCCGGGAAACTCCGACCTCCTTGGGAGCCCTGTTTGCACAACACAGCCCTTTTCTAACACAACTCTGACATGGGCAAACCTCTGAAAACATCTGGCATCGGCCAACATGGTAAAAAGAATCTGCTCATCCAGTTAGGCCGGGTTTATGTTCAAAATGCTGTGGAGCCGAGGTGGATTTTCCACGTGGAATACTCTGAAATAAAGCAGCACAAACATTCCCTATGGATCCCAAAACCCATTCTGGATGGGTTCCCTGGTGCTGATCTCTGCTTATTCCAAGTCTCTGATCCAGCACGTCTCCACCCCGCACCTTAACTGCATCTGGTTTTATAAATAAACAATCTTTGATGCACCTAAGGTTTTCCCTCCATCTGTGCCTCTCCTTTAATCTTCCATGGTCAAGGATTCAGAATCACCATTCGGCACCACGGCCAAAACCAAAACACCACAAACACAACGTGCAGACTGACATGGATCTGAACCCCCCAAATCTGGCATTTCTCTTCCCTGGGGCTTTTTAACCAGATGCGATTTAAGTTTTCCAAGTGGTGTGGGACACTGGGAGCCCCTTGGGAATGAGCTGGACACTGAGCCAAATGTCCAAAACAGCCAGGTTCCAGGTGGGGATGCACTGCCTGGAAGTGATATCCCATGCCTGAGGAATCACTCAAACTTCCTGGGGGCAGAGAACAGGCAGAGCCTTCACCAAAAAGCATCTCTGCCCTTTCTCTCCCTTGGGTTACTCCTCACACAAACCCAGGTCAGATCATTCACTGCAATGGAAAACATCTCAAAATTCCCAGAGCTGCACAGGTTCCCACAACAATTCACTCCTCAGAGCCAAATTTAACCCTCTGAGTGACCCAGCACTTGGAATTTCTCTTTCTGTCACTGCAGGAGAAGCAATCTCATGGCTCTGCTACCTTCTCCATACTCCAACTCACCACCTCAAGTAATTTCAGTACCAGCACAAAGAAATATCAATTTGTCAAAGATCCAGCTGCTTCCAACTGCCCTTAAAATAAAGAAGGAAAACATAAACCCATCAAATCAAGAGAAAAACCCTGTCCATACACAGGTGTGCGGAGCAGGAGGTGGCAGGAGGCATCAGAGCAGGAGAATCCCACAGGAAGGAGCAAGATGAGAGCCAGGAATGTGAGGAAGGATTATTCAGTCCTGGCAGCTGGTTCGTGCTCTGTGAAATATTAGTCACAAGTGGCTTTGGACAATGACTCAAACTTCAAGGGAGAATGTAGGCAAGAAGGGAGGGAGAAGCAGCTCAGGCTTCCTTCACACACTGGAAGCAGGCAGGAGCACAAGCCACACTTGCCCTTCGCAGGTTATCTTTTCTTTTCCTTAGTATTATGCAAATGACAAGTTCCTGTTCCTGCTCCTCCTGTTCCAGTTTTGCTCGAGGCTGTCAGATGCATTTCCCAACTATGAATTAATCCAAAATTTCTAGGTTTGGTCTCAGGCATCCCCAGCATCAACCCCAGCTCCTCTGAGGTGTTGCAAGAGGCCTCAAGGCAGGGATTGAAAGCTCTGTTGTAGCAGAGACAGTCAAATTACCAAAATGGAGTTACAAAAGGAATAGGAAACATTTTCTTAAATTGAAACATTATTCACAACAGTAGCAGCAACAGCTGGTCTGAACCAAACCAACCAAACTCCAAACCAATCAGAAACACGGCTTTGAAAATATCAAAAATCATGAGAAACCTTCCCTCATTTCTCCAGAAGATTAAAATTACATGGAAAAAGCAAAGACCTTTGCATGAGAAAGCATCCTTAACCCTAAAGGAAGCAAGAGGAGTCTGTTGGGAGGAAGGACAGAGCGCCGTGCTGGCTCTGTGGGCGATCCCGTGCCAGTCTGCGCTGACACTGCAGGAACAGAGCCCTCGGTGAGGGCAGGGGCAGCGCTGGACCCCAGCACCGCTCCCCGCAGAGCCAAAGCCTCACCCGGCCCCTGCTCCAGGCGCCTTTGGTACAACAGAACCCAGCGAGACTCGTGGGAAGCAGGCCCAGCCCCAGGTCCCTTACCTGACAGTGGCTGCAGGGCTTTCTCCAGGGAAGGCACGGGCTCCTTCCGCAGGGGCCGGCTGAGCGACGCGTCCTGCCCGCTGAACAGTCCGGGGCTCTCGGGTAACTTTTTACGTCCGTTGGTGCTGGCAGAGCCGGTGACTCTGCAGCTGCCTATTGCACTTGTGAAAAGGTTCGTGTGTTCATCGCTGCTGGCTGGCTCCGAGCTGGGAGTGAACCCCCCCAGGGACAGAGCTGGGGAATTTTCAGAGCAGTCTATCTGCAGAGGCGTCTGCAACCCCAGGGCCAAGGAATTGGACTCCGAAGGCTCTCTCCTGACCCACTGCTCATCTCTGCTTAGCAAACCCTTGGAAGGTGACAGGTGAGGACAAGCCATGTGGCATCTGTGTTTCTCTTTGTGTTTGTACCTCTCGCCAACAGCCTCCTTCCCAAACCTGTAGCGCTTCAAGGACTCCAGAACCGTTCTGGAGGAGCTGTTGGCCGTGATGGTGTCCATGGAAACCTGCGGCTGCTCGGAGGAGCGGTGCTCCCGGTGCTTGTGGCGGTGCCTGTGCTTGTGCTCCAGCATCCAGCCATAGGCCATCTCGGGTGGGACGCTGGGGTACGTGCTCATGGACAGCAGCGGAGTCCTGCTCGTGGTGAGGAAAGCTTCCTGGCGCAAGAGTTTATGCTTCTTCTTGTGGTATTTGGTGGGGTTGAGAAGCAGGTGGCCGGTATGCATGTAGGAAGGTGGGGGCAGCGGGGTAGTGAAAGAAGGAGAGGGTGGAGGAGGGTAAAGAGTTGGAGGGTACCTTCCGTAATAACCTAATCCTATGGGAGCAGCTGCCAGGGGAGAAGGGGAGTAAGGCATGCCATAGGAGGGGTAGAACCCGGTGCTGGACAGGGGAAAGCTGAGGCTATGCATGAAAGGCATTTCTGCCATAGCTTCCCGCATTTTCGGAGGCCTGCCTCTCTTTTTCTTTAAATCAGGTTTTCTGATGTAGTGCAAAGGATCTAAAGGAAAAGTCGGGTGGGTGTAGAAACTATTGAAATTTATCCTAAAAATGGTAGGCAGCAGGTCTCGGGGTATAAAATGGTGACTCCTGTGGGTTATTCTAATTTCACTTAATCGACTTATTAACTCCTCTAACTCAGCGAGGAAGTCGGGGTCCTGCCTCCCTCGGAGCTGAGGGTACTTCTTTTTCCTTTTTCGCTTCTGCCTCTTCATCTTGTCGTAGCTGAGGTAATCGTGGCTGCGGCGCTTGCACTTGTGCTTGTGCTTTTCCTTCAGGTTGCTCAGCACGGTGGAAGTCTCGGGTGGGATGAGGGACACGTGGTCGAACGAGTGCCTTTTCTTCTTCTGCCCGCAGAACTTCTCGGCTCGGTCCGAAGTGCTGTTGTTGTCCGTGCCTATGCCGCTGTCGCTGGGGATGGTCTCGTCGCTGTGGGACTCGCTCACGGGGGACGGCGTGGCCTCTTTGAGCGACGTCAGCTCGCTCAGGTGCGAGGGGGAGTTGGGCAGCAGCGTGGGTGGGGACAATCTCCTCCTCCCCTTGGCTGCCTTCTTCATGGCGAGCGTCTGGACGACGCTGCCCTGCCTGGAGTGGAGGTGCAGGTAGGGCACCGAGCTGGGCTCGATGAAGCCCGCGTCGCTGCTCACGGGGCTCTGCCCCCCGCTCACGGCCGAGGACTGCGAGCACACCGGGGACGGGAGGATCTCCGAGGGATTCGCTGCCGAGGGCAGCAAGTGGGGAAGGACTTGTCCTAGGGACGTACCGGGAGCTTGCTGGGCAGACTTCTCCAGAACCGTCAGGCTGGCGGCACTGCCGGCTAAAATGCCGTTCAGGACAGCTTTAGGTTTCCTCCCTCTCCTTTTTCCTATGTAAATTGTTCCTTTCTTGCTGACATTGATTTGCTGGCCTAGTTTTGAACCAAACGTGGCAGCGAGAGTCGACACGGTGTTGTGGAGCTTGGATTGCATCTTCCCTTTGGTATTTGGTTCCACTGTACTGGACAGAATCTGATTGAGAAGTTTCTTTCGCTTCAGAGTTTTCATTTTATTTATTTTTCGAATAATTGTTTTCATTAACTGTCCGTTATTTCTCTTGGCAACTTTTCTGTCCGAGTCGACTTCCAAATCACTCATGCTACAAATACTGGGGCTTTGGACTTCTTCTGGCCCTCGGAGCTGCTCCTTCCTCTCAAAGAACTCCCCGGGTCGATGCTGTTCACCTTCGGGCCCCATCTTGCTTGAGTTCTCCGTTCCAACAAAAGGTGCCACAGACAGAATAGGTGGTTTCATTTTAATCGATGACCGGATCTGCCTTTTAGGTCTCCCTCTCTTTTTAGGAAAAGCTTGTCCTGATAAGCTTTGTTTTAGGGAGGGAATTTCGACTTCAGGCTGCAAAATTGGAGGTTCTTGCTCTTCTTTTGACTGCACTGAGAAGACTTTTGATGCTGGGATCTTAAGAGTTCTTTTGGGGGGACCTTCGAGTTCTGGCATTTCCTTGGCTTTAGGTCTTCCTCTCTTGGGTTTGTAAATGTCAGGTAAGAAATCATCCGACATACACAAGCTGGAGGGTTGTTTGTGAGCACTGTAGAACTTCTGAGTTTGTTTGTCAGTCTCAGCCAGCAGCGCGAGAGACTGGCCATTAGCTTCGTTCAGCTTTGGCAACTGATGTTTGACAAATTCGTGCTCCACAAACGAGGACGTTCCGATGTTTTTCAGGAATTTGGCCTGCTCCAAATTACCGCTTGATAGTGCACCGTATGAAATGTTTTTAAAAAGCTCTGACCTTTCTAGTTCCAGACCCTTTGGAGGTCGGCATGCGCTTCTTGACACCACTTTAGTCCATCGTGGCTTCCTTCCTTTTCTTTTCTTTAAAGGTTTTGATTGCTGAGTGCTGCCCAGGTTTTTCGCTCCTTGGCAGGATTTCTCGGATGCGGCTATTGCACCGATCTTGAGGAACTGCTTGCTACCAAACAAGCTGGTGAAACTAACTACTGAAGGGGTGACAGTAGCGTGGATGCTTGTCTCAGCTGCCAAAACGGGCTTTTTCCCTGCAGGAGGACTTGTTCTTGAAGTTTCCACGTAAGACGCTTTCGAATCGCTTAAGTCTTTCTCAGCACCTTTAAAATCGGTGCCGAGGGTGTGGTTCAGTGTCCTGTTGAGACTCAGCAGGGTGCTGTCCGAGGAGAACGGCGCTTTGCCCATCGGATCTGAAATGCCTTCCAAGAGCTCTGCCGTGGAACTTAAGTGCAACGAGTTGGAGGCCAGCTGGGAGGAGGCTGTGGAGAGGCTCCTGCTCAGGGTGGGGACAGACACCGTGGGGGAAGGAGACGGGAGATTCCCCTCTCCCACTGCACTGAACGGGGACTTGGCTGTCGACACCTCCGAGGCGCCTCCTGTCCTGAAGTCTGGTGAAGTGCAATAAACAGGAGGCTGCTTCTCGTGCTTTGACGTTTCATAAATCCCTTTCTCGCTGGATGAGTAGGCATCCTGGGGAACGCACATTCCTTCACTGAACATCTCTTTGCCCACATCAGCGATTTCTTTCCGAATTGAAAACTTGTCCAAGATACTTTCTTTGCTCTGTCTCATAATGTGCTTCTCAAAGGTTTTGCTGGTAGTATTTTCCTTCAGTAAATCCGCAGGCTCATGGCTTTCAAGGCTACTGAGGTTTGAATTGCAAGGAAGCTTAAAAGGCTCTGAGGAGGGCACAAGGGAGTCTGCTTTCAGAGTTCCAGAGTCCTTGTTAGCCAAACCAGCCGGAGCGCCAATCCCTGCCGGCTTCTTCCCACAGTCCTTGCTAACCAATCCCACCGGACCGCTAATTCCTGGCATCTTCCTCCCAGGGTCCTTGCTAACCGGTCCCATTGGGCTGCCAATCCCCGGTGTCTTCCTTCCAGAGTCTTTGTTAACCAGAACTGTGCTGTTCCCAGTCCCTGGCATCTTCCTCCCAGAATCCTTGTTAAGCAGACCTGGAGGACTATTTATTCCCAACAACTTCTTCCCAGCATCCTTGTTAACCAATCCTGCTGGAGTGCTGATCCCTACTGCCTTCTTGAGAGGCTCCTTGCTAGTCAGTGCAGTTGGAGCGCTCATCCCTGGAAGTTTCCTCCCCACATCTTTGCTGATCAATCCAACTGCAGAGCTGGTCACTGGCTGCTTCTTCCCCGAATCCTTGTGGACTAACCCTGTTGGAGTGCTGATCCCCGGAGGCCTCTTCCCAGAGTCCTTGCTAACCAATCCAATTAAGGGGCTGATCGCTTGGGGCTTCTTCCCAGAGTCCTTGTTAACCAATATGGCTGCGCTGCCAATCCCTAATGGCTTCTTCCCTGAGTCCTTGTTCACCAATCCAACAGCAATCCCAGAGCCTGGCAGCTTCTTCACCAAATCTTTGTTGACCAACCCACTCGCAGTTATGGTTCCCGGCAGCTTCTTCCCGGAGTCTTTCACCAAACCAGACGTCGTTCCGCTTCCGCTTCCGGGCTTCTTCTGCTTTGTTTTGGAAGACTTGGAAGGAGGACAAGTTGCAATGAGTTGAGCCAATTTTTCTGTGACAGTTGTTGCTCCATTAATTTCTGTTCTATCCTTTAAGTCAGAATTATGGCTACTGATCAGAGTCGGAGGAGATGACTTTATATAATCTGTCATTTCAGAATGCAATGGGGAAACTTTCTTAGATAAAGGGGTTGTTTCTACTTGGATACCTTCTTCCACGCGTAACTCAACCGATGCAACTTCTCCGGCTTTCTTGTAAGACTTTGAAGGGTCCTAAGAGTTAATAAACAAAAGAAGTCTTTAGGAACAGAGTACAAAGTATCACTTCGAGTAACACAGTATCTTATTATATTTTCATGATTCACACTTGCTCTGGTAACAGGGTTACTGTATAAACACAGTCTTCAGGATCCTATTAATTTTAAACCAAACAATAGTGATAGCAATAATTTAATAAAACAAACACATTTAGCAAATAATAGTGATAGTCATATTTAAAGCAAAATTTTAAGAGTGGCCATGCTGAGGTTTTCCTGATGTTAACGAAACCCAAACTCCCTCCCAGTCTGGAAATATAAACCATTTAATCTGTCCCCCAATTATTATAAATACTCTCCAAAAATACTGTTGATGTTTATTAATAAAAACCCACTACCAACTGAGTGCTGGGATATTTATAGTGTCAGAGAACTAGGAGAGCTCACATGGGGCTGAGCAGCAGCTGAGCAGTGCCCAGCAAGGGCTGGCACTGTCACCCTGTCCCTGCACAGCCCTGCTGACAGCTCAGCCGTGTCCCCACAGCCCCTGCACCAACAGCTTCTCCTCCCAGCACAACAATGAGAGTCAGGAAAGTAAGTAAAATAAAATAAAACAAATTATTCTGTTTGCGGGAGCGGGGTGTGATAATGCACACACATGGAAGAACTGAAACTCACACTTATTTCCGGCTCAGACCTAACCAAACTTGAAATTTATTCTGTAAAGGTTAAAGTCAAAATTGCAATACCCGTTACCTTCATAAATCCTACTGAGAGCATCTCAATAAACTCATCTTTTACTTTGGAAGGACGTTCTTTCCACGCAGTGCCCAACACATCTCTGCAGTGCAGAGGATACGTTCACTCCAAGCAGGGGCAGGGAATGGAAGGCCCTGACCCCTGATGAGATAATTCTGCCCAGGGTTCTGATGTCCCCAGCATAACAACAACATGGAACTGTTGGAGCAAATCCAGAGGAACTGAAGTTGATGAAGGGACTGGAGCCCTCTCCCCAATGGAGCCAGGCTGGGAGAGTTGGGAATGTTCAGCCTGGAGAAGAACTTTCTGTGGGGACCTCATGGCCCCTTGCAGGGTCTGAAGGAGCTCCAGGGAAGCTGGAGAGGGGCTGCTCATCAGGAACTGGAGTGACAGCACAAGGGGGGATGGCTTCAAACTGCCAGAGAAAAAAATTGGGTTGCATATATGAAAGAAATTCTTCCCTGTGAGGGTGGGCAGGCCCTGGCACAGGGTGCCCAGAGGAGCTGTGGCTGCCCCTGGATCCCTGGAAGTGTCCAAGGCCAGGCTTGGAGCACCCTGGGATGGTGGAAGTGGTCCCTGCCCACAGCAGGGGGTGTGGAATAAGCTGGGCTTTAAGGTCCCTCCCAGCCCAAAGTCACTCTGATTCTGCAATTTCATTCCCAATTTGAAAACCTTGTGGGACCCAGCAGAACAAACACCAAGTACGGAGTGAAAGACATCAATGCCACAGCTGTTCACCCTGTGCAATAAAAACTGATGTGGCAACAGCCTGGCACGTCCTGCACTGGATTACAGTCAGCATTACCCTGATCCCAGAGCTGTACCTACGGCAAACACCTTCGGATGCTGAAGGGACAGCCTGGATTCCTCTGCAACAGCCAACTTTGGTGCTGGTCACAAGGAGGCTGCAGCCTGGATCCAGCTGGTGAGAGGAGCAGTTGTGTGGGTAACGTGGGAGCCTCTGCAGTGACCCCAAGGCATCCCAAATCCTTCCTGCAGGGATGGAGCAGGAGGAGAGGTTCTTTCAGCCCACATCCAGGCCTGGCACTCACATGGAAACTCCTGAGTCAGCATGACACCACCCGAGCCCGCAATGCAACGCTCCTGGAATTCCCTGGGGCAGACTCTGAGTGCCAGAGAGTCACTAACGAGTATTAAATCACAGCCTTCAGAGAGCTGCATCCTCCTTTCTACGGCCTGAAATTCCAACAAGAACTTTGGAAGAAAAAAATCTCCTTTGCTCAGCGAACTTCAAAAATCCACCTAAACACTGACTTGGGAATTCAGCTCCTCATCCCTTTATTTGCTCAGCCATCAGTGTATCCACACTGTTCCTTCTTTTTTTCTGTTCCTCCCGGGTGCTCTCCCAGGCCGGGTTCTGTGGCGCTCTCACACTGCCGCTGCTGGGTTTCCAACGCCTCTTGGCAGGCTCTGCTCTTCCCTGCTCCCCTCCATTTCCAAACAAAGAGCTTGGAAGTTTGAGCAGACACTTAAATAATAAATACACAACTAACAAAACCCTTCCAAACACCAGCTTTGATCTGAGCAAGATGCCAGGATTCTGAAAACAAGACTTTAGCATCAAACACAGATCCTTTGAAAGCTGAAGGCGTGTGCCCTGGAAAGCTTCCTTCTCATCTAAGGGTGAGTGAGTTTTCCAAGCACACTGAAAATTATTTCAAAGAACATGAATAGCAAAACAGGAAGCATCTAGTGAGACGTCAGAAAAGATGTCAAGAAGAGTCTGTAATTTATTTCAGCATTTTAAGACCCAAAATTCTTATATGGGTGGGGTTTATTTGTTGGGTATTTTGGTGTTTTTTGGGGGGGATTGTTGTTTTTTTATTTTTGGGGTTTTTTTGCCATAGATCTATTTAATAACCAGCATGATTAACAGAAACATCCTGGAGGGAAATTTTTAAGGACAAAATTTCATCCAATAACTTCTAGTAGAAACATCTTGAGATGTTTCCTTCAGAGAAGGTTACAGTGGCTGAAGAAACATTAAAAAATCTCCCAACATCAACCACCAAAGCTTCTTCTTGCAACTCTGTATCACTAAAAATTTCATTTTTTGGCTGAAGTGATTAACAGGTCTACCACTAAGGAGGATCCCCCTGGAAGAGTAAGAGCATTGCAGACAGATACCAAAATCAAACTGCCACCACGCACAGCCCCAATTTTCTGCATGGAGGCAACAGTGAAAGAACTGGACTCCACTGCTCATATACTGAAGGAATCAGATAAATCAACTTCAGCCCAACTCTCCCAGCACACACCAGATCGTGCCACCCTCAGGGCACTCCCTGGAATAAACCCCAGAACATGGCCAGGACATGGCCCAGGGAGCCTACAGGACACATCCCAGGACGAAGCCCAGGACACACATCCCAGATATATCCTCAGGACACACTCTACAGGGGACAACCCCCAGGGCACACCCCCAGGACACCCCATCCTTCCCCTGGGACACAGACCCCAGGACACACCCTCCAGGCCAGATCCCTGGGACACAGCCCCAGATACAGCCCCTGAGCCCCCAGAGCACCCCCTGAGCCCCCCAGAACCCCCCAGGACACCCCCAGCAGTGTGAGAGTCTGTGGGGTCAGGCTGACCCTCAGCCCCGCTCCCCTGTGGCAGCAGCGATCTTATGGACACGCTCTGCAACTTCCCCCTGGAGACCCCCAAATCCAGCACTGTCCCCTGCAGAGGGGACAGGAAAGGTGCCCAGCTTCCCTGGAGTAACTCCCCGTGCCCACACCAGCGTTCTGTGAGGTGGGAAGCAGAGATTGAAGTCGTGTGTCCTCAGGGCTTGGGTGGCTGCTCGCATGGAGCTCTGATGGTGTCCCTGGCTCCTGCCTCCACCAGCTCCAGGGGCTGCAAGCTGGGCTCACGGGGCAGCATTCAGCACTCGGCTCCCTCCTGAGCCCTGCTTCCCTGTCTGACTTGCACAAAAAGGCACAGCCTGGTACCAGAGAAGCACAAAGTCAGGTTTTAATCAGACAGATTTGTGAGGAGTGTGGAAAAAAGAAAACAATATCAACGTAACCTGAGTGTTCCACTGCTGTCTCTACCAGCACCTGCCTCAAGCTTCCTCACCGCTGCCTCAATGTGGCAATCAAATGGACAATGCCATAAAAAATAGACTAAACCAGTTTTCCTGGAATTCCATGCCTTCTCAGCCCAAATTTCAAGCGCTGCTCTACGTTCCTGTGATGTCAGATGGAATGAAATGGCCCATCTGGGCACAAAGCTGTTCAAAAAGATGAGATTACGTTGCATCAAAAAGCATTTTGGGCTTTAAAAACTGAAACATTTGTTCCTGTGCAATCTTTAGCTCAAGTGTCTGGTTTAAGAATCCATCCAATAAAAGTATCGCCCAAAGCAATTGCATAAAACATGTTACATTTCCATAAAATTGGTATTATTCTTAGTTTGACACTGAATTGAACTGAAAATTCTGTATCTCCTATGTGAACATAAAGTTTCTCGACTTGCACTGTTCATCTGAGGAATCATAAGTCCAGATTATTTTGATATAAATTCTTAACAGGTTATAATCCATCACTGGGGACATTGGTTAGTGGTGGCCTTGGCAGTGCTGGGGGAACAGTTGAACTCCATGATCTTAAAGGTCCTTTTCAACCTGAACAATTCTGTGATTCCAGAATCCTCACAGGCACCAGCAGCAAAACAAACTTTACTCTAAAAAAGGCATCTGTTGTTGCACTGCAGCACAGTCTCAGGGTTTATTTCTACTAGATCATTCTTTACTGTCATTATCATCGGTATTTATTTGCAAAAAGCTCGAGGGCAGCTGATCTTTCCTGTGAACAGGGACATCTCTCCAGTCTGGTGTCACACTTCTCAACGAAACCCAAGCCACAAAACACGAGACAGTCTCAGCTTCCAACACCTGAAGTAGTTAGAAGGAAGCAGCCTGTTAATGAAAATGCAGTTTGGTATTTCTCTTGAGAGCCACCGGCAAGCAATAAGGATTTTTTATGCACATACACAGATTTACCCGTTATTGTTTTGGCTGTTGTCCTTCAGGCCAATGCTCAGACTACAACTCTAACGAGCATTCTGAGGAATCACAGGAACTGTTCTGTAGTTGTGGCATCAACATATTCTGGGCAATTCCCAGATGAAAATGCTGCTTATTTTTCACCTCCGAGACTTTTTAGTCATTTCTAAAAGCACATTTGAACTACCAGGAAAACAATGATTCTGTGGAATTAGACTAAGACAAAAACTTATGTCCCAGATCCTGCAGGAAATATTCTTGAGCTATCAAAAAAGAAAACAAATTAATTCTCCAGCTTTTTAACTTCTTTGCTTGAAACTTTTTTCAGTTGCTGGCTGCGATTTCATCAGCAAACTTCTCTGTGGAGCTTCCCTGCATGACCAAAGGCAAGAGAAAGAGCTCCAAAATCCTGCACTCAGCAGTTTCACACAGGAATAAGGAGCTGGAGCAGGAGGGCGAGTCCCAACCTGCTGCCCTGTGTTACCACCGAGTGAGTTACACAGGCTGCTACTGTCACTTCTTGTCTTTTATGTGCTAAACCTTCACGGCTGCGCCTTTGCCAGCACAACTGAACCATCCCTACACACCATCCTACAAACTAACACGGGCAAAATGTCTATTTTTGTTCAAAGCTCAGGGTTTTTGCGCTTAACCCAGCAATGTCTGCCTGCCCCAGGACACCTTCTGAAAGAATGAAATCCATACTCAGTGTCAAAAAGCAAACTGAACACTGTCTGGCTAATGCAGGACCTGCTAATTTTGTTTCTGGTAACACTTGGGAATCTCAGACATTTCTGGGTTTCCCTTTACAGCTCTACGATTTTCTCTTCAGAAAAAATATTTATTAACTTTTATTAGCATTTCTGAAGGACAAATCGTAAATATACGAGGAAGAAACATCACCAGTGAAAGGGTGGTCAGGCATTAGAAGAGGTTGCCCAGGGAAGTGGTGGAGTTACCATCCCTGGAAGTGTTCAAATTCGTGTGGAAGTGGCACCTGGGGACAGGGTTGAGCGCTGGGGAACAGCTGGATTCCATCATCTGGGAGGGCTTTTCCAACCTGAACAGTTCTGAGACTCCAATTTACCTCACCTACCCACTCCCCTTTCAGACTGGAGATAAACCTTCTATTCATACACCTGAAAACATTCCCCAAGTTTTACGAGTCCTGTCAGCGCTAAACTTGAGGAAAAAAAACCTGTCAGAGATGACAGAGCAAAGGATTTCCCTACGATTTTCATTTTAACACCGGTATTCCCAGGAGAAGAATTCCACTACTTCTCTTTGTCTTTCAGTGGTTAAATGTGCACGCTGCAAAGTGCTAAATTTTCATCCTAATTCTTTATTGCTCCTTTAAAAGAACAGAAAGTTCCGTTTCAGAGTTCCAAGTAAAGCCACACCTGGCTTTGGATGGGTCACATGTTTGCTTTCCCCTCCTCCGCATCCACGGCAAAAATTCACAGATAGCTTTCCTTTGCTGAAGCGTAATTTGCAGCGCTAAAACCTCACTTTATTACATGGCAGTAAGACAAAAAAAACAACCCTTGGGTATTATATTCAAAACATGTGACGGTTTGAAGCCGTCGCTCCCGTTTATTTCCACGCAGACACTTCTAATCCCGCTTCAGGAATCAGCAGGATGTTGTTCAGTGTCATCTCTAACAATCCAGAGTGCAAAATGGCAGCAGGGAACAGACAGACTTAAACCCCATCTCAGAACAACTCGGGAGAGAGCGGAGCATCGAAAGCGAGTTATCATGAGTCAGGGATTTGAAACTCTTGTAAATAATGCAAATTTAATGCAACGGATCTGCATCCTCTGCATCATACGCCGGGGCTGCTCGCCAGGCAGGGGAGCAGGGAATGCACTGAGAGGAGCTGCAATCTAAAACTGACGTGGTATCAACAGTGCCACGCACCACATCGATAATATTCTACAACATCACCAATATTTGCCTCCCTTTCTACTTTCCGTTTGAAACGGGATGGATCTCTGGAATAAAACCCTGGTGTATAAACAAAGATGTCAAGGATGAAGAATCCCTGCTGTCACCATGCGAATTCAAATATTGATTATTTTCTCTGGTAAAAAAAAAACCTCCCAGGGCACGATCTCTTGATGCAAAGGGGAAGTCTCCAGACTCAGTGGTGCCTTTTGAGTGTGGGATCTGGGAATTATGGCATGTCCTGAGGTGGGAGGGACCCACAGGGATCACCCAGTCCAGCCCCAACCCTGCACAGACCCCCAACAACCCCACCCTGGGCAGCCCTGGCAGCGCTGTCCAAACCCTCCTGGAGCTCTGGCCGTGCCCATTCCCTGGGGAGCCTGGGCAGCGCCAGCACCTCTGGGGAAAGAACCTTTCCATGATACCCAACCTAAACTTCCCTTGATTAACTTCATGTTAAACCTCCTCCAAATGAGAGATTTTCAGCTGCAGGGGCCACCTCAGTTCAGACATCAAGAGAAATCGCTGGTTGGATATTCCAGACTGGCCCAAAACTTATTGCAACAGAGTTTTGTAAAGAAAAACAACAAAAAATTCAGTGTAATAACAAACTGTGATCGACTCTTCTGATGTTTTTCAAGCCAAAGTTAGAAACATCCTTAGAAGTAATAAGTTTGTTCTGAAATGGAAGAATGTAAAATAAAGACCACTGCCAAAATATTAAGTTACGCAACATACACTTGAGAATTTCTTGTTCAATAGGCTGAATAAAAACACCTCTATTGCCAGTGGAGGAAAACCCCGATGTGAGTGCATTGTAGAGTCTGGGAAAGGTAATTTTAGTGCTTACACGTAACATCCAGCACGCTTGTTTTGTCAGCACATAATTTATTACTCAGAATCCCAGAATTCCACATTGGTTTGGGCGAAAAGGGATTTTAGAGATTTCATTCCACTCCCTGCCATGGCCAGGGACACCTTCCACTGTCCCAGGCTGCTCCAAGCTCCATCCAGCCTGGCCTTGGGCACTGCCAGGGATCCAGGGGCAGCCACAGCTTCTCTGGGCACCCTGTGCCAGGGCTCCCCACCCTCCCAGGGAGGAATTCCTGCCCAATACCCCATCCATCCCTGCCCTCTGGCAGTGGGAAGCCATTCCCTGTGCCCTGGCACTCCAGGCTCTGGTAGAGTCTCTCTCTGGCAGGTTCCCTTCAGGCGCTGGAAGGCCACAATGAGGTCATCCCCAAATTTCGCTGCTCTTTAAGGTGACTCTTCCTCAAGGCCAATTCCAGTCAGGGTGTGCCAGAGGAAAGGAAAAGGTCTGGGGATGTCAGGCAGGCATCACCTCAGCACAAGGTGAGGAATTTTCCTTCCCCCTGGGCAGGCTCTGCCTCAGGAGATCTGCCAGGACAGATTTATGCAGGAAGCCTTGAGAACAGGACACAGGCTGGAAAAATGGAAATGCTTCAGCCTTGGGGACCTCTGGAGCAGGAGCCCCCTGAACAGACAACCCCTGCAAAGGAAGGACTCCAGCTTCCAGGGATTCCCTGGATTCCCCTGCTCAATCACCTGGCAGTACTACCTAAGGATATATTCTAAGATTCGATCAAAACTTTCATGTTTATTGGAAAAAAGAGCAGGCTGTAACCAAACCCTTCAAAAATTCAGCATCTATGCAACTATATTTGTAATCCTTGCCATTTATCCTATTTTCATATCTGCTACTGCAGTAAGATCTGTAATCTTACTGATTACATCATGGAGAATATAAAAACAAATCCTCGAGGCAGGGCTACTTCCTGGTGTTTGGAAAAGCCCTGGCACATCTCTCCAGCCATTGCATTTACATGTAGATTATCACTAGGCTGGTTTTTAACTCATTTGGAAAAGTCTATTTTACTTTTCAGACCCTGCCTTGAGCCATTCACGGCAGTGACAGGTGAGACACAGCAAAACAACTGGTTCCAACAGGTAGGAAAAAATATAAATCCAACCACCAGAGACAAGCACGGCACATCCAGAGCTCAATCTCAAGAGTGACAAGACACCCAAACCACTCCACTTTGTTACAGGAAAGAGACTAAAAATCTCCCTGTTACTTTTCAGAATTGATTCCGCTTCAAGTGAACACGAGAATTATCTTTCACTGCTATTGAAACAACAAATTGGCAAACTGCGAAAGAGCATTTTTCCCCGCTAATGGCCGCAAAATAAAACCGTTCCTAACTCCAGACACTTCAGTATCAGAGGTTACAGGGAAAAACAGCAGAACACGGTGGTGCAGAGATGATGAAGCTTTCAAACACAGCTTAAACGTACCACGACTTACAAATGACCCCACAGACACATCACTCACTTGCTTCGAAGGACAGTGCTCGTTCTTCTCCTCTGTCATCTTCCCGCTCTTGGGAGCCCTTCTTGGCTGCTTGATGCTGGTTTTTATGGCAGGCCGGCAGACATAATTCTCCAGGTTCTTGGGAGGTTTTTTCGTCCGCTTCGCTTGAAGGCCAATCTTCAGTTTCAGGTTGCCCTCGGAGAAGTTGGTCTCCTTCACCGAGAACTGCTGCTGCGCATCGCCCAGAGCCTCGCTCTTCCCGCTCTCCGCGTTCCCCTCCCGGCTCTTCTTCTTCCCGTCCTCCTCGTCCTTGGCGCAGCCTTCGAGCTCTGCTTCCCCTTTGCCCACCAACGTGCCAATGTTTACCACAGAGGGGCTTTTCCCAGAAAACCCTTCAGAATCAGAACCCAAGCCTAACATAGCAGTATTCCGAGGGTCCATCACAGGCGGAATATTTGCCTTCGGGTGATTTTAGGGAAGATTTTACAGAGATGTGTTCCTCAGAAGAGCTGTTCCACTATGGGCAGTCAACATCTTTCACCCTGGGGGAGGAACAGACAAGACAGAATAAACTTGGATTTTCGAGCGGAAATTAAATTAATATTAAAACCAATTAAAAAGCAAACAATTGTATTTCACACAAGCGCAGCAGTTGATGTTCCAAGACACCAACCCTTCCAGTCACCTCCTTCAAAACCACAATTTATCTGCACAACACTTTTAAATGGTAAGTGAAAAATAAAAGGTATGTGAACATTATAATTTCCAAATTAGCCACAAGACTCTTCAAATGATGGCTACAGATTTTAAGATTGATCATCAAAGTAATTTTTTTATTTATAACCAGAGCTCAGTTACTCCCAGTCTTGCTGCTTCCGGATCCACTGGAAGAGCTGCATCTAAGGAAGGAGCGGGCAAATAAAACCCATGAGAAAGCATCCAAACCTCAGAAATATTCTGGTTTTAATTATCTGAGCCACCGGGAAAGTTGAGCCTAAGCCACGTGTGCATCAGTTTACAAACACGCCACAAAATCCGCTTGTTAGTGAAGGACTTTCCACAATCCAGGAAGAAGGATGGGAGAACAGAAGCCAACCAAGCCCAGCAAACATTCCCACACTGGTTTGTGCTTCCTGAAGCACGGGAGAGGGAAGTCCACACTTCCATCAGCACTGACGCTGTTAGATATACAGAATTGACCTATTGAGCATAAAATAACAGAGGGAACCTTCTCATCTTAACTACAGCAAAAGCAGAGTCAAGCTCTCAGTTTGTGAGGGTCCCCAGACCCTCATGCAGCGCTGACACCCTGCTCACACACAGACCCCGAACCCTGAGCTTCCCTCCCTGCCAGAGAACAAACCAAACCTGTGCTTGTTGTAGTTTTATCGTGCAGACAAAAATCCCAAAACCCCAGAACTGTTTGGGCTGGGAGGGACCTTGAAGATCATCTCATCCCACCCCTGCCATGGGCAGGGACATCCTCCACTATCCCAGGTTGCTCCAAGCCCCATCCAACCTGGCCTGGAACCTTTCCAGGGATGGGGCAGCCACAGCTTCTCTGGGCACCCTGTGCCAGGGCCTCACCATGAAGCTGTTCCTCCCTGTCCTGTCTCCAAACCCTGATAAAATCCTCTCTCCATCTTTCTCGCAGGCTCCCTTGAGGTACTGAAAAGATATTTGTTCTGAAGGCATTCTATGGAGAAAATGTTTAAATTTCTTCAGCCCTTAAATACCTTTATCATCTTTGAAACGAAATGGATCAGAAACAAGTCTGAAAAAACACTGATTTGCTGAAAAGTGCACCACAGGCACCAAACCAGCCTGGATCTTCTGTCCCTATCTTCAGTCATTAAGGCTGGACTGTGAGGAACGGCATGGAAAGACGTCACAAACACAAAATTGGTTTCAAATAAAGGTCTCAAGGAGCCCGGCACTTTTCTGTGCTGTTTGGCCTCCTGGCAGCTCAGCAGGAGCCCAGTGGAGGTCCCACAGCCCCTCTGGGCAGACAAGAATCGGGGGAGCAGCAGCAAGGAGCTGTTTTTGGGGTGGCTCCGGAGCGCAGGCACCGCACGGGAAGGGGAAAGGATCAGGAATGTGAAAGGTGACACCGGAGAGCACCAAGGCAACTGCACTGGACACAGGTTGGAGGACAGATGCCAGGATTAGTGGGGGCAGAAGAAATGCTGCTGGGAACACCAGATGCAGCCCGTCACAAAGCCAGGCTTCCCCGGCTACGTCCTCAGAGAAAACAAACTTATTTCCATGTGCTCTGTGCATATCATTCACGGGGTTTCTATCTGCAGCTCTGGCTTTCCAACGATGCACATCCTCAGAAATCAAACCTGCTATTATTACTCATGAGGCCAGAGGTAATTAGATAAAATCTCCATTTTACAAGGAGGAAAAAAAAAAAAAAAGGTAGAGCAGTGTGATACGGACACAGAAAGTGAGTCAGTGGCACTGCCCAGTTCAAAGCCCAGTGCTAGTCCAACGGGTTTCAGCATGTCACCAAAAATGGGCTTTTTCACACACATCAATGCGCAAGGAAAACTGGCCAGCAGGTAAATAATTGTGAGCTGAAGTCTGAATTTCTATTATTCAAGTCCAAGAAAAGGGAAAACCCCACATGCCATCATGCAACTCTCAAATCTGTGCTCACACAACTATTTCCTTCTCTAGTGACTGGGGGTGCAGAGCAGTGACAACACTTCAGACATTTTCTTACAAATAAAAGTAATTAATTAGCTTCAAATACGAAACCAACAGCAAGACTCACACACTCTGCAAGACCCCAAAGTGCACGGTGGGAATCAGAGCAAGGGAATGGTGTTCACATCCTACTCTGTGCTAAGAGGATCACTAACTACCCGAAAACAAAGTCACTGAATTGATGGCTCCCACAAACACAGAGCAGGACATTTATTTATCCATTAATTGCTCTCAACACAGACAACAAAACTGCTAATCCTGGCCCGAATCACCATTTTGCCTCGATCACTGTCATCTTCTCCCAGCTCCCCAGTTACCCCACTAATTCACAGGGTGTGTGTCTGTCACTCAGATCTCATCTCCCTGAATCCCCACGTGCTGCTTCCTCCCTGCCTCATCGAGTCCAAGCTTCCTGTCACCGTCTCCAAGGTGTTCTCAAGTGTACCTTGGCTCTTCCCTCGCTCCTGCTCCTCGGAGCTGTTTCCCCAGCGATGCTGCTCTTTGTTTTCTTTTCTCACTTTACTTTCTCTGTGCTACTCCTCACACTCCGTGTGCCTCACTCGCTGCAGGATCTGCTCCATTATATTCTTGCAGGTTGTGCCTTAAAACCTTGTGGATGTCACAGCAAATGAGCAGCCAGCCGCTGATAGCCACAGTTCAGAGGCAGCTAAAAAAAACCTGCACGAATATACCCTGAAAACCCCGATGCTTTGGGACTTAAAGACCTAAAATGATCATATTTAACACGTGAGATAAGGTATTTATCTGTGTCTCTCCACAAAGTTCCAAGCCTTGTTCTGAAGGATCCAACATCCATGGGATCTTAGGTTAATAAAACTTTTGCTGGACTGAAAATCATCCAGTAGCAAATCCCTGCAGGGACTCTCAAGTGATGAGCAAGGCACGTCCTCACCACCTCCCTAAGAAGCAAATCACATCAAACTCCCAGCCCCTCAGCCAGCGGGTTCTTTAGATCTCAAATCCCTCCTGAAATTGTTCTTCCCCCAAAAAATTAACTAGGAAGCATTTTAACATCCCTTTTGACACGTGCCACCTGGAACTAAGTGGTGTTCATTAATGATTTCTCTGATGCCATGCACAGTTTTAATACCTGGCATTCATCCTTATTCCCCTAGTGTCACATCCCAAGCCCTTTCTGCCCATCAGCTGCAAAGATTTCTGTTCTTCTGATCCTCTGCTTTCCCAGAAAGAAAATGCCAGGGGTTGATTCTACTTCCAGATATGTTCCCCCACGCCGCCTCAGCAATATTAACTGAGATTTCCCCCTCTGTTCAATTCAGGATGTTGCGTTCATTCCTGCTGCTGCTTTTGTCGATGAAAATACACTGTCATGTCATACTTGGAAGGTGAATATTTTTTCTTCTGGTTCTTTTCATTGCTCCAGCTCCGAGGGACATTAAAACCAATTCAGCTGACTGTCAGAAATCCCAGAATATTACTACAAACTCTATGGCCTCCCACAGACCCCTCCCAAATTCCTTGTCTTCTTTTCTTTGCCAAGGAAGACAGCTACCACGCTCAGAAAAGAGAAATAAAACGTGGGATGAAGCCTTACAGTGTTTCTCTACATCACAATCCCTTAACAGGGGAAACAGGAGCTCAAAACCCCTGGATCACCTGCACAAGCATCCTTAAAATGTCTAGAGATGGAGACATTTATCAGGAATAAAGTTCCTGTTTGCGTTCCAGGAGGTAATAAATAAAACACTTTCCCAACTGGAATCTGCTGGATGTGTTTCTGACAGACAGAAATCCCAGGGGAGCTGTCTTGCCAGGAAGAATATTCCACAGAAGTGCTGGGAGCAGAGGCCACGCTCAGGGAAAGCACATGGAGCAGGACACGGGTTTTGTGGGAAGAGAGGCAGAGGACAGACATGATAACACCCTGCAAGCATGCTCCAGTGGGAGGAAAACTGAGAAGCAGAGAGTTTCTCTTGGTTTTTAACCTGCTCCCAGCTGACTCCCGACCTGACTGCAGCTCTGGAATCACAGGGCTGAATTTGGAGGTGCAGGGTAATTCTCTCGGTTCTCTATTCACATGCAAATAAAGGCAAAATTGCTAAAATCTGCATAACCAACCCGTGTTTGATGCGAGCAAAGGTTCCTCCACCCTTAGGCTGCGAGTGCCAACATCAGCCAACGCTGACTGCCGAGGGAAAAGCAGTTTGGGAATTCTCCTAAAATATTATCCCATCTGCTCCAGTGTGAGTCAGGAGCTCCCTGAGAGGTCTCCACATCCAGCACCTTCCAGGGGATTTTTCTGGACAAAACCCATTTATCTACATCCATGCAGTAAAAGATAAGGGTCACAGCAATCCAGCACTCCTCCTTTAACTCCAGACAGATGCCTTTGGTTATTCCCAACCCATCCCAGTGCCACAACAGCCACACCTGTGCCACAGGTAATGGACAGAAAACCAGGGACAAACGCAGATTTTGCTTTCACAGAACAATCACAACAGCTCTCGTGACAGATTTTTTTTTTTTCCCTTTGAAAGCTGGAGATGGGACACATGACCTCACTGGAGTGGGAGAATGTGTCCACAACAGCACCAGCCCTTCCAACGGCAGCAGAAATTAATTTAATTTTTAAAAAGCCAACAATCCCATAGACAGCAATGTCTATTTAAAAATGCCTTTAATTCAGCGACTACAATGTGCTATTGCCACTTTTCTCTTGTCACAACAGCACTGCCATTTTTACCAATATGTCTGTCTCTTCCACCAAGGAAAAAAACCTGCTTTTTATATCCTCCAGGACGGTTTAAACTTTTGAAAACAACTGGGGAGACAACAAAAAAAAAGCTTCTTCTGGAAATTGTAACTCAAATTTTGTCACTGGTTATTATCACTCAAACCTTTTTAGGCAACTGCTGACTGCCTGTAGCAATGAATTCAAGTCCAAAAAGGAGTTGTGGTAATTTAGTCTTTTAAACCAAGATGTTTCAGACTCAGAACTCTTCAAAATGAAAAAAAAAAAAAAGAAAGTCTCTCTTTTATACTCTCAGACAGCTGAGAAAAGCTTTGAGTAAGAACACTTCTTAAGAACTCAAGCAGGCAGACAGATGATGATTTTAGAGCCCATCTCTCCCCATATGCTCAAGCAGCTGCCAGAACTTCCCCGCTTCCCACAGAGGCACCAGGGATGATCCCAAGGTCCTCAAGGATGACCATGGGAAACATGAATCTTAAAGAATTCACCCCAAAACCCCACACCCCTGGAAAACAAGTGCAGGTGCACTCTAAATTACAGCGAGGACAGCCAAATCAAACCAGGAAAGAAGGTGCGCTGCTCCTGAAAATGAAAACTGAGATTTCCAGGGATGAGGATAAAGCCACAGGTTCTGTCCCTGCTCCCAGAGCTCCCATCACCTCCAGTTTCCCTGACTGGCTCCTGACAACACACAGCTAGCAGGAGAGCGAATGCGTGTCCTGAGGCCATCGGATGGAAACCCACATTCCAAGCAGCTTCCAATCCTCTGCTACATAATTAACAGGGTGAAGAACCACAAACCAAGGGCCAAAACCAGGAGTTAGAAAGTCAAGAGAACATGGAAGAGAGAGACAAGGACGAGAACACATTTTGGCTTTTGATGTGAGAGATTGGTAAGGCCGAGATAAGGCTCAACCACCGAAACCCAAATCCATGGTCAAGAAAGCTAAAATAGGATTAAAAACGCGATGAAAGCAAAATTTCAGAAGTATGAAATTGGGAAAGGGGGATGACAAAATCTACAAGACACTGACCCAGTAAACCAGCCGGCATCCCAAAACCCTAAAAACCACATCAATATCTGGCAGGGAGAGCCCCGGCTCCGTCCCCCGCATCCCCCGCCCGTCACACGGGGCAGGACCGCGCCGTGCCCGGGGAAACACCGAACTTCGGGGATGCGCAGCCTCGGGCACAGCCCCGCTCCGCGGGGCAGCGGGGGCCAGGAGGGGCCCCCGGGGCCGCTGGCAGGTGACACCGCGGCCCCCGACGCACGGCCGAGCGCGGCTGTCAGGCTCCCGCAGCCCCGGCGGGCTGCCCCGGCCCCGGGCCCCGCCGCCGCCGCTGCTGTCACCGGGCCCCGCCGCCAGCGGGGATCCCCCGCCCCTCGCCGCGGTCCCTGTCAGGGATCCCCCGGTGCCTCCCGGTGCGGGCCTGGCTAGGAGACTCCCCGGCCCATCCGCGGCTGTCAGGGACCCCCCGCCCCGCTCCCCGTCCGGGTCCACGCCGCGCTCCGGGCCCTGCTGGGGATCCCCCCCTCCGCCGCCCCCGGGGATCCCCCGCCGTCGCCGGGGATCCCCAGCGCCCGCCACCGGCGCGGGAGCGGGGATGCGGTGCGGGGGGTGCGGGGGAAGCGCGGGGGGGACACGGGGAAGATGCGGGCGGGGTGCGAGGCGGCCCCGCGGCGGATCCCGGCGCGCCTCCCCTCCCCCCGGGCCGCGGGCCTGAGGCGGTCCCAGTCCCCGCCCGCCCGCCCGCTCCTCACCGTGTCAGCGGCAGTGCGGCCGGGGCCGAGCACGGGCTGCTCCGCGCCGCATCCCCGCGGCCGCCCGGGCGCGGACGGGGCCGGGGCGGGACCGGGACCGAGCGGCCGCCGCGGCGGGGCCTGAGCCGAGCGAGGCGGCGGAACCAAAATGGCGGCGGCTCCTGCTCCGCCGCGAGCGAGCGCACGGCCACGCCCCCGCCGCCGGCCACGCCCACTCCGCGCCCGGCCACGCCCACAGCGCCGCCACACCCCGCGGGCCGCGGCCACGCCCGAGCACGCCCCCTAGTGACCACGCCCCGAATTGTTCGGACACGCCCGCTCAGGCCCCGCCCCGCTGGAGCCCGGCCACGCCCACCGGGCAAAGCGCCCGGGAAAGGGAAAAGATGTGCGAGGAAAAGGCGGATTTTTTTGCCCCGAAGTGATGCAGGTGGGTTTTTTTCGTCCACAGAGTCATCTTGCCTTCAATGCCACACCCACGCGCTTGCCAGTTCGGGGTCATTGAAGTCTCCTTGTGAATGTGGACTCGTGTGATCTTAGGGGTTGGAACGGACCTTAAAGATCATTTCGTCTCAACCCTCCTGCCATGGGCAGAGACCAGATCACTCAAGGCTTTGTTCAGCCCGGCTTGGACACTTCCAGCGACCCAGGGGCAGCCACAGCTTCTCTGGGCAGCCTCTGCCAGAGCCTCACAGGAGGAATTTCTTCCTAACAGGTGACCTAACTGTTCTCTGTGTCAATTTGTACTCATTACTCCTTGTCCTATCACTACAGTTCCTGAAGAAGAGTCCCTCTCCACCTCCCTGTAGTCCCTTTAGATCCTGGAAGGTGCTCTGAGGTCACCCCACATCCTGCTCTTCTCCAGGCTGAATATTCCCAGCTCTCCCAGCCCTTTCAGCTACGTTGTTGTCCCCACTGGACTTCTTCCAACAGTTCCATATCCTTCGTATTTTGGGAATGATGGGATGGTGCCCACAATATCTGGTGGGAATTACCGCAGCCATTTGTAATTGCTGTTAAATAGTGTTTTAAAACACCGTCTGCCAGAATTAGGAGAAATTAATTTAAAAATTGTATTGCAGCAATATGTATATATAAAACCAGAATAAACAAAAATTCCTGGGACTGAAACACCCATAGCAAAAAGAAATGTGAAGTCTTTGCAGAAACAGAGATTAAAGTTGTCGACAACTGAAAACCCAGCAATGAAACCCTGAACAGCAAATTGCTTTTGCACTAGGCATGCAAAACTCAATACTGAGGATCCAGATGACTCCTCAGAAATGAAAAACAGCCTGTCCCTGAGCCAGCACTGTGACCTGGAGGTCAAGAAGGCCAACAAAATACTGGGGGCATCAGGCCGAGCATTCCCAGCGGGTCAGGGAGTGCCCCTGCCCCTGTGCCCAGCCCTGGCAGGCGCCTCTGCAGCGCCGTGCCCAGCTCTGGCATCCTCAGCACAGCGGCACAGGGAGCTCCCGCAGGGGGACAGAGATGCTGAAGGGCCTGGAGAGATCCGTGCCCAGGGAAGGCTGAGGGAGCTGGGGCTGTTCAGGCCGGAGAGGAGCCCCAGCTGAGAGGGGCTCTGAGCCCTGGGGGTCCCTGTGTGCAGGGACGGGCAGAGCAGGGCCCGGGCTCTGCTCCAGGCCTGGCACCGGAGCCACGGGCTGGGCCTGAGCCCAGGAACTGCCCCTGCACGGGAGGCACAGCTTGTGCCCTGGGCAGTGCCCAGCCCTGAGCAGAGCCCGGAGAGGCTGTGGAGCCTCCCTGCTGCACATCCCAGACCCATCTGGACACAGTGCTGTGCTCTGGGATGGCTCTGCCTGAGGAGGAAGGTGGGACCAGACGTGACCCACAGCGGTCCCTCCCAACCCGACCCACGCCGCCATTCCGATTTACTTCGTCCCTTTCTGAAAACCTGACGGCAAACCGCCAGCGCCTTTCGCTCCGCACCCGCCAAACCCGCACCCCGGGGCCGGCGGGGACGAAACCAATCAACCGAATTAACAAATTAACGCCGCTCGCGCAGGAACACCGAGGCCACGCCCCCCCTCTGACCACGCCCACGCGAACGCGCCCTCCCCTGTCCCCGCCTCGCGTGTCCCTCTGCGGCTCCCGTAGCGGCCGCGGCAGCGCGGGGCTCCGGCGGCGGGGCGGGAGCGGCCCCGGTGAGTGCGGGGGCACCGCGGCCCCTCGGTCACACCGCGGCCCCTCGGTCACACCGCGGCCCCCTCGGGGACACCGCCGCTCCCCTCCGCTCCCCCCGGGGTCGCGCCCAAGCGGCCGCGCTGCTCGGGCCCCGGGTGTGACCGGGAACGGGGAGCGGAGCCCGCGGGCAGCACGTGGGGGGGGACCGGGCCGCGCTCGGTCCGCAGCGGCCGGGGGTTGTTTTCGTTTGATCCGAGGCGCTCTGGTCGCCGGTTAATGGCTGTAAATGGGCCTTTGGGGTTGCCTGCGCGATTTTTTGGTGGTAAAACCGAAGAAACGCGCGCGTGTTGCTCCCCGTAACGCCCCCGGTGCTCCGGGGCTGGTGTGAACCTGCCCCGGGTGCGCTCGGCGGAGCGGCCGCGGTTTCCATCTGCTCTCGCAGGGACGGAGCCCTCGAGCAGCCCCCACAGCTGCATTGGCCTTTCGGAGATTCTGCCAGAATGCTCGGGGTGCCCAAACTTAACGGCAGGTTTTAAAAGAAGCCAACAGCAAGTGTAAAAAAAAAAAAACAAAAACCACAAAAAAACCCGAACAGGAAGCTTAAAAGTATTAACAGAATTCAGTCTTTGTGACTCCTTAATTTTCCTCGTTGTGTCTGAGGAAGAAGCCATCCCGTCCCTGCTTTCTTTGCTGCTCAAGCTGATGTGAAGCCAAGGGGGATCGGTTCCCACCTGGAGCAGGATTTTTCTCCTCGCCGTGGTGCTGCACGTGCCAGCGAGGCGTAAAGCGACCAAAAATCCCTCTGCAGGATGAGATCCCCACTCATTCCTGAAATAGCGAGAGCGGGGGTTGTTGTTTTCCCCCGTGTTTATTTTAGCTGAGCGAATGAAATCCGACTCTGCAGCGTTCCCACCCTCCCCCGTGGCGTTGTTTTCCCACTCCGTGCAGTAACAGGTGGAAATGCTGTTCTGTGCAGGTGAACCAGCTTTGTCTTGCTCAGCTGCAGGTAACCGCCGATTCCACTGAGGCAGCAGCTCCTCCTGAGGAATTAAGGTAATTAATGCTCCCTTTGAACGCAGCTTATTGCACCCAAGAATTCTCAAAGCATCCTTGTTAGGCGCTGTCAGCATTTTCTCCTCGGGAGGTTCTGTGGAAAAGGCCTTGGGTGCCGGCAGAGGTGGCAGATGTAACTTCTTCACTTCGCTCCTTGACGAAATTTGTGCGTCACAAGTGCTCAAGTGTTTTGTTTTGTGTTTCCCCTCCTGCTGTAAGCAGGGGTGGCTGAGCAGTGGATACTGGTGAATGATTGGGATGAAGCTGGAGACGCAGAGACACCTTCAGTCTCTGCATTATCCCAGTTCCTTCACGATAATCACTGCTGCAGCTCCTGCATCTCTGAACAGCTGCAGTCAAAATTCCTTTCCCAGTCAATCCCAACAAAAGACTGCTCTCCTCAGCAGGAGGATGAAATACCTTCATTTACAAAGTGAGGGGTTTGGTTTTTTTTTCTTCTGTTCACGTCTCTGAAAAAATGCCACCTAATTGAAGTAATCGCTTTTATGAGTTTTATTTATACTTCTTATTTTAATGGAATAAATTTTATTTTAAACTAGTTGTAGTTTTTATGTCCTAATGGCACGGGTTTGATTTTATTATTTTGTTAATGGCTTTTCCTAGGCAGGTGGTGCTGATCACCAGCCTGTGGCACTGCGGAGCGCCTGACACTTGGTCTGAGTTATTTGTGTGCCTTCTCATGGAGGCCTTTCCACACAAATCTCTCTCATTAGAGAATCAGGCACAACAAAACCAGCTAAAATATCCACTTCTGTTCCTGCAGGAAAATGCTGAGAAGTCTGCAAGGACTCGTCTGCCGCTCTCTGAAGGTGAGTCCTGCAAGAGCCTGGTGCTATTTCCGATATTCCAGCTGTCCCGTGGTCTGGAATGGCAATTTACAGCTAAATTTACAGTAGGGTCACAGATAATTTACAGTAAAAAGTGAAATTATTCTTATATTTGTCAGCTAAAACCTCGGTGGCTCCTCTAAGGTGGGGGTGTCAGCTCCCACTGTGGGCTAAGGAAAGAGCTGGTCCAGCATTTCCACGTTTCCCTGAGGAGTCTGGGGAGAGGGGGCCTGGCTGAAACCTCCCTGAGGTGCTGAGATCCTGCACCTTCCATGCACGTGTTTTCTCAGGGAACAGGGATTGATTGTTCCACTTGCTCTGCGGGGCTGGAACCTGCAGAGGAAGAAGCCACCAGCCTTGCACAGACCCCGTGCTGCTGGTGGGAGGAGTTTTGCCAAAAATCGTGGAATCATGGAATATCCTGAGCTGGAAGGGCCCCACAAGGATCATGGAGTCCTGCCTGGATAACCCCAACAATCCCATCCTGTGCTGTGCCCATTCCCTGCGGAGCCTGGGCAGTGCCTGAGCCCCCTCTGGGGGAAGAGCCTTTTATTTTATTCATTTTCTGAGCCAAAAGGTGGCTCCGTGCTTGGGCTGGGTGTCGTGATCCCAGCTCACAGCAGCTCTGTGTTATCCCGAGAGCCTCCTTAAACCCTAAGCAGCAGCAGGAGCTCGTGGTGCATGTCTGGAATGGCTTCCTGATGGAACAGAGCTCCAGCTGTGCTCTTTGCTGCTGCCTCTTCCAGGCTTTTCCCCTGGAGCACTGCGACGTGGCCGAGGGTGGCTGCAGATTCCTTTTGCAGCTCTGGCTCGGCAGTGCTTCCCTTCCCGGGCAGCTGCAGCTCGGCATTCCTGAGCCTGGGATCTGTGGGACACGAGGGAACAGCCTGGGATCTGTGGAATACACGGGAACAGCCTGGAATTCCTGAGCCTGGGATCTGTGGGACACATGGGAACAGCCCAGAATTCCTGAGCCTGGGATCTGTGGGACACATGGGAACAGCCCGGAATTCCTGAGCCTGGGATGTCTGGAACAGGCAGGAACAGCTCGGGATCCATGGAACACGCAGGAACAGCTCGGGATTTCTGGAACACGCAGGAACAGCTCAGGATCCATGGAACACACGGGAACAGCTCGGGATCCATGGAACACGCAGGAACAGCTCGGGATCCATGGAACACGCAGGAACAGCTCGGGATCTCTGGAACACGCAGGAACAGCTCAGGATCTGTGGAACAGACAGGAACAGCCTGGAATCCATGGAACACTCAGGAACAGCTCTGGATCTCTGGAACACGCAGGAACAGCTCAGGATCTGTGGAACAGACAGGAACAGCTCTGGATCCATGGAACACGCAGGAACAGCTCTGGATTTCTGGAACACGCAGGAACAGCTCTGGATTTCTGGAACACGCAGGAACAGCTCCACCTCATGGCTCGGGACTCCCGCTTCATCCCCAGGCGCCACGTGATGATTCGCTGCCATTTCAGGCATCCCGGCGAGGCGACTCCTGTCCTTTGGCAGATGGAAACTTATCCCGAAATCCGCTCCCTGCTCCCGGGGAAAATGGCCTGGGGAGAGGCTGGGGGACGGGGGAGCCTGGTGGCTGAGCTGGGGGTGGCTGTGCAGAGCTGCACGGGGATTTCTGTGCGTGTTTCTGGCATTCCAAAGCCGAGGGATCGATGCTGAGCTTTTTTTCAGGAGGAGGGATCAAGGGGCACCTTGCTGCCCTAAACTCAGGATATAAAATCCTTCAGCAGGGGGGTCCTGAGGCGTCTGCAGGCTGGTTAAAATGTGGATTTTGTAAAGGGAAACAGTGAGTGGTGAAGTGCAAGTCTGTATCTGTGGAGCCCAGGGCAGCTGTGAGCGGGGCTGTGTTGGCTTTGTAGCACCCCAGAGGAGCCATTCCCTCTCTCCAGGTGCTCCCACAGCCCACAAAGGCAAATTCCAAAGCAGCAGGAGGCTGCAGGGAGGTTTGGGAAAGAGCTGCCCTGCCAAGGCTGCGAGTGACAGTGTCGAACGGGACAGGTGGAGTCATTTACAGGTGGGATGTGCTGTGTTGATGGGAAAAAATAGAAATTTAATGTGTTTGGCTGCAAGACCAGAGGACTGCACTTCAAGACAAGTCTGCTCACACTTGGATTCTGACTTCCACTCACGAGGAGCTGACTTGTGTCCCATAGAGATTCCAGGTGCTGCTGAGCTCAGTTTGGGCTTTTTAAAACATGAGATTGCTAGTGCTGGTTTGATGAAGCATCATTCAGCTCGAGGCCGTATCTGGACATCCCTAAAATCTGAACACAGAGCAAGAATTTCATCCCTGCTTCATTTTCCTTCACCGCTGCCCTGGTCAGGGATAAGGATTTGTGTGGGAAAGGATGAGCAGAGCCCTCACACACCCACCTGGGGCTGGAGGAGGAGGGAATTTGGGATCACAGAATCACGGGATGGACTGGGTTGGGAGGATCCTCACGCCACATCCACTCCCACCCACGGGCAGGGACTCCTTAATTAGACCAGGCTGCTCCAAACCCCATCCAGCCTGGCCCTGGGCACTTCCAGGGATCCAGGGGCAGCCACAGCTTCTCTGGTTCAAGGATGCTGAAGGGAAGTGAGAGGGATTCTGATTCCAGGCTGGGGGTGACTTAGGGCTGGCGTTTTCCAGCTGATCAGGTGACAAGAGTCGCCTTCTGTAATTATTAATGTATTAAATTGGCATCTCTGTGCCTTGCTCAAGGCTGTAGATTGTCACCTCCATGGATTTTAAACTGAACAGAGCCAAATAATCCATCCTAAAGGATCATTTGGATTCGAGGAGGAAAAGGACAACGTGGGAACAAGATGTGTTGGGTGACCTCCCTATTTGCAGTTTGTTCCAGAGGGTCCAGGCTGCTCCAATTCCTTCCCTAACAGGAGGGCAAGTGCCCAAATGCTGACGGAGTCACCTGGAATGTGGGTGATCCCACCTCCAGTGGAGCCCTTGTGGCTTTGCCCTGGCCCCCCGAGGGGCACTGGGGTGGCAGCAGAGCCGAGGCAGCTGTTCCTGGCTCTGAGCTTTGCATTCTGCTGCTCTCACCCAGACAGACAAAACAGCAAAGTGCTGGCTCAGTTCAGCTGCAGCTGGCCCTGTCGGTGCTGCGAGGGGCTCTCAGCTTCTCCCAGGGCCTGTCTGGAGGATGCACTTCCTAAATCATTGACAAACGTTTGTGTTTTCTTTCACCACGACGCAATAAAATGCTTGTCCTGCCGCTGCTCGCTTTTCTTGCCCGTTTTGGCTGGGCTTTGCAGGCGGGTTTCAGCAGTCTGTCTGGGGGAAAACGAATTAATCAGCTTAGCTGGCTGTTTTGGTTTCTCAGCCACGTCCGTATCCTAATGCCGGAGTCTGGATGCAGGGACGCAGTCAGGGGAATCAGTGCGGGGAGTGTAATTATAAATATCGAACAGCGGGCAGAGCCGCGCTGATCGCTGGCTGATTGAGGTGATTATGGATTGCCCGACAGCCTGAACCTTCAGGGCGCTGCCACTCCTCGGTGTAGGCAGAGACGTGGTGGGCGCTTCCCTTAACGGCTGGATGCGGGGTCTGAAGGAATTTTCGTGGGGTGAAACTCAGGCGCAGGGCTCGGCTGCCTGGGGTGGGTGGCACTGCCTGGGCTGGGGAGGGTTTCAGCGCCGGTATCCCGCTGTGAGATCTGGTTCTGCAGCACTCGGGTTTTCCCGATGAATTCCCGCGCTGACGCCCGGCTTTCGTTCCGATTGCGATCCCAGCTCAGCTCGGGGTTGCGCGTGCCTCGGCGGGGTCGGGCTGCGAGCGCTCGGGGCACAGCTCCCTGCGCCGCTCTCCACCGGCAATCCTTGGCTGCTCAGAGCTTTGCCGTCTCTGTGCTTTGTTCTCCCCTCAGCTGGAGCGTGGCTGTGCCCTCCACACGGCGCCCAGGGCTGGCCTGAGCTCCGTGCCCAGCCAGGAGCGGCCCCGAGCAGTTTTCCACACCAGCGAGAGCGACCCGGTGAGTGACTGCGCAGGGGTGGGGGTCCTGGGTGCCACCGGGGGTCCTGGGTGTCACCAGGGCCATGCTGGGTGTCACCAGGGCTGTGCTGGGTGTCACCAGGGGTTCTGGGTGTCACCAGGGCCGTGCTGGGAGCCACCAGGGGTCCTGGGAGCCACCAGAGGTCCTGGGTGTCACCAGGGGCCATGCTGGGTACCACCAGAGGTCCTGGGTGCCACCAGGGCTGTGCTGGGTGCCACCAAGGGTTCTGGGTGTCACTAGAGGTGCTGGGAGCCACCAGGGGCCATGCTGGGTGCCACCAGGGCCGTGCTGGGTGCCAGAGGTCCTGGGTGCCAGCAGTGCTGCCAGGGGCTGTGCTGTTCCAGGCAAGGGGGTACAGACCCAAACCTAGGGAACGGCCGTGGCTGTGCAGGGCAGCTGCTCAGGATGGGGCTGCTCTGCCTGAGAGCTCCTGCGAGCAGGTATTGATCCCTCCTCCAGAGCTGCACACACGAGAGAGCTTTGCTGAGCCTGGCTTAGCTCGTCATCAGACACCCTTCATTTCAACTCCAGGGTTATTCTTCCCTGGAAAAGCCTCCCTGAGCTGGCAGCGAAGGAGATAAAAACCGCAGCCCAGACGACCTCAGCGTCACAATTCCAGCCTCACGACTCTTGTCTCGAGCACAAAACGAAGGGGAAGGGATGAAGGGAGCAAGGCTTGGAGGTGCTTTTCTGCTGCCTGTGTAATTGGAGTCTCCCGGTGCCGATTCCTCGGGGGTCTCTATGGAAACGGCAGCGGGAGATGATGTGCTGCACGTGACCCGGTGTCTCCACGGATTGCACAGCACAGGCCAGATGGTCACCATTGTCCCCACCATCCTGTGCCTGCTTTTTTGTTGCCAGGCAACTGGCTCGGGAATTCCGACTCCTGCCCGAGCTTTGGCGCAGCTTTGGGTCGCTCCAGCGGCAAACGCTGGCGCTCCCCAGCTCCTGCACCAGAAAATTCCATTTAAACGGCGCTGAGAACGACGCCAAACACGGCATTTTCCATCAGAGGTTGTGTGCCCTTCCACCAGCAAAGCTCCCAAAGACGCTGGCCCGCGTTACGTGGGAGAGTGAAGGGATTTGTGAAGTCAGGGGATGGAGCTGAGAATGAAGATGGGCTCTGGAGTTCTGCTCTGCTCTTTGAGCCGTGGAAAACCACAGGTGCTGTCGGTCTGTGTCCGACACGTGCAGGAGAACTCCAGGGAATCCAATCCTCAGTTCGAAGTGAGGTTGGGAAAAGCCTCAAGTGTCACTTCACGGCTCTCCTCCTTTCAGCAGGGCACCTCTTGAACAGCCAGGATTTATCATTTTCCCCCTGCTGCAAAGATTTCCTGACCACCAACCCCAGCTTGGCAGCTCCAGCAGCTCAGCCCTTTGCTGAATGGCTTCTTCCCTAGAAATCATTCCTTGAACCAGGAGTTCCTCAAATCCTGCAAGGTGAACCACAGAGTCCAGGACACCCTGGCCTGTCCTGGGAGAACATTTCCTAGGGAAATGTGGGACAGGGAATGGTTGCTGAGGGGAAGGGGCAGAAGGTGAGAGCAGAGGTGTAATTTCTGCTGAAACGCTGCAAATCTGGTCTGAAGAAGGGAAGAGAGATTTAACAAGAATCCTGGGGCCAGAAAATTCATGGCTGTGCAACAGAGCTACCAGCAGTGGTCCATGAAGGGCCCACCAAGAAGTGGGAAAAGCCAAATATTCCTGGCCACATAGGCAGAAGACACACCTGCACATAAAATAAAGAAAAGAAGGAAATGGTTATATTTGCTATTGTGCACGCCAGTTTTTATGTATAACAAGAATAAAGAGAAAGATATTTTTACTTTAAATCCACGGAAAAAACGCAGAAGGCAGAGCAGGACAAGATCTAAGCTTCAAGGAGTAACACGAAACTGCTAAAAGTCACACAGGAAGGGCTGCAGAGCAGTCTCAGTTTACTGTCCTAATTAGACAAGGCACAAAAAGCAACAGGAAATCAGGAAGTGCTTTGCAGGTCCTGCATGGCAGGAAAAGAGAATAATGAAGGGGGAAATCAGGCATTGAACTCTCAGATCCCAGTGACAGCAGCTTCTTGCTGTCATTGTGGTGAGAGCTGCAGGTACACACTGGGAATAAATGCAGCAGGATTCCAATCCGATGGAGGAATGGCCCTGATCACTGAGGTCACCACAAGTGGAAATTACTGCCCCAGAAAAGAGATCGTGAGCTTTGAAGCCTCCAACCCCAGTACCCAAACGTGGGAATCACTCCTGGGAGGCAGCAGCCCGAGGCAGAAAACGTCGTTTTGTCCCAGAGGAAAGCGAATGTGACAGCAGCAGGTAGCTCAAAAGGGTGGCACAGCTCTGCTGGTGGAAGCTGAGGTGAATTCCCGGAGCACGGGGCCACTGGTGCCCCCCGAAACACGAGCTCAGGGCATCCCTTCACTGTTCAGTGCCACGTGGTGTCGGGGCCTTTCCCCGTTCTTGCGGTGGTTTCAGAGTCTTTTGCTCCCCTGCACAGCTCTGAGCCAAGCCGAAGGAAGAGACGGAGTCTTCAGGTTTAGATTTTTCAAGGTTGCATGTTTGGTTTATTGTTTCTTATCTTACAATTCTCTCAGAGTCCGACAAGATGTTCGCAGCTGCATGGACTCCTCACGTCTCCCCCGTCTCTGGGCTGTCCTTATCTTTTATACTAATTGCTGCGTAATTTATATTTACTATTTCTTACCAATGTCTATCACTATTACTAAAAAGGTCATCTCTACTCCGACCCAGTCCTCACAAACTACTTTGTACCAACGTCAGTGCAGAAATGGAGTGAGGGAAGGAGATGAAGAAGAAGGAGACAACGCCCCAAATTCTCCATCTTGTCCCCATTCACTTCAATGCTAGGAACCTAAAATTACTATTTTCTCACCCTGTGATAAGCTAAACTACTATTTTTCACACTCTTGTGGCCTGTAAACCCTCTCTCAGTGTGGGAAGTTTTTTCCATGGACTGAGATCAAAGCCAGTGTCTCTCTGAGCTCTGGGCTGGGGTCCCAGACCCCCCTGCCCATGTCCCTGACCCTCCAGGGCAGCCAAAGGAATTCCCTGGACTCCATCAAGGTGGGAGCTCCTTTCTTAAGCCCCCTCCAAAGCACCCGCCAGCAGCGTCCTGAGCCCACAATTCCTGCTTGATCTTGCTCTGCCTCCCAGTAGGAGAGCACTGAGCAGAGCTTTCTCCTGCCCCGTGTCCAGGAGAGAGGCACCACCAGTGGGACAATCCCCGTGTTCCCTTCCAGGCCAAGCACACGGAGCAGCACGAGGGTCGCCTGTACAACATCCCGCTGGAGGAGGTGAAGGCTGTGTTCCCCCACGGGCTGCCCTATCGCTTCCAGCAGCAGGTATTCCAGCTTGGAGGGTGCCAGAGCAGCTGTGGCTGCTCCTGGATCCCTGGAAGTGGCCAAGGCCAGGCTGAGCGGGGTTTGGAACAGCCTGGGACGGTGGAAGGGGGTGGGATGTGATGGTCTTAGAACCCAAACTGTTCTGTGAGTCTGAGTGAGGAGAAGCAGATGCACTGGTGGCTGTGGTGTTTTCCTGTTGGAATGAGGGAGGAGTGCAGTTAGTCCTGGCCCTTCTTGCTGTTTTCAACACCTAAAAGAGATGAGTCGACCACCCAGAGCAGCGGCAGAAGAGTTTGAGGGTCCCGCCTCAGGCGTCCTTCATTCCCGTGTTTCTCATCTCTAACCTCCAAGCCCATAATGAATTACAGAAATATTTTTCCATGGCTGTATTTCTGTGTGAAACAGCCTGTCTCATGAAATGAGTTTACATCTGCAACCAAACAATCCTGTCTCCTGATTTGCGTGGTGGGGCTCTGCTCCGTGGGTCAGGAGCAGATTCCTGTGCTCCTCCAGGGCACTGAGCTGGATTCACGGACAGGCCCCAGTCAGTGGAAGCAGGGTGGAAGAGCTGATGCAGAAAATCCTTCCCAGGCACAGGAAGGACAAGAAATTCCTGAAGCAGCGCCTGACCAACCCCGTGGGTGCTGCTGGGCAGAGAGGGCAGAGCTGGGGCTGTTGGGAGCCTCCAGGCAGGGATGGAGCTGAGCTGGGGGCAGCTCGGTCACATCTGCTCCTCTCTCAGATCCGGACCTTCAACGAGGCGCGAGTGATGGTGCGGAGGCCGGCGCTGGAGCTCCTCGGGTACCTGAAGGGCTCCAACCTCGCCCACCCCGCCGTCAGATACGTGATCTGTATCCTTCACCCGCAGGGCACGGCGAGGGCAAACGCAGCTCGTGCACGACAGGCTTGGGTGGTTTTTCCTGGTGCTGTTCTGCTCAGCAGAGACCTTTCTCTGCTTTTCGCTGGACTTAGCTGCCAGCTTTTAATTTCTGTGGTTTTCTTCCCGCTTTGGAAAATATCAACGCATCTCCTTGGCCGCCGTGCTTTCTGGTGGGGGGCTGCCTGCAGTGTTGGCACTGAAGAAAAGGTTTTAGCAGGTTTTGTTGTGAGCCTGAGCTGGCTCAGTCTCCAGGAGGGGATTGTGTAGGTCTGTGCTCAGTGCAGGGACTCCGGGCTCTTCAGGAGATTTGGAGTTTGGATATCTTTATCCCAGCTGAAGGCACAGACCTCCAGAGGGTCAGCACACAGGGCTGCTCAGCTCTGCTCAGCGGGGTGGGGGACAGCGAGCAGGAGCTCTCGGGGTTTGCTGGGTGAAATGCCATCCTCGCTCTGAGCTCCCTTTACGCCCTTTCTGAAGGAATCACAGGCAGGCAGAAGCTGAAGTCGGTTTTTTGAGACTTTCCTTGACAGCCCTTGTTGGAGATGGTGAGAGAGGAACGGGGAAGACCATGACCCTGTGCCACGTGGTTCACTACTGCTCGAGGCAGGGCTGGCTGGTGCTGCACATCCCTGATGGTGAGGAAACCAGGCTCTGGCACCACACCAAACACCAAAAGAAGCCGCTTCAGGAGCTGTAGGACAGCCCACCACAGTCTGTCCTTGTTTGTCTGTAGTGGAGAAAGCTGATATTACAAAAAAGCCCCAAATGAAGTGGAGCATTGTTGGTTATCTTCACCTGCTCACACGTCCTTTGGGTCAGCCTGGTTTTCTCCGTTGTTAACGAGCACGGGAAGAGATCTTTTGGGGTCTGTGCGCCCTCCTCTGATGCCAAGGGAGAGTTCTCCAGTAAGGATGGAGCTGCATCCACCTCTGGGGTGCCAGCACAATAAGGATCTGTTGAAATGAATCCAGAGGAGGCACTGAGAGGATCAGAGGGATCAGGGGAGCAGCTCTGCTGGGAGCACTGGGGTCGTTCAGCCTGGAGAAGAAAAAGCTCTGGGTTTTGATTGTGGCCTTCCAGGACCTAATGGGGCTACAATAAAAATGGAGAGAGACTTTTTACAGGGGAGTGGGGGGGGGAGGACGAGGGGGAATGGCCTCGCACTGCCAGAGGGGAGGTTCAGATGGGATTTTGGGAACAAATTCCCCGCAGTGAGGGTGGGCAGGCCCTGGCACAGGGTGCCCAGAGCAGCTGTGGCTGCCCCTGGATCCCTGGCAGTGCCCAAGGCCAGGCTGGACGGGGCTTGGAGCAGCCTGGGACAGTGGAAGGTGTCCCTGCCATGGCTGGGGTGGCACTGGTTGATCTTTAAGATCCCTCCCAACCCAAACCATTCCACGATTCTGTGACTTTCCTTACCAGAGTCGCAGAATTAGGACAAGCAACACAAAACACCCCACCACCCCCACCTCATACCATTATTTCGACTAAAAAGAATTAAAAATCCCCAAACCAACTGTTTTATTTTGCTCACAGCTCATCTCTGGGTGAAGAACTGCAAGGAGCTTTTGCAGTCTTCCTACAAGAAAACCCGGCTGGATCAGCCTCTGCAGGCTTCTGTCTGGCTCAAGAACTTCAAAGCCTCCAATGAACGTTTCCTGCAAGAGGTTTGTGGCTGCAAACCCCTCCTGTGCCCCGTGCTGCACCTCAGGGGCTGTAGGAAAAGCACTTCAGGTCCCCTCTGTGGTGGGGGATACTTTGCCCAGATTCTGCAATCCAGCCTTGCTTTGCCTCCTTTCCTTCCCCAATCTGCTCATAGTTTTCTTCCCACAGATAAAAACACAAAAGAAATACCTGTGGGGCAAACAAGAGAGCACAGAGGAGGGCAGACCTCTGGGGGAAGTGGTGGAGCAGGTAAGGAACAACCACTGCTGCTGCTGTGGTTCCACCTCGTACCAGAGGACCCCATCGCTGTGCTTGTGGAACAGATTGATCCTAAAGTCTCAGAGATGTGAGTCCTGGGAAACAGGAGGTGTCTCCCTGTCAGCAAAGGATGGAGGGTGTGGCAGATCTCTAAAGAAAACTGTACAGAGAATTTGGGCAGAAGACAAAGTTAGAATCTGAAATTCCCATGTTTGGATGCTCAAACTGCTCCTTGGATAGGAACAGAGCTGTTGTTGACTCTCAGTTTGTCTGCCCCCGAGGAAGGGCAGCCCAGAAGCCTCCAGAAACAGGAGGTGTCTCCCTGTCAGCAAAGGATGGAGGGTGTGGCAGATCTCTAAAGAAAATTTTACAGAGAATTTGGGCAGAAGACAAAGTTAGAATCTGAAATTCTCATGTTTGGATGCTCAAACTGCTCCTGGGATAAGAACAAAGCTGTTGCTGACTCTCAGTTTGTCTGCCCCCGAGGAAGGGCAGCCCAGAAGCCTCCAGAAACAGGAGGTGTCTCCCTGTCAGCAAAGGATGGAGGGTGTGGCAGATCTCTAAAGAAAACTGTACAGAAAATTTGGGTAGGAGACAATCTGAAATTCCCACGTTTGGATGCTCAAACTGCTCCTTGGATAGGAACAGAGCTGTTGCCGACTCTCAGTTTGTCTGCCCCCGAGGAAGGGCAGCCCAGAAGCCTCCAGCATCCCCCCTTAGCATGAGCTGCAGGCTGAGCTCTGTGCCTCGTGCTCCCCGCAGGGTCTGGCTCGCGTCAGGAGCGCCAGCGACGCCGTGGGAGTGGTGCTGAGGGAGCTCAAGCAGCAGAGTCGCCGCGGCTCCTTCCGGCTGCTGGTGGCCGTGGACGGCGTCAACGCGCTCTGGGGACGGACCACGCTGAGGAGGGAGGACAGGAGCCCTGTGAGGATGAGACTTCTTGGGGCTGCCTAAGAACAGGCCGGATAAAATGAAGGGAATAAAAAGCGGTTCTATTTATTGAAGGGCTTTCAGGTGCATTTAGGGCAGACAAAGCTCCCCTCAGGGCTACGCCCCAAAGATGGGTGATGGCTCATGGGTTTTTACCTTTTGCATGTTGGGGGTTAATCTTCCAATTAGAGCTTCAGGTAATGGAGTAATTTACCCCAAGTTTGCACCCTTTTGTTCCGATTCTCAGGGCCTGAGGCAGTGAGGTGTCCTCGATTCCCAGGCCTGGAGAGGAATTGTGTCTGACCAAAAACCCGGAAAGCCGCAGCTCACGCTCTGTATGGAGTTTAGAGTTATAAAGAATCACAGGATTACAAATAGATGAAACAACACAAAAGTTGAAATCCTAAGGCATCGTCCCCCCCCTCATCATCCCCCCAGAGCTCTGCCCTGGGACAGCCCTGATTGCTGCTGTCAGAGGGAGCAGGGAGAATGTTTGGTTCTGGTTTAGTTCTATGGCAATCCCTGAAAATGTTCATTTGGCTTTGGAGGCGCCTGAAAGGTTCCTGTTGTGCTTTAGACAATTTTTACTGAATTTTTCCTGCCTCTCCCTGAGACAGAAGTGCAGGTGGGCGTTGTTGGAGAGGCAGGGCCTGGGTGTTGCTCAGTGCAGCATGACTCAGGCTCGACGCTGCTGCAGGGCGAAGGGAAAGCAAAGGAAAACAAAACGTGCCCGAAGGGTACAAATGATGCTGCCAGCCTCATTGGAAGGGGAGGGGAGGGGAATTTGTGTCTCAGATAGGAGCTGCTGGCAATAAAAAAGTGATGCAGACAATCTTCCCCCAGGTTTCTCCAGAGGAGCTGACGCTCGTGCACAACCTGCGCAAGATGGTGAGGAATGACTGGGTGAGTTCCAGGCTCTGCCTTTGGCTCTCTCACTCCCAGCAGTTAAAAGCTGCCACAAGGCCAAAGCCACGAGTCTGCCACTGCTGAAGGAGAGCACAGGCACAGCATCAGTGTTTGTGACACCACCTGAGGAGAAGGAGAACAGGTCGGAATCTGTAGCAGCATTTCCTGATTCCCGTGCCAAGCTCCAGACCCTGAGCTGGAGGTGTCTGACAGCCCTTGGGACAGTTTGGGTTATGATTTTTATTCCCCTGCCAAGCTCCAGACCCTGAGCTGGAGGTATCTGACAGCCCTTGGGACAGTTTGGGTTATGATTTTTATTCCCCTGCCAAGCTCCAGACCCTGAGCTGGAGGTGTCTGACAGCCCTTGGGACAGTTTGGGTTATGATTTTTATTCCCCTGCCAAGCTCCAGACCCTGAGCTGGAGGTGTTTGACAGCCCTTGGGACAGTTAGGGTTATGATTTTTATTCCCCTGCCAAGCTCCAGACCCTGAGCTGGAGGTGTCTGACAGCCCTTGGGACAGTTTGGGTTATGATTTTTTTGAGCTAAGGAGAACTCCTGGTTTCTGAACATTTTGTTGTAGGAGGTGAACTCCTCCTGCTGCTTTTTCAATCCCCTGGATGCTCAGAGCTAGAACAAGTAGATTTAGAGGTATATAGGAAAGTCTCTTTTAAAGTATTTCACTTGTTTGCATAGAAAACCAATATAGGAAAGAAAAGTTTCAACGCCAGCCGTGGGAACATGAGCTGTGGATTTTCCCTGTGCTCACCTGGATTTGGAGCAGCCAGGATTAGTGTGGTCAGGAACATGATAAAAAGTTAACTTTGTAGAATTTTTGAAGAATCCAGATCCCAAAATGGGATCTTAAAGCCCATTCAGTGCCACCCCAGCCACAGCAGGGACACCTTCCACTGTCCCAGGCTGCTCTAAGCCCCGTCCAACCTGGCCTTGGGCACTGCCAGGGATCCAGGGGCAGCCACACTGCTCTGGGCACCTGTGCCAGGGCCTGCCCACCCTCACAGCCAGGAATTCCTTCCCAAAATCCCATCTATCCCTGCCCTGTCACTGTGAAACCATCCCCCCTTGTCCTGTCCCTCCATCCCTTGTCCCTCTCCAGCTCTCCTGGAGCCCCTCTGGGCCCTGCCAGGAGCTCTGAGCTCTCCCTGGAGCCTTCTCCTCCCCAGGGGGACACCCTCAGCTCTCCCAGCCTGGCTCCAGAGCAGAGAGGCTCCATCATGGAACCTTGGTGGCCTCCTCTGGACTTGCTCCAGCAACTCCATCCTCCAAGAAGAAGATGCCTCAGGGGTTGCTCCTAAACCAGCACGGGGTTTGCAGCCAGCAGGGTTTCTGTTTCTGATCTGCCTTCCAGAGCGGAGGTGCCATCGTGACCACCCTCAGCCAGACTGGTTCTCTCTTCAAACCCAGCTCAGCCTACACTCCCCAGGAGCTGCTGGGAAAGGTGAGTCGTGGCCTCTTTGTTTGTTTTTTGCCCTCTTCACATTGGGAGACAAACAAAAATCTTGGTTGGTGCCGTGGTTCTGTTCAAGGGGACACTGTTCAGGGTGTCTGTGGTCACACACGTCTTTGTGCCAGGAGTGTCCTGGGGTGTGCCAGGGTTAGGGCAGGGCAGGGAATTGTCCCTGCTCTCGCCTCGAGTCCTGGGGGCACTTTGGGCATCACAGTCTATGGTCTGAAGCTGCTGGAGAGCGTCCAAAGGAGGGACATGAGGATGGTGAAGGGTCTGGAGGATGAGGAGCATCTGAGGGCATTTGTCCAGCTGGAGAAGACTGAAAGGAGACCTCAGGGCTCTGCAGCTGCTCAGGAGGGGCAGTGGAGTGGCAGCTCCGATTTCTGCTCCCTGTGACCAGGACAGGACCCAAAGGAATGGCTGGAGCACAGGAAAAGGCATAGCAGGGAAAGGCTCTTCTCCCAGAGGGTGCTGAGCACTGAACAGGGAATGGGCACAGCCCCGAGGCTGCCGGAGCTCCAGGAACACTTGGACAGTGCTCCCAGGCACAGGATGGGATTGTTGGGGTGTCTCCAGGGCCAGGAGCTAGACTGGATGATCCTCGCGGGTCCCTTCCAGCTCTGGATATTCCGTGACTGAGCTCTGGTTGAGCTCCCAAGGTGTCTGTGCCGTGTCCTCACCCAGCCCCCGGCACTGACCCCGGCTGACCTCCCTTCCCAGGAGGGCTTCGACGCCTTGGACCCCTTTGTGCCCATCCCGGTCCCCAACTACAGCCCGAAGGAATTCGAGAGCTGCTACGGCTACTACCTGGAGCGCAAGTGGCTGCAGCACGAGAAAGGTCAGTGCCCGGGCAGGGGGCAAAACGCGGGGCTGTGCCCTCCCTGCGGTGTCCCAGCCCGCTCCCTCCATCTCTCCCTCAAGCCCTCAACCTGTCTCTCGCAGCGCACACGGAGGACGGGAAGGCGGAGCTGCAGTTCCTGAGCGGCTCCAACCCGCGGCAGCTGGATCGGCTGGCGGGGCCGCTATAGCGCAATAAAGGCTCTGCTCCGCGCTGTCCGTGTCTTTTTCCCGTGTTTTCTTCCCGTGTCTGTACCCGCGGCCCGGCCCCGCTCGTGTCCCCGCCCGTCCGGGGCGGGTCCGGCCGTGACGCGCTCCCGGTTCCTGCGGCGGCGATGCCGGGGGAGGCGGTCACGCTGCAGCTCGGGCACTACTCGGGCTGCGTGGGCGCGCACTGGTGGGGGCTGCAGGTGCGGGGACGGGCTGCGGGACCGGAGCGGGCTCGGGCCGGGGCCGGGGCCGGCTCTGAGCTCTCCTTTCCCCCGTTCCCCGCAGGGCCGGGCCCGGCTCTGATCTCTCCTCTCCCCCGTTCCCCTCAGGGCCGGGCCCGGCTCTGAGCTCTCCTTTCCCCCGTTCCCCTCAGGGCCGGGCCCGGCTCTGAGCTCTCCTTTCCCCCGTTCCCCTCAGGGCCGGGGCTGGCTCTGATCTCTCCTTTCCCCCGTTCCCCGCGGGGCCGGGGCCGGCTCTGAGCTCTCCTTTCCCCCGTTCCCCTCAGGGCCGGGGCCGGCTCTGAGCTCTCCTTTCCCCCGTTCCCCTCAGGCCGCCTCGCTGCGCGGTGCCCCCGAGCCCGGCGAGCTCCGCCCGGCCGCGCTGCTCCGCTTCGGGCCGGGCCCGGGCGGCCCCGAGACCCCGGCGCCGCGGCTGGTGGCGCTGGAGCTGAAAGGTACCGCGGGACGGGCGGGCTCGGGAGGCTCCGCCGCTACCGGCGGCCCCGCCGTCACCGGGCTGTCTTTGCAGGCGGCGTGGGCTCGCTGGGAGCCGATGGAGCGGGCACGGAGCCGCCGGTGAGCTGGTGAGTGCGGGGCTCTGCGCGGGCGGGACGGGGCCGGGCCGCCGCAGCTGCCGCCGCTTTGTGTCGCAGGGACGGGGCCGTGGCCGATTACCGGGACCGAGCCCCGGCCGGGGGCCGCTCGCCGCGGGACACCGGGAGCCGCAGGGTGAGCGCGGCCGCGGGTCCCGGCCCGGGACGCGAGCGGGGGACGAGGGGAAGCGCCCCGGTAACCGGGATTGTTCCCCTAGGGAGACGCCGCCGGGGACGGGAAGGGGAATCCCGGCGCTGCCAGGACAGGTTTGTGCGCGGGTCGGTGCGGGTCGGGTTCCTTCGCTGGGGTGAGAGTTCCAGAAAGGCAGAATTCCCCGGTCCCTGCTGTGGGACAACGTGCTACTGAACAAGGAGAAGGGAAACGATGGGATAAGAGAGCTGGGGCAGAGCAGAAAATGGGCTGAAACACTGGGCAAGTTAAAAACGCGGTTTCTGCATTCACGGGGATGCTCAGAGCTGAAAGGACCTTTGCTGTCCCCTGTCTCCCTGCAGGGGCCCAGGACGCTCCCTCCGTGCGGCTCTGGTCCGATTACCTCAACGTGCACCTGCACCCCAAGAGCGTCTACGTGATCCGGCAGTACCTGCATGATGGGTACGGCCCGGGGCCTGGCCCAGAACCCAAAACACGAGCTGAGTTTTGCCTTCAAGGATGAATAAAAGGGATTAAATAACCCCTCTTTACCTTTTTCCTTTAGGGACTGTGGTTGTCTCGAAGCCTTTGGGCAAGGTGAAAGTCTCCTGCAGGACCCTGCCTGCATCGAGGAGTTGGAAGATCGGCTGCACTTCTATGTTGAGGAGTGTGATTACCTTCAGGTTCACACCTTAGCCAAGCTCCCTTCGCTTCCAAGAAACTTTCTGCTCCAGGTGAAGCAGAATCTGAGACGCTGCCGTTGTTTCCCGCAGGGGTTTCAGGTCCTCTGTGACCTTCACAATGGATTCTCTGGAGTTGGTGCCAAGGTGACAGAGCTGCTCCACGATGAGTATTCACGGAAGGGGATCCTGACCTGGGGCCTGACTCCAGTCCTGAGTACTGTGGGAGTGAGTAAACAGCAGGGAGAACCAAGAACAGGTGCCCAGCCTGGCTTTGACAGGTTCTTGTCCACTCTTTTAAATTCTAATTATTGGATTTTTTCCCCTACAGGACCCTCGGAACAGTTTTTACAGACTGATGAACACGGCCCTGGGCATTGCTCACCTCTCTCGCCACAGCTCTCTCTTCTGCCCTCTGTCACTCAGTGGGAGTTTGGGAATCAAGCCAGAAGCTCCTGTGACGTTTCCATACATAAAATACGATGTAAGTCCTGCACTGGGGTCACCCACCCTGCTTGGCTTTGAGCTCGTGCAGCTTTACCCCTCTCAAAGTGTTTCCTGCAGCGCTTGGGTGGTTTTTCATGCTGCTGTTCTGCTCAGCAGAGACCTTTTCCTGCTTTTCCCTGGGACTTAGCTGCCAGCTTTTAATTTCTGTAGTTTTCTTCCTACTTTGGAAAACATTAACACATTTCCTTGGCCGCTGTGCGTTCTGGTGGGGTGCTGCCTGCAGTGTTGGCACTGAAGAAAAGGCTTTACTACGTTTTTCTCCATGCTCAGAGTAACTCCAGCCTTGCTGGAGCCCTAAGGAGCCAAAGCAAGATAAGGAAACTGGCAGCAAAGCATTTGTTAGCAATCAGCTGGGCTGGAGCTACGGTTACCCAGCCCTGGCATAACCGTTAAACACCTCTTTCAAAAGCACAATTTACAGCCTGCTTAAGTTAAATACACAAAACTGGGTTAAGCAAGGGGTGACTGTGAGCTGCCCTGTAATTCCTGCATCTGTCTCCTCCCCAGGCATCCCTGAACTACCACAGCAGCGCCATTTTGGCAGCAGCACTCGACACCCTCACGGCTCCCTACCGGCTCTGCTCCTTCCAGGGCTCCATGCTGCACTTTGCTGACTCGCTCACCTTCTCTGGGAGGAAGGTGAGGGCAGCTTCCAGCTGTGCTGCAGCTGTTCTGCACAGCTCCAGTGCCAGGAGCGTGCTCCAAACTCCGTCCCCGACTCCAGGTCGTGGCTGCATGGGCGGCTCTTCCCTTCCCTGCCTTATCTGGCTCCTCGCTGCCCGATATCTTAAGTGCCCACCAGCAGGACGTGCCCTGGAAGCTTCTGTCCTCGTGGAGGGAGCAAAAGGTCAGCTGCTGTTTTGCTCAGTCTGTTGTGCTACGAGGAACTTGCCAAGAGAAACGCAGCAGGTAAATCAGCATTGGAACTGCACTTCCTGCAGGGGATTCCTCCCTGGAGACATCAGCTCCCTGCATTCAGAGAGCCAGCTGAAGGCAGGAGCACTCTAGTGACTCAGTGCTGCTAATTTTAGAGCCAAAAAGCTAAAAAGCAGCTGAGGCAGTGATGGTTTCAGGCTGGAAAACCCCAAATTTCCTTTGCAGCAGCTGCCCGGGCCAGCCCCGGTCCTCCTTGCACAGCTGTGAGAGCCCTGAGCAGATGCTCCAGCAATTCTTGCACACCCAATTCCCAGGAGCCTGCAGGTGGGAGCAGGCAGGGGGTGCTGGGTTAGAACAGGGAACACCCGAGGGAGCTCTGGGTGACTTTGTTCATCTCCTCACAGCACATCCCACGTGCTCCAGCAGCCCTGCCACACCCGGCCTCCCTTCCCTCAGTTCTTCTCTCCTCTCCTCACCAGACGAGGCTTCCTCCTGGACAAAGCTCAGGGCAACTCCTCAGGAGGTAACAAACACCCCTCAAACTCTCCACCACAGAAATCAGGGCCTGAGAGAGGTAAAAATTAACAACAAACCCACCCAGCGTGGAGCGCTGGAGGGCACCAGCTGCGAGCGCGGAGCTGAGTCCCAGCAACGCAACCGCTCGTGGAGCGGCGCAGGGCAGGAGCTGGGGTTTTGGTGGGTGTTTGAGCCCTGCCCCGTGTGTGTGTGTGACCCTGCAGGTGTCGAGAGCATCCCCGTGCTGGCAGCGCTGCGGAGCTGCCCCGGGCTGCGCTCGCTGCTGGCGGCGCTGTGCCGGGAGCTGCGGGTGCCAAAGGCGCGGCGCTGCGGCGGCTCCGGCCTGGAACACGACGACGTCCAGGAGGCCCTGGAGGAGCTGAAGACTCTGGCCCAGTGCTATGAGACGGGGTTTGGAGCATCTGAGGATGAAGCAGACTCGGAATAACCCAACTTTTATTTACCGGGGGGGAGTGAGTGGCTGGAAGAGCGCTCCCAAAAATAAAGGGGTTTTTTTTGGAGACGGGCCAGCTGCTGCTTTCTTCTCATTTCACCTTCTTATTTCTGGCCTAAGTTCTCCAGCTGCTCCCAAGGTGTGTTGCAAAGGAGGAAAGCTGCTTTTTTGGGGGGCTGGTTTTGTAGATTTTGGTTGGGTTTTTTTTCGACTGTGCAAAGTGGATTTTCTGCGCCCGTTCAAATGAACCCACACAATAAATAGAGAATTCAGACTGTAACTATCTCACATACAAGCTCCAGAGAAGGGGCTTGACCTGGGGGGGAATTACATCACCACTTGTCCTCCTAACTGGTGCTTTTTATCAATTATGCTAATTACCTAAAACCTAGAAAATGTACTCACCCCTGGCGCAGGAGTGGGCTTTTGTGGACATCTTTCCATAACTGCTCCTGAAGGCCTTCAAATAAAGATCCCCTTTTATATTACCTTCTTACTAAAACGATCTCTAGTTTCGTTTCCAGGCTGGGAAAAAGGCAACAGTTTGTTCCACATGAAAAACTGACATTTTAGAGTACAATATTTACAGGTTCTGGTCAGAGGCTGCCGGGCCCAACCTTCACTCAGTGTCCACAAGTTCTGTTATTTCACTGCTGGAAGCTTCTCAGAGAAGTTCTGGAGAATTTTCTCACCTTACTTCCTGCCTTTGGTTTGGTACAGGCTGGAAGTGCAGCAGGAAATTGAACAAAAACAAGAAAGGAAGGTGCTGTCTCAAGTACCTGTGCAAACTTTTCTCCACAGCACCTTTCTAGCAGCAAACTGGCAAAAAAAAAAAAACCAACAAAAAACCCTCTTCTGGTGCAGTCAGTAGTTGATCAGCTCAGTCATCAGGTTCCTCCTCAGAAAGCAGAAGGTCTTTATCTGACAGCTGGTCTGTGTTACTGGTGCTGGTGGCATCCTCCTCATCTTCAGAGCTGCCGTCACAGGACGTGTGGAACAGCCTCATCAGCTCCCTGAACCTGTGGGACACCTGGAGAACAAGGGAAATCCGGGGTGACAGGTGACCCAAGAGGTGGCACGGGACTGGAATTTCGCGTTACGAAGTTCAGGGTGTTTTGTGACACACACAAAAAAAAAATCAATACCGCAAGTGTTTCATACAAGATTCGGTCACAAAGAGAAATGGAAGAGCAGTGGGTTGTTGTTTTCTCTGGGAGAACAGTTACATTCTCCAGGTAAAATCTGGCAGTTTGGGAACATTCCGAGACAAAAGCAGATCCTTTGTACAAAGAAGCAGGAGGCTGAAACCCTGAGCAGCAGCCGCTGAAACAGCTCCAGCACCAAATGTGCAGCTCAAACATCAGCGTTAACCCTGTCAGAAGGAGCGGGGCACGTGGGATTTTTTGGCACCACTAAAACAGAGCAGAGTTTGGTTTGGATTTTTTTTTTTTTTTCATTTGCAACTGAGATGATTTTTCATCAAATTGAAGTTTGGGAGTCTGATGTGACAGCAGCCTCCCCTTCCTTCCCAGCCCCTGGAGCAGGCAGCTCTCCCTCCTGCCCTCACCTCCCCTCACCTCGCTCGCTGTCTTGTTGCCCAGTTTCTGGGAGATGGCGTGGAAGGTGTCCAGGTGGGCTCCCTTCTCCTGGCAGGTGGTGAGGATGACTCTGTCAGCCTCCCTGCAAAACAAACCCCAGCCTGAAACCACTGACACACCCAAGGGCCCTCAGGCCTGTTCCCAGCTCAGCAACCCCTGAGCAAAGCTCCTTCCTTTACCCCTCCAGCCACCCTCAAGCCCATCTCTAAGCAGAGCTCCTTTAGCTTGGTTTTAAGTTTTTTGAAGGAGAAAAAAAAGATTCTTTCCCAGCCCGAACTGCCAGGAGCAGCCAGCGCTGCTCACGGGGCCGAACTGACGGACTGAGGCACGATCAAAGGGAGGGGGCAGAAATGGGGACACAAAATGAAAAAAAAAAAAAGTCCCAGTAAGAGCTGGAACCAGCGAACACAGCCAGATGCAGGAGGTCAGGCACGAGTACCTGGTCCAGAGCACAACCTTCTCCCCGGTGGAGCTGACTTTGCTGTTCTTGGCACACACGGTGGCCTCTGTCACCCTCTGCTGCTGCTGCTGCTCCTCCTCCCTGTGCCCAGGGGAGGTCCTGCCCGCTCTGGCCTCCGCCTGCAAGCTGCAGCTCGCATTCGACCTTGCTCTGCCCTCGGCAGCATCTCCAGCTCTGTCCTCCTCTGCCTCCAAAGCGCAGCTCTCGCCCGCTGTCGCTTTGCTGCTCGTTGTGCTCCAGCCCTGCTTGGCTTCAGCTCTTCCTCCCAAGGGCAAAGGTGGTGCCTCGAGTTCTTTGCCTCCTCCTGAAGCGAGAGCAGAGCCCCTGGGCTGCTCTGCTGGAGCAGAACGAAGCCCCTCGGTCTGACGGGGGCTCGGTGCACGGGGGGCTCGAGGCCCCGGGGCTGCAGCAGAGAGCAGCAGGTCCCTGCTCAGCCCCAGGGAAGCCTCTGCATTTCCTGCAGGCTGCTTTAGTCCCTCACTGCAAGGGCAGTCTTTGGTTTCTTGAGGTAGTTTTAGAGCAGCTTTCTGTAGCTGTGCCCATCTGGGGCCGGTGGCAGCCGAGTCCCTGTCCTTGGCAGCGTCCACAGCTGCATTGGAACCTTCCGGAACCTGGGCATCAGCAGGGGCAGGCTTTTCACAAGGCCCAGGTCTGCTGGAGGCCACCCTTCCTTCCAGGTGAGATCCTGCTAAGAAACCCAAACAAGGTCAGAGAAGCTGTAAGGAAAAACTCCTGGAGGCTTCATCCCCTGATTTGTAAAGAGATTTTTATTTACAGAGCCTAACGCTGCACACGAGAACGGTTTGGGAGCAGCTTTGTGATTCCACCTGTACTTCAAAAAAGAAAATCTACAGCCCATTTTCCTCACCCTGTGGGTTGCTACAACCAACAGCTGCGTGGAGTGATGAAGATTTAAAAAGTGCATTGCCCAGGGCAAAACTCTCCAGTGAAACAGCCACCGCTGCTCTTGGCACCCTGGTTACAAACCCAGACACGAGACCACATTTAAACTCCTGGATTTAACTGTGTGTTGTCCCCAAGAGCAGCAGGAGCTGAGCCCTGGCTCCAGGGATCTCCCTCGGGGTGTTTGTCCTGCCATAATTGTGTTTCTCCTTGTCTGTACCAGTCTGGAGGAAAAACAAGCACCAGAGAGATCGTTTAAAGGCAGCTCAGAGAGGCGGTGGTTGTGGAGTGCTGTGCTAAAATGGAAACTGGAAAAGAACCACGGACTGGGGACTGGAGCAGCATCCTGGCAAGAGAAGCTTAAACGGAGCAATCGTTGTGGAAAGGGCAGAATATTCTCTAGGCAGGAAAGGTTTTGTTGAAGGGAATGCTGGACAGGTTTGGAGCATCCGGAGTGGAGGAACAAGAGGGGAAAAAAAAAGGGAAAAGATAACAATTAGAAGTTCTCATTAAACTCAATAAATGTGCATGAGAAAGTGCTGAACCTGTGCTCATTTGTGTGGAGAGGATTCTACAGCTGTGTGCAGAAGACAAAAGTTTCACACACCTGGAGACAGAGAGTCCACTTTCCTAGAGACAGCTCTTGTTCTGCTCTGGACGTCCTCTCCCTCCTCTCTGCTCTCCAGGCTTTCTTCTCCAGGTTCTTTGGACGTTCCAGGATCCTTCCCTTCTGGCTGGGGACTCGACTCTCGCTGAGCAAGGCTGGCAGGCAGCTCTTGAGAATCTTTGTTTTTGTAGAATTTGGTTTCGCACACCTGCAAACCAACCCAGGGGCACAATCACACACGTGGGGTCTGGCCACGGCCTTCCCTCCCCAGGCATTCCTGGCCCTGCCAAAGGCTTCACTTTGGCATTGTGTTTGCTTTAGAAATATGAATATTATTATAATTATTATTATAATTATTATTATGAACAGGCATGGATCTTTTCACATAGTGACCACGCCAGCATCTTCCACTTAAAAAAAACCCCTTATTCTTAACCCAGAAGAACATAAGAAATGACATCATTCAGCAGAGCAAGGAGGGGCAGTAGGAAGTGAGGAGCAGAGCGGTGGGACAGGGCCAGGCAGGTGCAGCCAGAGCTCCAGACAGGGAGGCACCACTGCTTTGATTCCCTTCCTCAGCCCATTTTTTGGGAGACAGGAGGCCCCAGGATGATCCCAGAAAGGAGACCTGGCAGGACTCCACTGCCCCCTGAGCACTCCGGGCCCCTCCACTGACCTTACTGCCACAATGGCTGCAGCTCCTCCTTTTGCTTTTCTTTAGCTTGAGATCGCTACTCCCTTCATGGCAGGAACACGAACATTCCTTCATCCCGTCCACCCACTCGACCTCCTGCAAACAGACAGACTCCAGCTGACAGACAGACAGACTCCAGCTGACAGACAGACAGACTCCAGCTGACAGACAGACAGACTCCAGCTGACAGACAGACAGACTCCAGCTGACAGACAGACAACACTCCAGCTGACAGACAGACAGACTCCAGCTGACAGACAGACAACACTCCAGCTGACAGACAGACAGACTCCAGCTGACAGACAGACAGACTCCAGCTGACAGACAGACAGACTCCAGCTGACAGACTCCAGCCGACAGACAGACAACACTCCAGCTGACAGACAGACTCCAGCTGACAGACAGACAACACTCCAGCTGACAGACTCCAGCCGACAGACAGACAACACTCCAGCTGACAGGCAGACAACACTCCAGCTGACAGACAGACAGACTCCAGCTGACAGACAGACAGACTCCAGCTGACAGACAGACAGACTCCAGCTGACAGACAGACAACACTCCAGCTGACAGACAGACAGACTCCAGCTGACAGACAGACAGACCAGACTCCAGCTGACAGACAGACACACTCCAGCTGACAGACAGACTCCAGCTGACAGACAGACAACACTCCAGCTGACAGACAGACAGACTCCAGCTGACAGACAGACAGACAGACTCCAGCTGACAGACAGACAGACTCCAGCTGACAGACAGACACACTCCAGCTGACAGACAGACAACACTCCAGCTGACAGACAGACAACACTCCAGCTGACAGACAGACAGACTCCAGCTGACAGACAGACAGACTCCAGCTGACAGACAGACTCCAGCTGACAGACAGACAGACTCCAGCTGACAGACAGACTCCAGCTGACAGACAGACAGACTCCAGCTGACAGACAGACAACGCTCCAGCTGACAGACAGACAGACAGACTCCAGCTGACAGACAGACAGACTCCAGCTGACAGACAGACAGACTCCAGCTGACAGACAGACAACACTCCAGCTGACAGACAGACAACACTCCAGCTGACAGACAGACAGACTCCAGCTGACAGACAGACAACACTCCAGCTGACAGACAGACTCCAGCTGACAGACAGACAACACTCCAGCTGACAGACAGACAACACTCCAGCTGACAGACAGACAACACTCCAGCTGACAGACAGACAGACAACACTCCAGCTGACAGACAGACAACACTCCAGCTGACAGACAGACAGACAACACTCCAGCTGACAGACAGACAACACTCCAGCTGACAGACAGACAACACTCCAGCTGACAGACAGACAGACTCCAGCTGACAGACTCCAGCTGACAGACAGACAACACTCCAGCTGACAGACAGACAGACAACACTCCAGCTGACAGACAGACAAGACTCCAGCTGACAGACAGACAGACTCCAGCTGACAGACAGACAGACTCCAGCTGACAGACAGACCAGACTCCAGCTGACAGACAGACAGACTCCAGCTGACAGACAGACACGGAACAGGGGCCAGGGCGCTGCGACGCCCGCAGAGAACTGAAGCGATGATGGCGAGCAAAGCACAACAGTAACGTCCCCATCCCGTTTCCTCCAGCTCTGTGAGGTTGCTGCCACGTCTCTCAGCCACACAATTTATTTATCCCCGTGCATTTGCTCGGAGAAACACCAGGGAGTTTCCCAGGCCCACCTTGTCGGGGTGTTGGCCTCCGATCTCTTTGCGCCTCTTGTTTCTGGTGGCTCCGTGAATCTTGGGCGGCTCGTCCTCCTCTTCTACATCTGGCAGAGACACCTCTTCAAACCCGTCAAACTACAGCAAAACAAACACCAGCTGCTCTCAGGTGGTCAAGTTTTGTTCTCCCCAGAAAACAAACAAAAAAAAAACTGTTCAAAAATTTCAAGAGTTTGCTTCAGTCCACCAGCAGCTGTCCCACCCCACTGCTTTCCTCTCTCTGGAACTGCACCCTCTTAACTGAGTTCTTCCAGTTCGAACAGGATTCTTATCTCTGCTTTTATCATTTCTGGTTTTAGGGAAATGATTCCTCCACCTCATATTCCTTCTCTTCCGTCCAGTTGATCTCCTCAAAATCTCCCATGCGGCTGGCTGAGGGCCGGAGGTGATCAAAGAAAACAGAGAACTCGTCCTGCAGGTGGTCATGGCCCTTCAACAGCTGCCACATCTGGGTCTTCAGCTGGAAGATAAAAACCCAGAGAAAACGAGTCTCATTCCACATCATCTCATCGCCCTCTGAAGGATTCTCAGAGCCAGGGGAGCACCAGGGTTTGTTACAGCTCCAGTCTGGAAGTTGCTGCTTGCATGGGAACAACTCCCTGGATATTCTGAGATCATTCCACACTCAGCTGTTGAATTAGCCTGGAAATATTCCTGCAGAATTCCAGGCAGACTCTGCAGATGACACTAAGCCTCAAGTGCAAGGTGATAAAGGCAAGGTGGAGGTGGGAGCGAGGAAAGGCAGCTCCAATTCCCCTCGAATCCACGGCCAGGATGGATGGAAACTGGAGAAACCTGAGCCAGTGGGAGGTGTCCCTGCCCGTGGCAGGGGGTGGAATGAGATGGCCTTTAAGGTCCTTCCCAACCCAAATCATTTTGTGACTCCCTGAATTCCAGCTGTACCCTCAAAAGGGAGAACGTGCTGGGCCAAGTCCTGCGGTGCGCAGGAGCAGCCCAGGGACAGGGAATCAGGCCGGCTGCACTCAGACTGGGAGCAAAGGGCTCCCTGGTTACCTCTGCGATCTCCTGGGGCAGACACTCTGCACAGCTCTGCAGGACTTTGATGATCTTCTGGTGGTGGGCAGGATTTTCAGCAAAGCAGATCTCCAGCTGCCGGAGGAACTTGCGGCTCTTTTCAAAGGCTTGCTGCTCCTCAAACTGGCCAAAAGAGGAAGATTCACCCTCAAGCATCTGGAATTGACTTAAACAAGCTGTAAAATTCCTCTGCCCTGGTCTTTGTTTTCCTTTGCATTGATGCCCTCCACAAAAGTGGGAATAGGCAGAGGAAGAGAAACGCCAATTTGTATAAACAATACCAACACGAGCCATAAAGTTTGGCTTTGCACATAAGACAGGGAAAACTCCAGAAAGAATTGAACAGGTGAAACTCTCTGCGCTACAAAGGAAGGCACATTTGGAGACAGGAACTGCTGTTTGCTGCACCTGCACTTTGTCTCTGCGCTCAGAGCTGATGCAAGTGGGAAAGGCTGATCCTCCCCAGCCACACTGAGCAGATTTACAAACAACACCAAACTTTCCAATTCTGATTTACAAAAGCAGCAAGGCAAGCGATTTACCAGCTGTTTGCCTTTCTCGCCCTAGGAAGAACTCTTTATCCTTTCACCCCCACAAGGTTTGACGCTGCTTAAAATCTGGCCTCCTCCTTCCACTCCACCTACCAGCCCACACTCCAAAGCTTGCTCTGGCAAAAGAAAGGCAGCAAAATCCGTCAGCAGCTGCGGCCAGTCGTGCAGCAGCTTCTGCAGGGTGGTGTAGAGATCGACGGCAGTCCGTTTGTCCGCGCTGATCTCAAACTCGTAGATAACGCGCAGGAAGTCTTCGTACTTCCCCGGGATGTGCTGCAGGGTCTCACGGACCTGGGGGAGCAACAGGGCTCGGTAACGTCCAGGAGGAAAAACAAGTTCATCACTGAGCATTTTGTGTTGGAAGGGATCTTGAAGGTCAGCTCGTTCCAACCCCTTGCCAGGGGCAGCGACACCTTCCACCACCCCAGGGCTGCTCCAAGCCCTGGGCACCTCCAGCTTCCCCAGGCACCCTGTGCCAGGGCCTCCCCACCCTCACAGGGAGGAACTTCTCCCTAAATTCCTGTAATTGAGTAATTGTTGATCTCCTCCACTCTGAAGCTACACAGTGCTTGCAATTCTGTTGAAGTCTCTTCCTTGAAGATCCATCTAAACTGCTCATGAGAGAAGAGATCCCAGTTCAGACTGGGAAGATCAGGAATTCAGAAGTGGACTGAGCGCAGCATCCCCAGCCCCTGACTCCTTCACTTCCAGCTCCCTCACTCAGGACAGAGGAAGGAGGAGCAAGAGCAAAAGCACAAAAACTCTCAGCTCAAGAAAGGGCCAGCACCATGGGAAGTGCACCACACGTGGGGCATAGGCAGAAATAACTCCACCCCAGCCAGAACCGAGTTCTGTGCTCAGTTCTGGGCTAGAGAACCCCAAATCTCCCACACCCCTGCTCCTGGGCTGCCTCACCCTGGTCAGGTAGGCCTGGGCAAAGGCCAGGTCCTTCTGCTCCCGCAGGGGATCCCTCTCCAGGATGTCCTCGTCGTACAACAGCAGCAGCTTGGAGGTGTCTTTGCTGGCCCGAGCCCGGCCCCGCTTGCTCCTGGTTCTGTGGGAGCTCCTGCTCTTCCCGGGGGCTTTCAGGTTCTCTCCTGTGGAGGAGCACAAGGGTCAGCTGGTGGCAGAGGCACCCCACGGCTCTGCCAGGGCAATATTCCAACAGAAAAGCAGCTTTCGGAGTCAGCTCCTGTCTGTGCTCCCTGGAAGTGTAGGAGAAATACACTTCCCATGAGTCACGCTGGCCAAAATCCTAAATTTGCTGGTTGTTTCCACAGCATCTGACAGGACAAATCTCTTGAGTGACCACAAACACGGGTCCATCCCAGCTTTTCTTGGAAGTAAAAAATCCTGCACACCAGGGCAGAACAACCACGAGGGGAACAGAGGCACAACGCGAGCCCCAGAGCTGGCGGTTAACTCTGCAAATTTCAGCTTATCATTTACATAATAGTTAAAATCACAGATAAATACCTGCTGCCACACAAAGGGGAATGAAATAGAGGGGTTACATCCAGATTTTTGTGGCTTTAGGATTAGGAATGTGTTGATCTAATGGGCTGAGGTCCTGTCCTCAAAGTTCACTGCTCAAGTTCATTGACCACTTGCTGGACTTTGCTTCATTTCCTTTTCTCCAACATGATCTTGTCAGACCAAATCCAACTTAGCAAAGATTTGATTACTTAATATTGTTCTTCTACAGGTACGAGGAATTAGCTGAAACAAACCATAAACCTGTCTGCGAATTTCTGAGGCACTAAAGACCCTTGGCTCACGTGCAAGAGAGCTGTGACAGGGTCCCAAAGTTGTATTTCCAGCAGGAAAGCAAAACTTGGCTCAGACACATCTGTGAAATTAAACCCGGACAGGATCCCAGCTGTTTTGTTTTCCCTGCAGAGAGCAGCTCCAGTTCCCCACCGTGTCCAAATGAAACCTTAAAGAACTCAACTGATGGCATCCAAACCCCACAGCACTCACCTGCTGCCATCCAAATACCCCACAGCTCTCACCTGCTGCCATCCCAAACCCCACAGCTCTCACCTGCTGGCACCCAAATACCCCACAGCTCTCACCTGCTGCCATCCCAAACCCCACAGCTCTCACCTGCTGCCATCCCAAACCCCACAGCTCTCACCTGCTGCCATCCCAAACCCCACAGCTCTCACCTGCTGCCATCCCAAACCCCACAGCTCTCACCTGCTGGCACCCAAATACCCCACAGCTCTCACCTGCTGCCATCCCAAACCCCACAGCTCTCACCTGCTGGCACCCAAATACCCCACAGCTCTCACCTGCTGCCATCCCAAACCCCACAGCTCTCACCTGCTGCCATCCAAATACCCCACAGCTCTCACCTGCTGCCATCCAAATACCCCACAGCACTCACCTGCTGCCATCCAAATACCCCACAGCTCTCACCTGCTGCCATCCCAAACCCCACAGCTCTCACCTGCTGCCATCCCAAACCCCACAACTCTCACCTGCTGGCACCCAAATACCCCACAGCTCTCACCTGCTGCCATCCCAAACCCCACAGCTCTCACCTGCTGCCATCCCAAACCCCACAGCTCTCACCTGCTGCCATCCCAAACCCCACAGCACTCACCTGCTGCCATCCCAAACCCCACAGCTCTCACCTGCTGCCATCCCAAACCCCACAGCTCTCACCTGCTGCCATCAAATACCCCACAGCTCTCACCTGCTGCCATCCAAATACCCCACAGCTCTCACCTGCTGCCATCCCAAACCCCACAGCTCTCACCTGCTGCCATCCCAAACCCCACAGCTCTCACCTGCTGCCATCCCAAACCCCACAGCTCTCACCTGCTGCCATCCCAAACCCCACAGCTCTCACCTGCTGCCATCCCAAACCCCACAGCACTCACCTGCTGCCATCCTGTGGGTTTCCACCTGTGGGGAAGCTGCCTTGGCCATCGTGAAGGCAGATTTAGGCTCCTCTGATGTATCTCCACACATTTCATCATCTTTCTGTGAGCTCTCTATTCCTTCCCCTTCCTCCTCCTCCTCTTCCTCAGGCTCAGAGTTCTCTTCCTGGGAATTCTCTTCTTCAGAATCTCCTTCTTGGCTTAAACGTCTCTCTGTTGCAAGCCAAGTCAGTTTTTCCATTGTCTCCTTTGAAAACGATTAATAACAAAAAAAATCACATTGTTTTATTTTATTGTTTGGTTTAATATCAACTCAGCAGCTTCCTCACTGCATCGTGACTCCAACAGCCAATTTCACAGATCAGCACCTGCCCAACTGAAGGATTCTGCTAAGGAACAAAATTCAAACCCCTCCAGAGCTGCCTAAAATTGTACCGTGCAAAATTAAATTCCAGTATCTGCCATTCAGCAGATTAAGCCTTAAATTAAAAGGGATTCCTTAATGATTCCTTAATGATCATCTCAGCTCTTAGAGGCTTGCTGGAATTGTGACCTGGAAAGTCATTTTTACTTAAAATTACTTCTCAGAGAGCAGCCTCAATGAGGAGCCCTTGCAGCTCAGCAGAGTTTAATTCTGCATATTTGCAATATATTCCCTCAGCCTGGGCTTAAAAATCTGCCCAGGGAAACCCAAAACCGGTGTCCAATTTTTCAGTGACCAGCACAATGCCAGGCTGTCAGTTACCAGCCCACCTTCCCAGCGGGATTCCCAGTGGGATTTGGCCCTGACCCCACAGAATCTTTCAGGACACCACCAGTTGCCTTTAAGGGTTTTAAAGTTTTGTCCTTACCTGCAGTTCTGGCACTGACAGAATAGATTCTTCCGAGGCTGATGACATCTCCTCATCCTCATCTTGTGTAAAATCATCGAAGTCATCTTCTTCTTCTTCTTCCTGCCCTTCCCTCTCTCCTGCGGCCTCGGGGCCGGCCGGCGTCCCCACGGACTGACCATCAATGCTGGACGAGTCCTCCGGTCTTCCCGGGGGGCTGCTGAACTCTGCCTCCCCCTCTGCTGGGTAAGGGAGGTTTTTTGGGGAGTCACTGCTGGCTGGAGGCCCGGGAGCCCCCCCTGCCTCCCCCTGGGGAGGGGACAGAGCCTGGCGCTCCTCCTCTCCCTTCTCCTGGCAGGGAACGTGCTCCTTCTTGGGCTCGTCCCCACAGGAACACGCCGCCTCCATGTTCAGCTCCTGGCCGAGGCCCAGCATGAACTCCTCCTTCCCTTCAGCGCCCAGGAGATCCCTCCTCTGCGCCAGGTTCGCTTCTCTGGGGGCATCGCTCGAATCTTCCGACTCCATTTTCACCGATTCCTCGGCATCTTCTAAGCGAGGCAAGAGCTCCACGGGCAACGGCTCCGACGCGTTCCCGTCTGCCTCTGGCGCTGCCCAGCTGCAGCAGTCGCCCTTGCTGCCCTTGTCCTGAGCGCCCTCGTGGCAAGCAGCGGAGTTCGTGCCACCCTCCTCCTCGGGGGACCCGGCGGAGCAGGGAACCAAGAGCTCCGGGGGCTCCGCCTTGGGCTCGGCCGCGGGAAAAGCGCCGGGAGCGGGGACCAGCGTCAGCTGCTCCTCCCCTTCCCCCGCAGCAGGCGCAGCCAGACCCACGGCGTTGGGAGAGACAATCAGGGACGGGATGGAGGAGGTCACCAGCGGCTGATTTAACGGGAACGGCGACGGATTCACCAGCAGCGTGGTGACCGGGATGGCCCGAGCGCCCCGGCCCACGGCGGCGTTGAGGGGCTGGATCACGTTGCAGCCGTTGCCGATGTTGACCACCTTCACCGTGGCGGCAGGCACGGTCAGGATCACGGGCGAGGGCTGGATCAGAGGGGGAGGTTTTATCGGAGGCGCGGCCCTCGTCCCTTTTTTCCTCTGGTAGCTCTTACGCGCCCGAGGTTTGCGCGTTTTCGTCCCGGCCAAGGGCGGCAGCAGCAGCTTGGGCTGGAAAGTCACCGGCTCTGAGGACACCAGAGCTGATGGCACGGCAGCTGGGAAGGTTTGTCTGGAGTCTGCGTGGGCAGCGGGGAGCACGCTCTGGAATTCCAAGCCGTCCCCGGCTCCCAGCACGGCTGGGACGCTCAGGGGCTGCAGCCCCGGCACGACGGGCGCCGGCTGGATGGGCCGAGGCGCCTGGACACGGACCTTGCTCGGGGGAGCCTCAGACTGCGAGAGCCGCGCGGTTTTCTGCGCGTTGGCAGGGCTGGAGCTGGGCTGCTGACAGAAACTGGTGCGGACCACGACGGGCTTCTGAGCCGGAGACTTCTGCCTCCTCCAGGGCCTCCTGGAGAACCGGTTGCCCAAAGGTTTCAGGGTGAGCACGAGCCCCTTGGGCATCAGCAGAGGGTATTTGTCGTCACGTTCCCTGTCTGAAGTTTCCTTTTGTGTCCCCAAAAAGGCAGATTCTGCAGCAGGTGCAGCCGGTGTCTCCTTGGCATCTTCTGCCAGCTGCTTCAATTCCTCCTGGATGGAGGGCAAGCTTGCCTGAAGGGAACAAGAATTCCTTGGAATTTATTATTTATAGGCTATGCCTGTGTTCCTGCCTTCACACAGCAGCACAGAAGGCCACAGACGGCAACCTGCTTCTACAAAGGTTTTATTTCCTTTATATTGCTGCTTGTTACTTAATAGTACTTTAAATTCAAGAGTTGCACCGCAAAGCCTTTAGGAGACTCTGAGATCCTGAGAAAAACAAGACTGAAGTGCTTTATAAAGGCTGCTTCGGTAAAAACGAGATTTTGTGGGAAGGAAACTTCCCTGTGTGACAGGGAGTGATCAAGAGAACTGGATTTTATGGCACCTGAGTCCAGTTGTTCCCTTGGGCACAATCCTCCCTCAATGACTCACAGGCGTGGGGTCTCCGCGCTCCCAAAACCAGCCCACAAGGAAAATCCACACGAAAACCCGAGTAAAACCCACAAGAAACGAACCAAACAACAACTCCCCACCCAAGCCTGGGTGCAGAGCAGCAGGAAATACCTTCAACCAGAAGGGCAGGCGATGCTCCTCCCTCTCCACGGGCGCCTTCCACTCGTGGGGCTGGATTTCCTCACAGCACTTCACCAGCACAGGCAGCTGCTTTGTCTTCTTGTAGTACTGTGGGGACAGGGGACAAGGCCAGACAAAGTCAGGTCACCTGCCCAGGCGCTGCTGGGGTGGAGGACTGGGCTCTGTGAAAGTGTTCATGTGAATAAAGCAGTTCTTTAATACAGTTCCACCCAGAGAAACATTAAAAAATCAAAAGCCAGGGCTGAACGGGAGCTCACTGCTCTCACAGAGGTGCAGGTGTTGTTTTATGGTTTTGGTTTTTATTCTCTCCTCAGCAGCTCATGGGACAGGATTATTGCCCAGCTGGCTGCAAACAGCATTTCTCTAAGTTTTGCTACCCAAAAAGTCACTTGTATGAATTTTTTTTGTCAGGATAACTGAGTTGTACCAGAACTATCTGTGCTCTGAAGAATCAAAACAATAAACAAAGCACTTGCCAAGTCCAGGGGCTAAGGTAAAGAAAAGCATAAATCCTCAGTGCTACCAAAAAGATGACATTTTATTTTAAGGAAGCACAAAGAGCAGCTCCAGCTCCAAAGCCCAGAAGGAGCTCCTTACCTTGATGATGTTGTCAGGGGCTCGGTTCATGTTGAGGTTCTTGATCCTCACTGTCAGCTGATGGGCAGTTTTGGTGGGCAGGAGGTACTTGCTGATCAAAGGCTTCGGAAACTCCGTCCCTTCAAAATGTTTCAGCCCTAAAGCCAACAAGCTGGAGAGGGAAAGAGGGAGGGGAGCAGACAAGAAACCTCTCAGGGAGCTGCTGGGATGTGGCACGGGTCTCCCCAAGGATTGCAACCCCCAGAAATTCTCCTTGACAAACAAATGCCATTTCCACACATTTTGTGCAGTAACTGAAGCACCTACTTGTCCTCTGCTTTGGTGAAGATGATCTTGTCCTGGTGAGAGTTTGCGCTCAAGGAACAAATTGGCAGCAGCTCGGGGTACATGAAGACTTTCCTCGTTGCCAAAATCCAGGCCACTTGCTTTGGCAAGCACGAGACTTCACTTGCTGAGACAAGAATTAACAGGTAAGGACAGCTGTGCATGTGGACGAATGTTTTTCACAACTCGCTTCTTGAAGAAGTTTCTTTTACTGTTTCTTTTACTCCTTTCGCTGCAAAACCAGACTTTATCCCCTTTTTTAGAATTTGCAGGTTCCCTAGTTTAAGTTTACATCAGCAAAAGGTAAAATTCTTTCCCTCCTTCCATCTTTTCTTTTGCTCTGTAGCAAGGAAAAGGCCAAGTGGTCACTCTGAGCCACCCAGAGCATCGGGGACAGACCAGGGAGGGGGGACATGAGCCCAGGATGTGGGGGGGACACCAGCCCAGGATGGGGGGGACACCAGCCCAGGATGGAGGGGGGACACCAGCCCAGGGAGAGGGGACACCAGCCCAGGGAGAGGGGACACCAGCCCAGGATGGAGAGGGGACACCAGCCCAGGATGGAGGGGGGACACCAGCCCAGGATGGAGAGGGGACACCAGCCCAGGATGGAGAGGGGACACCAGCCCAGGATGGAGAGGGGACACCAGCCCAGGATGGAGGGGACACCAGCCCAGGATGGAGAGGGGACACCAGCCCAGGATGGAGAGGGGACACCAGCCCAGGATGGAGAGGTGACACCAGCCCAGGATGGAGAGGGGACACCAGCCCAGGATGGAGAGGGGACACCAGCCCAGGATGGAGAGGGGACACCAGCCCAGGATGGAGAGGGGACACCAGCCCAGGGAGAGGGGACACCAGCCCAGGGAGAGGGGACACCAGCCCAGGATGGGGGGGACACCAGCCCAGGATGCGGGGGGACACCAGCCCAGGATGGAGAGGGGACACCAGCCCAGGATGGAGAGGGGACACCAGCCCAGGATGGAGGGGACACCGGACCAGGATGGAGGGGACACCGGACCAGGATGGAGGGGACACCGGACCAGGATGGAGGGGACACCGGACCAGGATGGAGGGGACACCGGACCAGGATGGAGGGGACACCGGACCAGGATGGAGGGGACACCGGACCAGGGGGAGGTGACACCAGCCCAGGGAGAGGGGACACCAGCCCAGGATGGAGAGGGGACACCAGCCCAGGATGGAGAGGGGACACCAGCCCAGGATGGAGAGGGGACACCAGCCCAGGATTGGAGAGGGGACACCAGCCCAGGATTGGAGAGGGGACACCAGCCCAGGATTGGAGAGGGGACACCAGCCCAGGATGGAGAGGTGACACCAGCCCAGGGTCCCTCCCCAGGGGCAGCAGCTGCAGCTGTTCCTGTGGCTGCTCCCCCATCCAAGGAGCCAGAGCCTGGGGCTGAGCTGGGAGGGAACTGGTCTGACTGGGAGCAGCTGGGAGGGTGACTGGGGGGGTCCAGCAGGGCCCTGTTGGGTCACTGTCCCAGCAGTGACAACCTGGGGGACCCCAGAGCTGCTCCAGGAGGGTCAAACCGGGAATTTCCTTCAACACGTGGAATAAACTGTCCCTGCCAATGCTTCCCCCACCCTGTCCCCTCACTCACCATTCTTCTTCACAACTTTCCGAGGGCTCCAGTCCACTGGGACCTGGGCATGGAAGTCCTCGATGAGCTGCAGGGCCCCCTGCAAGTTGCAGGGCTGGAACATGGTCTGGAATTTGGGGTCCAGGGGCACCCGCAGCAGGGTGGAGCTGTGGGCGAAGCTCCCGAGCTCGCTCTGCAAAGTCAGGCACGGAAACGCATCAGAGAGAGCCCTTCAAGGGCACGGCAGAGAACAGACAGAAGGTGAAAAATTGCCTTCAAAGTCTTAATTTGGGGCGTTACAAATCCAGGGAGAGAGGATTTTCTGTGAGGGTGGGGAGGCCCTGGCACAGGGTGCCCAGAGAGCTGTGGATTCCTCATCCCTGGCAGTGCCCAAGGCCAGGTTGGGCAGGGTTTGGAGTGTCCCTGACCGCGGCAGGGGTGGCACTGGATGGGATTTAAGGTCCCTGCCCACCCAAACAACACTGGCACTCCATGACTTTTATTTTTTTCAATCCCTGCCCTTTCCAGAACCTTCGTTCTCAGTTTAATGGGATCCATGAAATAAATTAATCTCTCTAAATACGCCCAGGGAGCAGCAAGCGTTTGAACTCATGGATCTCTGATTTCAGGCACTCCTTACCAAAAACATCTGGGTGGTGCTGGCTTCTGAACTTAGATCACGGTCGAAACTTGCCAGGAGATGGATTTGAGTCAGAAGCTGAACGTGCTTGAGGAATAAAAATCAGACAAACTGTTTATTTCGGTTTATCAGAAATCCAAGAAACTGGAAAACACAATTCCAAAAGCACAAGAAGTATCTCCTGAGCACAGCAAAGATCCGACTGCAAAAAATCTGGTAAGCAAATAGGAAACTGAGGGGAAACTTTAATATCCACTGGCAGAAAGTTGATTACACAAATTTTGAGCACATCATCAGCTGAAGTCTTCAGGCAGCTTCCCAGTTTTTGTGCCAAAGTCTCATAATGACACACAAAATGTATTTCTTTCCCCCTATATAAATACATAACTGTTTCTTTAGCAACAGTGATTCCAGCTCTCAGAACTGCCCATTTCTGAATTTCTACACAGTTTTGTGTGGTGGCAGGAGATAAAAAAAAGAAGCCAAACTAGATCAAGAATAATATTCTTAGACAGTAATCGAGAAGTTGGTGAAAACGGAGTTTTGACAGAATGCAGCCAGCCAAGGCAACATCTCACACCAGAACAGATGCCAAGAAATGAGCTCTCGTTCACTCAATCCCAGCTGTGTTTCCACGTGAGATCAGGGATGTGAGTATCACCTAACGAAGCTGCAATCACGTGGAGCTTTCCCAATTAATTCCTCGAGGGAAGCAAAGCCCTGCTGTGCCCTTGGCTTCCCCTGGCCCTCACTGTGCACAGCGAACCCCCCTAGGATCAGCCCACCTCCTGTCACCCTGGTTTTTCTGAGTTTTTTTAAAGCCTTTTGGTTGTTCATAAAATGGAGTCAGACTTTTTAGCTACTGTACAATATTAGGAGCAGTTTTCGCTTTTTCCCACATATGTAACATAAACAAATCCTTTGTTTTTCATTCTCTGCCCTTTGTTTGCATATTTCTAACCTGAAAACAATTGTAACTGACGGCTGGTCTGGCCATTGGGCTGGGAGGTGATAACTCCAGAAGCCAATCCACAGCCAGACCCACAAATGTATAAAAAGTAAGAAATAAACAGGCAGAGGCTCTCTCTCTCTCTCTCTCTCAGCCTTGGGCTGGCTCGGAGGAACCTCTCTGCCCTGCGAAATCCCTCTCTCTCCATGTGATCGCTTTGCCTATCACGATCACACGCGTGTTTCCAGCGCGCAGCTGCGGAGCGCCGTTACCCTGGTTTTTCTGAGTTTCTTTATTAGCCTTTTGATTTTCATAAATGGAGTCACATCTTTTAGTTACTGTAGAATATTAGAGCAGTTTTCTACCTTTCCCACAGAAGTAATATAAACAAATCCTTTGAGTTTTTCATTCTCCGTCCTTTGTTTGCACATTTCTAACCTGAAAACAATTGTAACTGACGGCTGGTCTGGCCATTGGGCTGGGAGGTGATAACTCCAGAAGCCAATCCACAGCCAGACCCACAAATGTATAAAAAGTAAGAAATAAACAGGCAGAGGGGCTCTGGGCTTGGCTCAGCCTTGGGCTCTCTCAGAGGAACTCTCTGCCCTGCGAAAATCTCTCGTCTCCGTGTGATTGCTTTGCGTGTCCCGATCACACGCCTCCAGCACCGATTACCTGCTGCATCTGCTGCTGGAGCCTCTTTCTTTGTGCACTGTCCAGAACAAGGCTCTGCAGGGGCTTCTCATTGGGGGGCTTTGATTTTTCAGTCTCCTGGGATGCTTTGATGGAGGATTTTCTCATTCTCAGCTGCTCCAGTTGTTCCTTCACTGTCCTGTGCTGCTTGTTCAGCAAATTGGCCAGAGGCTCCTCGAACCTGGTGGAGACCAGGCAGAGGAAAATGTAATAAATGGATGATTTAATAATGATTCACGTTTTCTTGGAGCGTTTTACTCAGTACCTGGTTTGCACAGTTCAGGGATGACCATCCCTGTACTACTCAACAATAACTCCAGCTGGAAAAACCTGAGTTATTTACACATAAAAGTCTTTTAGTGCACCCCAGCACCGCTGGAGTTTTGGGATCCAATGTTCCAGCTGCTTGTTCCAGGGACACTTAAAAGCTTTTTCCACCTTTCCCAACCACCTGTGCCTCACTCACGTGTTCAGATGCTCTCCTCAGCACTCAGGAGCCAAACCACTCCAGAATCCATCATCTAATCTTTAGTTTTTACCATCAGCAAGGGCTGAACCCAAGGCATTATCAGTGGCATTTTATCACCTGGAAGGTCTCCAGAAAGACCCCACACTGCCTCAAATACTGCTATTATTTATTATTTATTAAATTATTATTTAATTTATATTTATTATATTTAAATTATTATTTATTATTATTATTTATTTTTAAAAATCAATTAATTATTACCCAGCTTTGTGCTGAGAACTCTACCAGAGATCCTACAGTAAGAGCTACTCCTGTAGCAGAAAAGAGGATGCACATGTCACCATCCTCTCAAAAACAGCTCCAACTTTATTCATTAATTCATTTTATTCATTTTACCTAATACCTAAACCCTAATCAGGGTTAATACCCCGATTTCTGCTGATCAGCTTCCCTTCTGTAACAGGCCTGAGGTCAGCTATAGAATTGTTCCACGGCACTCCTAATGCAAGGTATCATTAAAACAAAAATAAATCCAGCAAATGGATATTTTTGCCTTTAAGAATCCTGTACACAGATAAAACCAGGGAAGAAACAACTGGGAGAAGCACCCATCAAAGAAAAAAATTAATAAAACCACCCATTCTCAAAGCCAAATGCATACAAAGAAGAGAGAGCATAAAGCTGCCTGGCTTTCAGTTTGTAGCTGGTTTTAGAGCTGCTGCACTCCCCTCTGGCACTGCTCAGCCCAGAGAGAGCATCCAGAACCTCCAGCCTTTATTTTAGCTCCTTTCCCAAACAGACACAGCTCCATCTCCAGCTGATCTGCCCCATAAACAAGGAGACACCACTCATCCTGCTGCTCCTCTTCAGCCAGAGTCTGCAGCTGCTGAAACCCAGGGGAATTATTACCTAGAGAGAAATCACAGAATCCTGGAATGGTTTGGGTTGGAGGGGCCTTAAAGATCATCTAATTCCAGACACCTCCCACCATCCCAGGGTGCTCCAGCCTGGCTGTGGACACCTCCAGGGATGGAGCTGCTTCAGCTCCTTTCCTCTCCCAGCTGCTGCTATGGATAAACCAAAAAATGACAATCCCATGTCCAAACTTCACAGACATCTCATTCCCTAGGCCTCAGCTAAGGAAAATACCTCCTGGGATCGAAAAGGCCAGCACACGTCCAAGATGTTTCATTAAAAAAGGTGACACAAAAGAGCTCCTCAAGCATCTCCTGCCACCAGGGCAGCAAGGGAGCCTTGGCCTCCCCTCAGCAATGAAAATGGAAAGAAAATGATCATTTTCTGCAATGTTTTTGCACCACTCCAGCCACCAGCACAGTGCAGAGCACAAGCACGAGCAGTGGCTGCCCCTGAGGCTGGGACAAGCTTTGCACAGGTGTTGCTTTGATCCCACACACAGCAGATCCGGGGTCACTGCCCATTTCCTGGAAGAACCATCCCCTCTGTGCCACCTCCTGCTCCACTGAGCAGTGCCAGGGACAATTTCACAGGGACAGATGGTGAGAGGACACAGGGATGGTTTTAAATTAGAGGATGAGAGATTTAGATTAGATTTGGGGAAGAAATTCTTCCCTGTGAGGGTGGGCAGACCCTGGCACAGGGGGACCAGAGAAGCTGTGGCTGTCCCTGGATCCCTGGCAGTGCCCAAGGCCAGGCTGGAAAGGGTTTGGAGCAGCCTGGGGCAGTGGAAGGTGTCCCTGCCCATGGGAAGGGTGGGATGGGATGAGCTTTAAGCTCCCAAACCATTCCATGATTCTCTACAGAGCACAGAGGTTGAGGAAGCAGGAACAGAACTCCCCACTGCAGATCCTGCCTTGTTGGGGCACATTCCCACATCTCTGTTTTCACAGGGCAGCTCCAGCCTCAATGCAGCCACTCTCGCTCTTTCTGTCACTTCTTTCATGGTTTTTAATTTTCAGATGCATCACAACCAGTAAAGTCAATGGTGGCAAAGAGAAGAAAAAAAAAAAGGATCAATTTAACTGTCCAATCCCATGAAGAAAAATGGCTCAGAGCTTTCACAACAGTGGCCTGAGCTGCCAAGACAATCTCTCTCCAAAAGTAACCAGAGGCTTTTCCTCAGAAGAGATCAGGAACACAAATGCTCCTACCTGAGGGCCTGTGGGGTGTTAAAATTTGGCCGAGACTCTGTTACAACATCTTCATCTTCTGGCCCTTCATCTTCCATGTTGGAGAAGCCCATCTCGTCCTGGAACTGGCAGCAAACATGGAGCAAATCAGGAGGAGAAAGCTCAAGGAATGAATTTACCTTCGGCTAATTAAGCTCATGATGATGTTCTCAGCACACATCTTCACTTCACAAAATCCCTGCACACCCAGGAAGTCCCTGCACACCTTGACCCCAGGAAATCCCTGCACACCTTGACTTCACAAAATCCCTGCACACCTTGACTTCACAAAATCCCTGCACACCTTGACTCCAGGAAATCCCTGCACACCCTCACCCCAGGAAATCCCTGCACATCCTCACCCCAGGAAATCCCTGCACACCTTGATTTCACAAAATCCCTGCACACCCTGACTCCAGGAAATCCCTGCACACCTTGACTCCAGGAAATCCCTGCACACCTTGATTTCACAAAATCCCTGCACACCCTCACCCCAGGAAATCCCTGCACACCTTGATTTCACAAAATCCCTGCACACCCTCACCCCAGGAAATCCCTGCACACCTTGACCCCAGGAAATCCCTGCACACCCTCACCCCAGGAAATCCCTGCACACCTTGACCCCAGGAAATCCCTGCACACCCTCACCCCAGGAAATCCCTGCACACCTTGACCCCAGGAAATCCCTGCACACCTTTCCCCGAAGAAATCCCTGCACACCTTGACTTCACAAAATCCCTGCACACCTTGATTTCACAAAATCCCTGCACACCCTCACCCCAGGAAATCCCTGCACACCCTCACCCCAGAAAATCCCTGCACACCCTCACCCCAGAAAATCCCTGCAGATATTCCTTCCTGAGGCTAAAAAGGACCCAGCTCTGGCAGAGCCCCTGGCACACACCCAGCACTGAGCATTCCCAGAGCCACCCCTTCAGATCCCACGTCACATCTGACAGCTCTGTTCTTCAATGCTACACTCAGTTTGTCACTTACTGTCTCAAACAGCTCCTCCATCAGCTCGTTCACCTCCTTTTCTGCAAGTAAAATTAAAAAGAATTATGAAGATTCCTTTTCCGAGAAACACTCGGCAAGCCTGTCATAATATCAGCTCAATTAAGGAATTTCTCTCACACAGGGAAATCCTCTTCTTGCAAACAGAGGAGCAAGAAAGAAATCCCCCTGATAATTCCTTTTTTAATGCTGGGCCCAAAAAAACTTGACCTGAGATTGTTTGGATTCTAAAATATCACATAAAACCTCATTTTCATGATTAAATTTAAAGTTATGTTAATCTGCAATAAGACCTAAAGCAAGTGTGGTTTGTTGCAAAGATGGGAGAGTGATATTTTATAAAACTAAGCTGAAGAGTGGGAGGACTTAAAATTTTAATTCATTTCAATCACAAGGCAAGCATTCAAGTCTGAACTGCCTGAAGCTTTCAGGATGTATTATCACCTATTTTCAGGTTGCATTGCCACCTGAATATTGTTCTTCAGGCTGTGCTGCACCTGGGCACAGCAGCTCTGCCCAGATCCCTCCACGAATTCCCAGAGAGCCAAAAGCTGGTCAAACCAGCACAAAGATCTTTATTTAATATCCTACACTGCACAAATCCTTGCAACAAAACACTTTTCCCAGTGAATTACTACTGCCAGCAAGAAAAAGGAGGGAATTCCTGGGGGACTTACTGGTGATTCTCACAGCACGGTCATTCCTGAAATCCTCTGTGTCTGGTTCATCCAGATCTTCCAAGAAGTTGTACTCAGGGTCGTCATCATCATCAGCTTCATCTACAAAGAAGCAGGATTGGAACTGTCATGACCCTGAGCTGGCACCCAGCAGCTGCCAGGAGCAGGAGCTGTTTGCTCACAGTCACAAAGAGGGCTGGAATTACTGCTGGGAATGAGCTGTGCTTATTTTAGGGGAGCAATATCAAAGCCATCCTCCTTTTAAACTGAGCTGTTAGGACCTCTGACCTACAACCACCCCTATACTGATAATCTGGGATCTGAGTTTCAGGTAAAATATAAAGAGTCAAGTAATGTAATTTCGGTTTCTGGTTTTATATTCAATTTGCACAACGGTAAGCAACCAGTAAATACAGGAAAAAAATGAAGCTGGGTCCCAGAGCTTGTTCCTGTTTCTTCTCAAAAAGAAAAGAACTGTTTCTACCCCCAAAACCTGTGCCCCAAACAAGGAGTAAAACACACTGGGGTTCAGTGGATCAGTGGTGAGCATCAGGGGTTAAATCCACCACTTCCCTTTGTGGGTGCCAGTTCCTGTGTGGTGCTGAGTAAATATTTACACATGAGACGCCTGAAGTTTAAAAAAAATCTCACAGAAGGGCCCTGGGGAAGATGAGGAAAGCTGATTGCAAGACTCAGGCACAGGATGAAAAAATTAACGGCTGCAGACAAGAATATATCACGTATAAATAAAAAACAAAGCTTCAGGCTTTCAACACACAGTCACAGAAAGGTTTGGGTGGGAAGGAACCTTGGAACACAAACCCTGTGAGGAACAGCTGAGGGAGCTGGGGTTGTTCAGCCTGGAGAAAAGGAGACTCTGAGGTGACCTGATCACTCTCTACAGCTCCTGAAGCGTGGCTGTGCTCAATCTCTTTCTCCAGGCAGCAACTGACAGAAGAGGACACAGCATTAAGCTGTGCCAAGGGAAATTTAGGTTGGATATTAGGGAAAAGTTTCTTAAGGGAAGAGTGATAAAGTCCTGGAATGGTCTGGCCAGGGAGGTGGTGGAGTCACCACCCCTGGATGTGTTTAAAACAAGACTGGATGTGGCACTGGGTGCCATGGTCGAGTTGAGGTGTTAGGGCTGGGTTGGACTCGATGATCTTGAAGGTCTCTTCCAACCCAGTGATTCTAGAATCTAATCACCTAGTTATTCTCCCTGCCACGGCAGAGACACCTTCCACTGCCCCAGGCTGCTCCAAGCCCTGCCCAACCTGCCCTTGGACACTTCCAGGGATGCAGGGGCAGCCACAGCTGCTCTGGGCACCCTGTGCCAGGCTCTGTGCCAGGGCCTGCCCAGCCTCACAGGGAAGAATTTCTTTCAAATACTTCACCTAAACCTCCTCCCTGTCAGTGTGAAGTTATTCTCCATCATGTCACTCCATCTCTTGGGAATTGTTTCTACCCACGTTACTTATAGCTCCTTCAGGTCCTGGAAGGACATCTCAAAGCCTGCTCTTCTCCAGGCTCAACATTCCCATCTCCCTCAGCCTTTCCTCCCAGCAGAGCTGCTCCATCCCTCTGATCACCCTGGAGCCTCCTCTGCACTCTCTCCAGCAGCTCCAGCCCTTGCTGTGCAGGGCCCCAGGGCTGGGGCAGCCCTGCAGGTGAGCTCTCACCTGAGCAGGACAGAGGGACAGAATTCCCCCCATTCCACGCTGGGGGATCGGCCCAGGGCTCAGAGAAGGTTCTGAGCTCAGGTGCAACCTCCCCACTCCTTCTCCCAGAGCTGCCCCGCCTGCTCATCCCCCTCCTGGATCCACATCCCAGCTGCAGCACTGTTACCCTGGTTTTTCTGAGCCTTTTGATTTTCTTAAATGGAGTCAGATCTTTTTAGTTACTGTACAATATTAAGAGCAGTTTTCTACCTTTCTCACAGATGTAGCATAAACAAATCCTTTGTTTTTCATTCTCTGTCCTTTGTTTGCATATTTCTAACCTGAAAACAACTGTAACTGACAATTGGTCTGGCCGCTGAGGCCGAGGGGTGGAAACCCCAAAAAGCCAATCTTCTGCTAGACCCAGAAATGTATAAAAGTAAAAAGTAAACAAAGGGGTCTCTTCTTCTCTCGGCTGTGATCGGAAGGACCTCTGCGAAAATCTCTTGTCTGCGTGTGACTGCTTTGTGTGTCTCAGCACCAACGCCCGGCCTGGTTAAAGCACAGAACCCCCAGCCCCACGTCGCCCAGGCACCTTCGTTCTCCACGTCGTCGTTCATGAGCCCCCCGAGCCACCTCTTCCACTCCTCGTCGTCGGCCGTGTTGGGGTCGTACATGTCGGGCGTGATGTCGGGCGCGCGCAGCTCGGCCTCCAGCTGCCCCAGGGGAACGTCCTTCAGCGGCCGCTTGGAGCGCGTCCTGAAGGCGATCAGGCTGTCCTCCAGGGGCTGCAGGGACAAACAAGGCTTTCCTGGCACTGCCAGCCCAGCCGAGCGAGCACCACCCCAAAAAATATTGGATTCCTGCAGCGGAGAATCGTTTGTTTCCGTAGGTTGAGAAAGCTAAGCTGTCGCTACTCTCCCCGTCGAGCTGCTGCTTTTAATAAATATACATATAAATGTGTTATTGTTCATTTATCAGCTCTCATCTGCCACCCAGGAAACAGCTTTGGTTCTTTCATTTATGTTTTACTCTGACATTCAGCTGGAGCAGCAGCCCAGCGCTGTTCACACCTCAGCCTTGCCCAGGAACACAGAGCAGCAAAGCTTCTCCCAATATTAAACTGGGACACTGGGTCTCTTGGGAACCAAACTCCTCAGCTGTTAACAGCAAAAATTGTGCCTGCGAAACATAACTAAGCCAACAGGACAATTTTCAAAAGGAAAACGATTTTCATTAGTTATGTAAATGTGATAGAGTTACATTTAACAGCTGAAACAGCAGCAGTGAGAGACTTACGAGCACAAACATTGTCATCACAAGAAACTAAAAGTCTGTGTCACTAGCAATATTTTTAACAGCTGCCTCTGAATGCCCTGCACACTTTGGAGATTCAATTTCACAGAATCCAAGACCCATGGAATGGTTTGGATGGGAAGGGACCTCAAAGATCATGTTGTTACGACCCCCTGCCACGGGCAGGGCACCTTCCACCAGCCCAGGCTGTCCAGAGCTCCACTGATTATCTGAAGGAGAACAGAATGCAATAAAAGGAGGAGCAGACAACACCAGGAAGTCCCAGAAAACCCCAGGAAGTCCCAGAAAACCCCAGGAAGGCCCAGAAAACCCCAGGAAGTCCCCTCCTCTCTAACAAATTCTAACCAACAAACGCAGCACCGTACCTGGTAGGAGTCCATGCAGACAGGGCTGGAGGCCAGCTCCTCATCCACTGCGTGCAGCTTCTCCATGAAGGTGCTGTCCTTGCTCTGCTTGGGTTTGGGAGGTGGTGGGGGTCCCATGGGAACCACTTCAGCACTAATGTGCCTAACAGGTGTCGTGACCTTCTCCATCTAATTAGAAAGGCCTTGGTGTTAAAAGGTTTTATTCAGAACGGAAATTTCCAAGGACAGAGGAAATTTCTGCTCGACCAGAAGTGGGAGAAATGCTTCACAGAAGGACGTGGATTTTTCCTATTACACTCATTTTGGTTTTCAGAAAGTACAAAGAAATATGAAGATTTGCTGGAAAGGAGACATTTGGATGATTTGAGTATCAGCCTCAACGTTACCAGAGCTGATAAACCTGAACACCAACTACTGTGGCAGAATCCTCCCAGAAACAAACTCATGGTGAGTAGAATTACACTGAAATATCAGCGTAATATTGCTGGTTTTGATCACAATGTCAGCTCCCAGGAGCTTTCTGATTCTTGTTTGCTGATCCTTGGCCTGTGTCACACTGCACCTACCACTCCCTCTGAGTGTGCACAGTCACACAAACACCTTCATGCTTTTACCAAACTCACTTTCTGCTCCTAAGCCGAGCACAGGAAGCCATTCTCCTGCACTCCTCGGAAACGATCAGAAAAGTAATCATTGTCCAAGGAACTGACAACTGTTTCCACTCCCAGGGCTTTATTTTTATTTTAGACTCAGCCCTTCCTGCAAGGAAATGTGGCAGTGAGACCCTAAAGCCACCCAGCAGCTGGAATGTGCCCACAGCCGTAGGAATTGATTTTTTTGTGGGGGTTGGATCAATAAATTAGGAACAATGACTGTTTCCTCCAGCTTTACCTCACACAGTGTCCCTCCCTCCTCGTCAGAGGAGCGCCTTGTCCTGGATCTCTTGGCTCCACGAGGAGAAGAAGCCGTGCTCTCCACATCGCTCTCCAGCAAGCTCTGCAGGGCAAGAGATGCAGAACGCTCTCAAACCATCGTGCCACAATCAATAACTGCTCCAAATAACATTTCAAACACTCTCCTTCAGACAAAGGAATAGTAGAGCACTGAAAAATGATTACTGGGAGGTCCTGGATGACTTACAAGTGTCCATGTGTTAAAATAAAGAGTGTTCTCCTGCCTCAGACACAGAGCTCTGTGCTGGACACACAGACCTTTGCACAAGCTGCATTTACCTCTTCTGCAGTCTCATCCTCATCTTCATCATCAGGCTGGTACTCTTCATCAGAGGAATCATCTTCCTCCAGGGGAATGTCCACAAACTGAGGTGGCTGCACACAGGAGAAAGAGGGTGACCACTGTTACCAGGCTGCACTCCAAGGGTGCAGTCAGAGCAAACTGAGGAGAACACCCCGAAGCTCAGAAAGGAAATCCCGAAGAAACCAAAGAAATAAATTACTAAAAGTTTGGCAAAGGAAAGCAAGCGGTTTGAGGAGGTACAAGAAGAGGCACAAATGATTTAGCATTTATGTGATGGAAATGCATGAGCTCAGAGATGGTTTCAGTACACGAGTCTGCTCCAGCCCTCCAAAAGAGCTCTGCCTCAGCAGGAAGCCTGCAATAAGGTCTCCCCTTTCCCAACAACAATTAATTTACCTTCATCTCGTTTGCCTTCTTAATTGGAGAAATATTCCATGTTGGAATCACCTGGGGACAGCAAAAACACTCGGGCTGTGTCACATGGGCAGGGTCAATCTCACCAATCTAAGGAGCACCCGAGCTTGTGACCTTGATCTCCACAGTGCTCAAGCATCAACAGAGCCCAAACAAAGCCTTCAAATCTCCCACAGGATCTTCAGGAAGCGACTTCAGGACAATGGACACTGGGAATTCACTGCCCTTCCCAACCCTGAGCTGGCTCTGTGCTGCTCGGCTCAATTTTTGATACACTGTCTTAACTGATTCTCTTCATTTCAAGACTCAGACCACATTTATGCTTCTCTTAGAGGGTCACACAACCAAAACCACTCAGAATAACAGGACAGGCTGAGTTGGAAGGGACAAGGACCATGAGTCCAACCCCAGCCCTGCACAGACACCCCAACAACCCCACCCTGTGCTGGGAGCGGTGTCCAAGCTCTCCTGGAGCTCTGGCAGCCTCGGGGCCGTGCCCATTCCCTGGGAGCCTGGGCAGTGCCAGCACCCTCCGGGGAAGAACCTTTCCCTGATCTCCACCCTAAACCTCCCTGACACAGCTTCAGCCATTCCCTGGCTCCTGTCACTGTCACAAAGAGCAGAAGCTGGAGCTGCCTCTTGGGCAAGGGGAAGGTGCAACAGGAAAAGCAGATGACTTACTTACCCCTCCTTTCTCCACAACTTCCTTCAGTTTGGAACGAGTCATTTTGGGCTCCTGAGAGTTTAAAACAAGACAACAGCAATAAATTCAGTCCTTTCCTTGATGACAGATCTTCCCCAGCAACTCTTTACTATGAAGCTTTTATCTTTTTTCAAACTCATTACCTTTAAATTCACTGCTTTTCCCCACAGTGACCTCAAAAATAACTCCTCGTGTTTCTGTTTCATAATTTACACTCAGACACTACCCACTTCATCCAGGTGGCAAAACTGATAATGTAACCTAATTATGAAAACAGGTAAATTACTTTTTTGCCCTTCCTCTCCTCCCCACATCCCATTATGGCCCAGGAAGGCAGAGTGGAAGGGGAAGGCCTTGTGCATTTGGAACAACTGATCAAACAATCTGAGCAAGCTTTTTACTCACAAACAAAGGAATATCTTCTGTCTCACTGATGGCTGCTTTCATCATGGCCACCACGTGCTCATTTGTGATCACCTCCTAAAGGAACACACAAAACCAGGATGTTTATTAAAGAGAAACAGACAACACAGCAAGTGTTAGAATGAACTGCCTGGAAACACGATGAGGAAATACTCAGTGCACCACAGCCTTTGTAATCACGCTGTAGCAAAAATGATTGCTCAGAGATCAGACAGTAAAGTTTAAAGCAGCACAGCAGCGATTGAAACATTTGCACTACGTTTTCTGTGAAAGCTCCCCAGAATAAATTCCCAGCAAAGAGAAAGAAAATCAGTCAAAACAAAAGCCCACACCAGTTTCTCTGCTATCAGTAATCAGTCATGTCATGTAATCAGTAAAATGCGCTGATCCCAGTCACAGGAGAAAGGCTGCTGTGAAGCTGCAACAGAAAACCTGCATCTCGATTAAACTTCAATATTTAAGCACTCACAGGCTCCCAAGACAAGGCTGTAAATCTCTGGAGAAAGTATGGAATAACACCCAGTCTTTAAAACATCGTGCTACTGCATTCCAGCAAACACTGCACACATTTAGGAGAAATGGGGAAGGCAGGAGAGACGCAGCACCCCAGGCTGCATTTTCTGAATGCCTCCATAAGGGAAGGCAGGTGGCTGGGAGGAATCTCCAGCCCTCACCTAACGACAGGGAAAGGCATTGATTTGGGGCACTTGCACAGAATCCACCGGTGAAACTGCCTGAAAGAACCTTGGCAGTCCCCAGGTTGATTGTCACAGGGATGGCAAAAAGGGAAATTATCTGAGATTATCTGGATTTGAACAATTCTAGAGGCAGGGAAAACAAAAGGTATGATTTTTGATCCTGTGGGAAAAGAAATACTATTGCTCTCCAGATCGCACTTTGGGATGAACTGAAAAGACCCAGCAGAGGTGCAGAGTTAGAGATTCACTCCAAAGCTGTGACAGCACAAATATTCTTCTGGCAGCTCCTCTCTAACTGAGAGCTGTGTGATGGACACTAACTAAAAGTGATGCATTTCTGTCAGCACCACTAGAAGTCCTTCAGAATTTTATGATGAAACAGCTCATTCAAAAAAGGAAACAGAGTTCACAGCTTACACCTGCTCACGTGGGCCCGGAAGGATCATTTTAGTCCAGTTATTCCTGCTGCTCAGGAAAAGCAAAACAGGCCCAGGTGTCATTGTAAACATGAGGAAGTTGGGATCAACATCTGCTGGCAAAGCAGGCTCCAGCTGAGCGGCACGGGCACCACGTGATCCTGTCCTCACAGATTTACTCGGGACGTTCCCTCTTTATACATTTATTAGCAGAGGGCAGGACGTGGGTGCTGACCAAGAAGCAGCAATCCAAGAGCCACCAGCACCCCCAGCAGCCTGGCCTGTGTCGGGGGCTTTCCCCAACATTCAGGTGGTTTCAGGGTCCTTTGCTCCCCTGCACAGCTCCGAGCCAAGCCGAAGGAAGAGACGGAGTTCTCAGGTTTAGATTTTTCAAGGTTGCATACTTCGTTTATTGTTTTTATCTTACAATTTTCTCGGAGTCCGACAAGATGTTCGCAGCTGCATGGATTCCTCACGTCTCCCCCCGAGCTGGGCTGTCCTTATTCTTTTATACTAATTACTACGTATTTCTTGTTTACTATTTATTACCAATGTCTATCACTATTACTAAAAAGGTCATCTTTACTTTGACCCAATCCTCACTAACTACTTTGTGCCACGTCGATGCAGCAATGGAGCGAGGGAGGGAGAAGGAGAAGAAGAAGGAGACAACGCCCCAGATTCTCCATCTTATCCCCATTCACCTCAATGCTAGGAACCCAAAATCACTATTTTCTCACCCTGTGATAAGCTAAACTACTATTTTCCACATTCTTGTGGCCTGTAAACCTTCTCTCAGTGTAGGAAGTTTTTCCCATGGACTGACATCAAAGCCAGAGTCTCTCTGAGCTCTGGGCTGGGGTCCCAGACCCCCCTGCCCAGGTCCCTGACCCTCCAGGGCAGCCAAAGGAATGCCCTGGACTCCAACAGGCCTGGAGCCCAGCCCCCAACTCACGTGCAGGATGTTCCTCACGTTGACCACGGTCAGGTTGTGCTGTTTGGCCCCATCCTCCAGGGTGCGATCCAGGGACTCGTCCAGTTTGATATCACAGGACAAGGAGCCCTCTTCTTCCAGGCTTTTCCCTTCTCTTTTCCGTTTGGTTGCCTTCCTCCTCCTCTTCCTCCTCTCGACCTCCTCCCCGTCCTGCTCCTCTGAAAACCAGCAGAAACGGAATCTGAAACCTCGGCTGCTTGGCATCCGGCGCGTTGTGAGAGGATGAGTTTGAAAACAAACAGCAGCTAGAATTCTGCAGCTGCTGAAACAGCAAAGCTGATGAGAGACCACCCAAACAGAAACAGCCACCAGAACTAGAAAGACTTTTGAATGATGGATTCGAGTTCTGCGGGACCTGACTGAGTTACTCGAAGACATGAAGCTGTCACCTCCTCCAGAATGATTTAGAATGGCCTCAGCAGCCTTTTCACACCTTTAACAACACTGCAAAACTCCAGGTACCACACAGCAAGAACAGGTTACAGTTTCCAGGACTTAAAAAGCGTTTTCTTGCTTTGCTGACTCAGAGAAAGAAAAGAAACATCATTTTCTCCGAAACAGGGCAGTGATTTTCAACAGCCAAAAACTGCAGAGAACAACTCCAGCAAGTTCCACTTTATTGAGACGCTGAATGATGGAGCACGAGATGAAAACTTAAAAAAAAACAACCCTGCACCTACACAGCCCCCGACATCCTCACAATTCCAGAGTTTGCTGTATCAGTCACAACACTTCTCCTGCGAAATAACCAGCCCCAAATCCAGATTTTCCCCATCACTCTGCTGGGACCACTCACCAGCTCGGGTGTTCTTCGGTGGCTTCATCGTGGTGGGATTTCTGGCAGCCACCTGCAGGGAGCTTCTCCCTGGAGACTCTGGCACTGCACCAGGGTTTTCACTTGGACACGGATCCCGCTGAGAACTCACTTCTACCTCTGTGTACAGCTTCGGGATTTTCCCTGGAAACAGAACAGCCAGCTGTAGCCAGATATACCACAGGGACACACAGAGCAAAGTAACGCACCAGAGTCCGTGCTGCAAACAAATTAATCCTCCATTCATTTTCCATCGACTTGCCCATTCAAACACATCAAACCAACTGCACAAGTCCAACTCAGTGTGGTGCAGCTGCACAGGGCAGCAGCAGCTTCATCCTGCTGGAAACAGAGCCAGGCACAGAGATCCCACTCCTTCAGCTTCACTCCCTCACTATCAGCTGGGCACAGCCACGCTCAGACCCAGCCCTGTCACATGAGCCAACTGCCAGAAGCTGGTGATTTCCCCAAAACATGGCTGGACTCCCTCTTGTACAAATGCAACCACCACAGGAGGGACAGGCACAGGCAGGGGGTTATTCCCAGCTGGAACAGCACAGCTGGCTGCTTCCTTGGGATGCATTTTCCCAGCCGTGGGCCAATGAACCCACATGGCTGCAGGGGTGGCTACAAACCCTTCCCCTCCTGTTCTGGGCAGGCCCACAGGTTCCACAGCCTAGAAAACAGCTGGGAACTGTCTGGTTCCACCTCCTTCCAAGACACAAACTCAGCTTTCAGCCAAATCAGGGAGCTCCTCACAGCAGCACAAGAACCAGAGACAATCCTCACTGAGAATCACAGAAACCATCAAACCCGAGTGACCGCTGCGGGTCACACCTGGTGCCGCCGCCCTGCGCAGACAGAACCATCCCAGAGCACAGGACTGTGTCCAGATGGGGCTGGGATGTGCAGCAGGGAGGCTCCACAGCCTCTCCGGGCTCTGCTCAGGGCTGGGCACTGCCCAGGGCACAAGCTGTGCCTCCCGTGCAGGGGCAGTTCCTGGGCTCCGGCCCTGCCCGTGGCTCCGGTGCCTGGCCTGGAGCAGAGCCCGGGCCCTGCTCTGCCCGTCCCTGCACACAGGGACCCCCAGGGCTCAGGGCCCCTCTCAGCTGGGGCTCCTCTCCGGCCTGAACAGCCCCAGCTCCCTCAGCCTTTTCTGGGCACGGAGATGCTCCAATCCCCTCACCTCTGGCCTCAGGGGTGCTCAGAAACAAGGCCGGACTGTCTCTTTCCCACACAGTAACACAATAGTTTGGGTGGGCAGGGACCTCAGAGCGCATCCAGTCCCACCCCCGGCACGTCAGGGACGCCTTCCCTCATCCCAGGGTGCTCCAAGCCCCGTCCAACCTGGCTTTGGACACTCCCAGGGATGAGAAAACACCGCGAAAGACCTCAGTTTCACTCTAATCTGTAACACCTCCTAGGGGGAAAAAAAAAAAATCCAAAACAAACACCACAAAATCCCAGTGCCCAAAGCCGCCGCCCATCCCGGTACCTTCCGCCGCCGGGCTGCCGGGGCCGGCAAGGAGCTCCTGCCCGGTCGCTCTCCCGAGGGTTTTCCTCCCGCCCTTCGGCGAGGCCTCCCCGGGCCCCCTCCCCGCGGGCCTGGCGGAGCCGCCGCCATCGGCAGCGCCGGTCGCGGCGGAGCCTCCGGGCAGCTCCGCGTCTTCCCCGCGCTCCCTCGGGCTGGGCGGCCCCGCCGCCGCCGCTCTGCGCTTCTTGCAGGGCAGCATCTTCAGCGCCAGCGCCATGGCGGCCGCGGGGCCGCTGCGGGGCTTTGCGGGCCCCGCTCGGGCCGCCCGGTCCCGCCGCCCGCGCAGGAAGCGGAAGCGCCCGGGGCTCGCCCCGCGCATGCGCGGCCGGGGCCGGTCCCCGACGGGGCCCCGGTGAGGCGGGGCCGGGGGCGAGGGGGCACCGAGCGCCGCCACCGCCATCTTCGGTGGGCAGCGCCGCCGGGCCGGGCCCGGCCCCTCACACACACAGTGACAGAGAAACACACACGCACAAACACACCCACACACCCAGGGCGCCGCTGCCCGCTGCAAGGCCCCCGCCCGTCTTTGCCGTCGGGGGTCTCCCCGTGGAGCAGAGCCGGTCCGCCCGGTGCTGCCGCCTACGGCGCCGGTGCCGTCGCCTCCCGGTGGGAGCGGGGCTCAGGCAGAGCGGGCACACGCCCCGCGGCTCCGCGCCCGGAGCCCCGACAGTTGCCGAGTCACCGCCGGGCGGGGCCGCCGCGGGCGGGGCGGGGCCGGGCGGGGCGAGCGCCGCAGCGGGACCAGTCGGCAGCTCCTGCATCCCGGCCGGGAGAGCATCCTCCGCACCGGGCCCCGCACCCCCGCGGCCCCGGCCTCGGCGGGGCCATGGCCGAGATCACCAGCGTCCACCCCGGCTTCGGTGAGTGGCGCCGGGCCGCGGCGGCCCCGGCTGCGGCCCGTCCGCCCCGGCGGGGCCCCGAGAGGCGCCCCCGGGGCCGGGCCGTGCGCGGCGCCTTCGGCCCCGCTCTCCCCGCGCGGGGACGGGAGCGCCGGGCCGCGGCCTCCGCACCCTCAGCATCCCCCCGGCCCGGTCCCTCAGCGTCTCTCGGCCCCCTCGGCGTCCCCCCGGGCCCGGTCCCTCAGCACCCCGCGGCCCCTCCGCCCCCGCCGGCCGGGGGACGCCGCTCCCCCGGCTCCGCCGCCGCTCTCCGTCAGCTGCCGGGGCGGTGCCGGCTCTCGGCCGCGGGAGCGGGGCCGCCGCCGGCGCTCGGCGGCGGAGCGGGGGCCGGTGGCAGGTGCAGACCGGGCCGATGACGTGATGTCTGTGCCGGGCCGCGCCGCGCCCCGGCCTTTGTTCGCGTTCCCCGGGGCGGCTGCGGCACCGGCACCGGCGCCACGAGGCGGGGCCCGCCCGGGGAAGCGGGCGATGCTCGGGGGGCCGCGGCGGGCGCGGGGGAGCCGGGAGCCGGTGCCGGGGGCGATGCAGAAGCTCCGAGGCCCGTGCGGGCCCGGCCCGGGTTCGGGATGGTTTTTGGTGCAGCCCGGGGTGAGGAGGGCGGGGATGCAGCGCCGGGGGCTCCTGCAGCTCTGAGCATCCAGAGCGCTGCCCACGCCTGGCCCGCAGCACCCGCGGCCCTTCCCCTCGCACCCTCCGGCCCCCGGGGGCACGGGATTCCTCCGAATCCCGAAGTACTCGGGGTTATTCCTCCGTCCGGCACCGTTTATCTCATGGAAAACGGATCCCACCTCCCTCGTACCTTGTGTTTCCTGGGATCCGAGAGCCACGTGCTGTCACCATTTAACCGTTGGCCACCATTGGGGAGTCCTTGGCAAACACCGGGTTTAAAAGGAGGTTTTCAGTGATTTTTTTGGTTTTGTTTCGGACGAATTGTGGCGTCACATCAGGACAAAGGCCTCTTCCACAAAGTTTGGATGGGGAAGCGAAGTTCTGCTGTGTTGGAGGGAGGTGTCAGGCTGTGCTGCCATTTCAGGCGGACATTGGGCGTGGGGAGTGCTCTGGAAGCTGCAAAATCTTCACTAAAATTGGGTTTAGAGAGGTCTAGATCAGCTGTAGGGAATTATGGAGACAGGACTAATGGATGGATGGAATGATTACAGAAATAGGAGCCTTCAGCCAGGACGAGGGGGATTGGGAGTAACTGAGGCACTGGCTGAGATGAGAACACAGCCACGTCATGAGGCCCAGGAGCTCTTTGCCACAGAACATCACGGGAGCCAAATGTAAGGCTTGAAATAATATTTAGAGTTGAAGTCATTTTTCGAGTTGCGGTAATTCAGTGAGAGAAAAGATTTATTTGGTGCTTTCTGGTGTCACTGTTGGGCGCTGCTTCTGAAAAGAGGTGCAGGAAAGGAAGGCACAAGAGCTGATCCTGTGAGGACACAGTAGAAACAAAACACACAGCAAGAAACAAGAATGAGAATGAGAATAAGAATGAGAATAAGAATAAGAATGAGAATAAGAATAAGAATAAGAATAAGAATAAGAATAAGAATAAGAATAAGAATAAGAATAAGAATGGAGTTTCAGCATTTTTCTTCCACATCCACCAAAGCCTTTTAAGCTGAGTTGTCTCCAGCCGGGCTGTTAAAGACCATTTGCCTCGTATCAAAGAGGGAACATTAAATAACGAACTGAAGTTGGGATTTTGGGGCGGTGTTTTGTCAATATTATGATTTCTTCTTGCTTTGGTTAATTCAATCCCGGGCTCTGCAGTGAGACCTGGGACAGGTTTCTCTGTGGAATCGGTCACCACAGCCAAAGGTTCCAGCTGCGGGTCAGAAAGGCTTCTGTCTAACTAAAAGTGGTTTTTCCAGTTTTGGGAGCAGGCAAAATAATCTTCCCTGAGTCTGCCAGGTGCTCAGTTTACAGTCTGTTAGCCTCAGTAAATGAGGATGTGGGAAGAGCAAAGAAAATCCAAATTTGTGGTGCTCTCTGTAGCTTCAGGGATGAGGTTAGACGATTATTTCCTCCTGTTTGTGGTACAGAATGAAGAGGAAAATGAGACAAGTTTACCTTTTTTCAACCAGCTGTCTCATTTGGTACGGCCACGATTGTCATGACAAGGGTTGTTGGTAAAGGAGTGGTTTGTGTAATTTGTGAGAGAAAGAGGCATAGGGCGTTCGAGGGCTGTTTGTTTGTTTGTTTGTTTGCTGGCTTCCAGAGAAATAAAAGAAAATGGCCTTGAAACCAGGAATACAGAAATAAGTCACACGGAGAGCCTGGCTCGACCTTCCTCAAACCTCCCACCAAGAAACTGAAGACAGCAAAAAATCCCCTCCTTTTCCTCCCCTTTAAAGACTGAACAACCCCAGCTCTTTTTGCATCTCCTTCTCTTCCCTGTGCTCTCCATCCTCCACGCACCCCATCCCTTCAGTCCTCCCAGAATCGCTGGAGGATGTCAGTGCAGTGTCCTGGGGAGCTCAGCCCCGCTGGTTTCATTCTGTGCCTTGGTAAAACTTCTCCAAAGTCATCCATTAGCAAAGAAGCAGATAAAAATGAATGGGGTTGGTTTTTTTGGGTTTTTTTTGTTCTGTTTTGTTTTGGTTTTTTTAATTCTGCTTTGCCATTACTGATTAACACAGTTGGCGTAATCTAGAAAATATCAGATAATCCCTAAATCCGAGCCCAGGATTTTCTGTCTGTTGGTTTGGACACTGGATTTCCATGAGGGATTTCGTGTTTAGCCTTGGCCTCAGCCACAAGGGCCGGGGCAAAACAACCATTTCAGGGCAAAGGGACATTTAAAAAATTGTTAATGAAGGATACCTCAGATCCAGCCTGATGGCCATATTCATTACTCCCTCCCTGTTGTGAAAATAGAATTGTGTAACGTTCCTGAACAGGGCATTAAAAAAATAAAAGAAAAAGCTTCCTGCACATCAAGAGCCCGCGTTCCTATGGAGATGCTGGTGATGCAGGAGCTGGGTTTGGCAAGATAAGGCAATCAACAGTTTGAGATCCTTAGCTGACGGAACACGGGTCAGGCATGCCTTAGGAGTAAATTTAGAAATAGCAGCGATGTCTGGGGAAGCTGTGAGAGGCAGAGCCCGGGGTTAAGAGCACTGCAGGACTGCGTAGATCTGCAGCCAGGTGTGCTGCGGCCCCAGCTCGCTCCTCACTGCCTTGTCTTCCCACAGATGTGTCTCCCGTGGTGGCAGGACTCATTGGAGCCACCGTGCTGGTGGTTTCTGTCTCAGTCACAGTCTTTGTGTGGACATGCTGTCACCAGCAAGCGGAAAAGAAGCACAAAACTCCCCCCTACAAATTCATTCACATGCTGAAAGGCATCAGCATCTACCCGGAGACCTTGAGCAACAAGAAGAAGATCAACCGGCTGCGGAGAGACAAGAGCGGCGCGGCCAGGGACGGGGGCAGGGGCAATCTCCTGGTGGATGCCGCCGAGTCGGGGCTGGGGGGCGCCGACAAGGCTCCGGATGGACCCCCCAGCCTCGACCAGCTCCCCATCAAAGTCGAGTTTGGAGATGAACTCAGCCCGGATCAAAGCCTCACTCCAGGAGGGAGTAAAACCTCCTCGCCTTCTTCCCCGGGCGACGACGTCGTGCTGGGAGACCTGACTTTCTCAGTGGACTACAACTTCCCCAAAAAGGCGCTGGTGGTCACCATCCAGGAGGCGCACGGGCTGCCCGTGATGGACGAGCACACCCAGAGCTCCGACCCCTACATCAAGATGACGATCCTGCCCGACAAGAGGCACCGGGTCAAGACCCGCGTCCTGCGCAAGACGCTGGAGCCGGTGTTCGACGAGACCTTCACCTTCTACGGGATCCCCTACAGCCAGCTCCAGGACCTGGTGCTGCACTTCCTGGTGCTCAGCTTCGACCGCTTCTCCCGGGATGACGTGATCGGGGAGGTGATGGTGCCCCTGGCAGGGGTGGATCCCAGCACAGGCAAGGTCCAGCTCACCAGGGAGATCCTCAAAAGGAACATACAAGTAAGTCGTTTCCACGTAGGGTGGGTCCCGGAGCCTCCGTGGTTTTCCGAGCGGGAATAACGCAGATCCTCAGCTGTGAAGCCTGGTTTTCCCCGGATGAGTGGTTTTTGGTGTGGTGTTTTTCTCTGCTGTGTGGTGATGGTCATTGGGTAAGGTTTTGTCACTCCTGAGGCACGGGAGTGATGAATGTTACGATGGATGGTGCCAGGGAAAAAAAAAGGCAAATTCCCGCCTCCAAATGAAAGCTGATGTGATAACAGGACATCCATCTGCAAACCTCCCTGAGAGAGGGAGATTCCTCTGACCTGACCAGTTTAGACCCCTCTCCTTGGGATTATTTACAGCTGAATCCTGGCTGTAAAATGTGTCAGCAGAGCCTGACTGGGTTCCCCTGGTCCTGGAGCAGGAATCAGCTCCCAGGAATCCCACCCGAGACGGGTTGGATTGGGAACAAAACACAGACATCTAAAATTCGGGTGAAATGAATCCCACTCTCAGTGTCTGGTGCTGTAAACAAAAGGATGAGCACTGTGGAGCAGATGTCTGTGTGCTCAGGAGGAGGAGGAGGCAGAGGAGGAGGTAATTCAGATTTTCATCTTCTTGCTCAGTTGATTTCTGCTGCCCATCTCCCAGGTTCAAAAGCAAAAGGCATTTGGGCTCACTTTTATTGCTGCAACACCTTGGAAATCGTTGCTGGGCTCTATAGAATCCTCCCTTATGTCCTGCAATGGCATTATTTAACTTGAAATGTTTCTACTTTATGGGTTATTGAGCTTTTTTTTCTTTTTTTTTTAGTATTATTTATAGGAGATTCTGTGTCAATAATCCCAACAAAACCAGAGTTCTGGTAATTACTTTGCTGTTCTTCAGTTCTAGGGATGCTTTACATTATGACAAAACAAGTGCCTGGTTCAGGGTCTTTAATTTTTTGGTTTTTCAATGCATTGACTGGATCTCTTAGGAGTAATAGATAAAAAAATAGCAAAAAATAGATTTAAATATAAATCATTGCAATCAAGGCTGCGAATTATTTAACATCTGTTACTAATCAAAAATTGATTTACCTCGGCGCCAGATGTGCACGCTCGAAAAATCTGCCTCATTCCACGGTGCCCAAACAGCCACCACTGAACAAAGTCTGTCAGGGGGTTTCAAAATCTGGGCTACAGGATTGCATTTAACAGCCAGTAACGACCCAGTGCCCCAAGCCAGGCCTGCATTCCACCCCAGTGAACGTTCCCAATATTTCAAACTGACAACCACGGACTGAAAATTACTTTGAAGCGGAATCCCGGAATGATTTGGGTTGGAAGGCACCTTAAGGATCATCTCATTCCAACCCCATGCCATGGGCAGGGACACCTTAAGACCAGAAGAACCCCAAAACTCTTAATAACATCCTCACCCCCCCACACACACAAAAAAAATCTCTCCTTGGCTGTTGTATTCTTCTGTATCCAAGGAGCCAAAGTTCCAAACGTTTCCCTTCCAGGCCCAGGAATTTGCTCATTTATTTGTTCTCCCAAAAGTTCCCAGCAGCTGGAGTTCCATGGTCCTTGTGAGTCCCTTCCAACACAGGATAGTTACCATTCTGTGATGCCATGCACGTGAAAAACTCGTGTTAAACATGCAGCAACCACTCAAATAAAAGGGAACCGCCCGATGAAAAATGAACATTTTCCAGGCTGAAGTTCACGCTCTGCATTTTTCCCTCGAAGCTGAGCGGAGGAGCATTGACAGAACCTCAGGGCAGAGAATGGAGCATTTGCTGCTCTGAAAAGAGGAAAATCCCCTCCTGGGGGCCTCACTGCCAGCTCTGCCAGCCCCTGATGGGCAGCGGGGGTTTGGGAGAGAGCCCAAAGTTTCAGCAGCTCTGTGACACCACAGCAGTTCCCAGCCCTGGCTGGTGCTGTTCACCTCGACAGCAAATAAACTCCATCTCAATTAGTGCCAGCTCAGTGGAAGTTAACACACACCATCTGGAAACCAAAACTAATTATCTTAATGTTCTGTTAATGCCGTGTTACTGTTTGAAAGGACGCACCGGGCAGGTTTAACTGAGGTCCGAGATAAAACCTGCTCTGGTTTTATCTTCTTTTCGTCTTCATCCTGGAGCTTTGCAGGCTGAACTGATGGTGAGACTGTCAGGACACCCAAGGGCTGAGGGGCTCAGCTACTGCAGCTCCACAAAAAAAAAATCAGTGGAATTTGAGCTCCTAAACCCCTCAGAGCCCTTTAGTAACAGATCCCCACAGGCAGCCTTGGCCACTCCTCTCTCAGAAGATCTCACCAGCTTTCCTCTCCTAGAAATGCAGAGTTCCACGCTGTGGGGATGCAGCTGAGGCCCCAAGAACCACCCATGGCTCATTTCCTCACTCTTTAAGCGTTTAGCACAAGGAAAGGAAATCCTGGGCGCCTCCAGAAGCCGTGTCCGTGCACACCTTGTCCTAACAAGCTGTGTGTGTTTCACCCTGCCAGAAGTGCATCAGCAGAGGGGAGCTGCAGGTGTCCCTGTCCTACCAGCCCGTGGCACAGAGGATGACCGTGGTGGTGCTGAAAGCCAGGCATTTGCCAAAGATGGACATCACCGGCCTCTCAGGTAGAAGCTATTTTCTCCAGCTCTGAGTGCGTGGGGGAAAAAAAGATCAATTAAATCCCCAAGTTCTCTCGCAGGGGTTTTTTTTTCCCCCCCCCCTTGTTTCAGGGTTTTTCGCCGTTTGCGGGTTTTTTCCTCAAATTCCTCCTGAGGGTGATGGATTTCTGTGGGTGCTGCAGTCCCTCACCTGTAGGTGGTTGTGCAGAGCAGCCCAGATCCTTTCTGCTTGATGCAGGCAGGGGTTTGGGAGGGCAGCAGCTGGATCCACAACAGCCTGGATCCGTGGGATCCCTGGGATCCATGAGCCAAAGGCGATGGTGTGAGAAAAACTGGGAACAGCCCTGGCTGGCAGGGGCTGGACACGAGCCCAGGTGTGCCCAGGTGTGCCCAGGTGTGCCCAGGTGTGCCCAGGTGGCCTGGAGCAGCCCCAGCGTGGGCACAGGACCAGGGCAGTGCCCATCCCCTGTGCTGGCCTCAAATCCTGGGCTCAGTTTCGGGATCCTCATTTCAAAAAAAAAAAAACACCTTGAAGGGCTGGAGCATGTCCAAAGCTGGGGAAAGGCTGGAGAATTCCTGAGGGAGAATTGCAGGGACAGGGGCTCAGCCTGGAGAAAAGGGGGATCAGGAGGGAGCTCCTGACAGGGGGGGACAGCCAGGGGGTTTGGGATCTGGGAAGAGGGAACAGGGACAGGAGGAGAGGGAATGGCCTCAGAGTGGATACCAGCAGGAATTTCCTCATGGAAAGGGCGCTCGGGGCTTGGAAGTGCCCAGGGAGGTTTGGAGTGCCCATCCCTGGAGGTGGCACCCAGAGCTCTGGGCTGGGACAAGGCGGGCACTGGGCACAGCTGGCATTCCCTGGCCTGGGAGAGCTTTTCCAAGCTCCAGCATCCCGTGATTCTGCGGCTCTGCGGTCCTGAGCAGCGCTGCTGCCGTGGCTGTGTCTGCCTCAGGCCCTGGCCCTGGGAGAGGAGGGGGACAAGGGTGAGGAAGAGGAGGGGGACAAGGGTGAGGAAGAGGAGGGGGACAAGGGTGACAAGGAGCAGTGACACACTCAGAGTGGAGAGCAGGAATTAGAGACAGCTCTGGCCTGGTGCTTTCGGGTGCTTTCGGTTTTGTCGTTTTCGCTGGGTTCCTTCTCGTGGTGTTTGAAGAGAGGAGAGGAGCTGCTGTCCCGGCTTCCTTATTTCACAGGTTTTCACACTCCTGAATCCCCTCAGCAAAGTCTCCTTCAGGATTATGGGGAAATGGTTGGAATCGACTTGAGAGTAACAACAAGCCCTGGAATGCAGACAGATGCAGAGTAGGCTTCATTATTGCAGGCCCTACATTTTACTCTTTCTTTAAGGAAAACAAAAAGACAAATAAATCAAAAAGCTGTGCGTGTGTAGTCACCAACCACAGGATAAAATTTTCAGTGAGGTTCTACCTGCAGACTCTTGTGACTAGCACTGTTTATTTATGTGATCTTTGTATTATGCATAAGCCCATTTCAGCTGGGTTAAAAAAAAAAACCAAAAAAACCCAAAAAGGTGAAAAAGAGGCAGAGCCAGCAGGGCAAGGACCTTCCAGCTTCAAAACTTGTGTGGAATGAAAACAAAACAAAACAAAAAAAATCCCTCAGTGCCTGGTATCTTGATTGTAATCCTCCATCAGTGTCTGCATAAAGAGCAGCTGCCCGAGGGCTGGGGGAGGCTGGGGGGAAAAGGGAGGCTTTGTTTTTAACTTTATTCTTTCCCAGTACCTTCCACTGGCAGCATTTGCCATCTGCAAATCACTGAAACTGCCTGGACCCTTTGTTGGGCTGTGGCCTGCGCAGGGCTGCGCTGCTCAGGCTGGGGAACAGCACCCGCTCTTCTTTTTTTCCCACTTTTCCTCCGAAGAAATTCTTCACCGGGCCGGTTGGAGGGAGTTTGGGTTTGCTTCCCAGAGGGATCCCAGTCAGGGGTTTTCTCCCAAATTTGTCCCTAAACCAGGACAATACATTTTTATTGGCGCCCACGGAGGGATTTGGGGTGACCTCGGTGTGGCCTCCCAGCTCAGGGATTGTCCATGGGCGGGAGAATGGCTTCAAACTGCCAGAGGGCACAGGAAATGGGCAAGGAATTCTTCCCTGTGGGGCAGGTGCAGCCCTGGTGCCCAGAGGAGCTGCGCAGCGCCCACGGGGGCAGTGGGAGGTGCCCCTGCCCCACGGCGAGGGCGGGACGGGGTTTTTTGAGTCCCTCCCGGCCCAAACCGACGCGTGCCAGCGATTCCCAGCCCGTGCTGGAGCTCTCCTGGGCCGTGTCATTGGTTCCTCCCTCTCCCCCCTCCGGCAGACCCCTACGTGAAAGTGAACGTTTACTACGGGCGCAAGCGCATCGCCAAGAAGAAGACGCACGTCAAGAAGTGCACTTTGAACCCCGTCTTCAACGAGTCCTTCATCTACGACATCCCCGCCGAGCTGCTGCCCGACGTCAGCGTCGAGTTCCTGGTGATCGACTTCGAGCGCACCACCAAGAACGAGGTGGTGGGGCGGCTGATCGTGGGCGCGCACAGCGGCAGCGCGGCGGGCGCCGAGCACTGGCGCCAGCTCTGCGACAGCCCCGCCAAAGCCGTGGCCAAGTGGCACAGCCTGAGCGAGTACTGAGCTCAGCCTCCTCCCCCCCTTCTTAGGACAGACTTCGAGCCTCGGTTTAGCTGTAGGACTAAACTCTTTTCCGGTGAGAAGCGGCGAGCTGGTTGGGTTCTCTTTAGCTGACGTGGTTTTTTGCAGGGCACTAAAACTCTTAAGGAAAAAATAAAACAAAAAAACCAAGCGAACGAACGACAGGGAAAGAAAGAATAATGGGAAAAGAAAAAAAAAAAAAAAAAGAAAAAAAAAAAAGGAAAAAAAAAAAAAAAAGAGGTACCACGAATATATATAACAGTGTAATCACGCTATTGCATGCCTACTACAAACTGAAATTAGTATAACTGCCGGTATCAAGTTGCAGGTTTTAATACCAATTATCTGTCACTATGGAAGTCGTGTTTGTGCCGAGCTGTCTTTGCTGGTATTCACCGAGATTGGCCTGTCTTTGTTAGGCTTCTCCCAAAGTTTCGGAATTCTGCTGTTTAACCTCTAGTTTCTTGTTAGTTTTGCCTGCCCATTGGTTCTTGCGGTTCTGTTCTGTGCTGGTTTGGGGGAGTCCCAACCGCGTTTCCGTCTAGGGCTGGGTTAGAATTCTGCACTGGCACAAAAGGAAAATACAGGGAAAATGGCGTTGGCCTCCAGGGAAGAAACAATTCTGTGTCAGGCACCGAAATCCTTGTCGTTGTGATGCACCTGGGGAGCTGTGAGGTCACAGACATCCAAGACTGGACTCTAAAATCCAAACCCCGACCGACTGATCCCGTCGCTTTTGCCACGTGGGGCTCACACAGGCAGCGCCTCACAGACTGCAGGAACTGGGGAAATCCGGCTCAGTTTCATTTTATTTAATCTTTACTGTGCATGAAGGGCCCAAGAAAACCCAAACACAGATGTGTCATTGATTGGTAAGGAAAAACTCTTTGGACGTTCAATGTCAGATTCTACCTGGCTGATAATTTCTGTTTAATGGCAAAACAAAGCTGAGCTAGGGAAAGGTCCTGGAGGGCAGAGCTTGTCCGTGAGAAGGTGACACAGCTTCCCTTCATCCGTGCTGGAGTCAACTTGCATTAGACATCGTCATCCTTCAGTCACCTAAGAGCCAGCTCCCAAAAGAGCAGGAAACACACAGGGCAAATCCTGGCACCAAAAATGGGCCAGGCCTGGAGTTTCGAGGCGGCCTGGGGGGAATCCTGAAATCCTGGAATCCTGGAATCCTGAAATCCCTCTGAGTCTGGGAACAGCCTGCAAGGGGAAGGATGGCCCTGACCAGAGGGACCTCCAGCACCTCAGGCTGTTTTAACCCTGCAGAGTCAGGAATTTGGAACAGAAGTCCCTGAAGTTTGGCAGCAGCTGCCTGAGATGGGGCGGTGCTCACAGAGCCCTGGAGCTGCCTTTGGATGCGACTGGAGCATCCTGGGTTTGGGTTTTCTGGCCACAGCCCAGCCAGGGCACAGATCAGGGTGATAACTGGCAGCAAATAATTCATGGAAACCAGTGTTGGTGAACTGAGCAGAAATAATTACAACTAAAAACGTTCCTGGGCTCTCCAACTTCGAGAAATGCAGAAGCAGAATTGGGTTTTGCAAAGAGGCTCCTCCACAGCCCCGGGTTTTCAGAAAACCTTTGGTTGCTCCCAGTCTGCTCTGAGCCCTGTGGGATGCACATAGGAATGCAAATAACAGATTATAATTTTTTTTTTTTTTTTAATTAAGATCATTTACCTACTTACAAGACTCGACTACTGAATTTTAGATCCCCGTTGGAAAAATGATCCTTTTCACCTTCCCTCCGCTGCAGTGGGAATTACTGAGCGAGGCTCTCGTGGCAGCAGCTCTGTAGGAACAGACAGCTCTTGGGGAGCTGCCACCGCTTTGGCGTCTCTGCCTGAGGCGTTCTTTTTGGAAAGCTGATTTCTCTCACTCACCGGCCCTCCCTCCCAGGCTGCAGCTCCACTTCTCAGCAGACACAAGCCTGCACTCTGTTCCCCCTTCACCCACGACCAGGATTTCTGCCTGAGGTCGTAGTGGATTTTATCAGTGTCTTAAACGCTTTCTGCCTGGAACTCTGTGGCTCAGAGCCACAGCCCAGAGAACCGAGCTCCCCCTTGGAAATCGCTGTAGATCTCTTTCAATCCTAGTTTTTGGTTTTTTGCACTAAGCAATTGCGTTGCTGCAATTCAAGCAACTGTCAGGACTTTTCCTCGGAACATGCTTTCCAACACCACTCCAAAGATCTGACCAGGACTAAGAGCAGCAACAAAATTCCCTTCTCCCTTCGGTGTGAAAAGCATGACTAAGCCTAGATGATCTTAAGATTCCTTTAGTTGCGAAGGAAAGATGAATTTCTTGTCAAGGAAACATGCTCAGGGTAAATAGACTTAGGCTATCGGGCAGGTAGGAGTAGCTCCAACACTCTTCTGGAATAATAGGAAACTGAAAATGTGCAGATATATATTTTTTAAAACATGAAATAGACAGTAAGTGACAGCGGACTCACTGTAAAATCTCCCCGGTGTGGTTATTCTTTACCTTGTGTCTTCTGTTGTAAAATGAACTTGGAACAGTTACAACTTTGTGTGGGGAAAGAAAAAAAAAAAAAAAAAAGAAGAAAAAAAAAAAAAAGGCAAAAAAACCCTAACTCAACCTGTGTGAAACTGCATAATGCTATAAGCTAACCTACATTCTGTAATGCTACCTTGTATGTTGAATTTGTTAACGCACATTGAGCGTGCAAATAAAAATTAAATCACTTTAAATTTCGCTGCCTTTGCCGTGCGTGACCGTGGGCGACAACCAACACACGACTGAGCACTCCCAGGATTTGCTTCTATAAATATGAAAACGTGCACGGGAAGAGCACACACAGAACGAATCTGGGTGGAATAAAGAAACGCAGCAGAACCCTGGCACATGAAGTATTAAATGAAAGCGGGTCTGGAAGAGAGAGGGATTCAGGGTGCCCTAATTGTGGCCATCCAGCACCTGAAGGACACAAGAAGGAAAGATGGAGAGAGACTATTTATAGAGGCCTGGAGTGACAGGACCAGGGCGAGTGGCTTCAAAGTGACAGAGAGGAGGTTTAGTTTGGATATGGGGAAGGAATTCCTCCCTGTGAGGGTGTGAGGCCCTGGCACAGAGCCTGGCACAGGGTGCCCAGAGCAGCTGCGGCTGCCCCTGGATCCCTGGGAGTGTCCAAGGCCAGGCTGGAGCAGCCTGGGACAGTGGGAGGTGCCCATGGCACTGGATGAGCTTTAAGATCCCTCCCAACCCAAACCATTCCATGATAACACTTCTCACTTCAGCCTTGGCCCATCCCAAAACCTACAGTAACCCACACAGCATTATCATTTGGTACAACTTGGCATAATTTGGTATAATTTGCTATAATTTGGTATAACTTGGTCTAATTTGGTACAATTCCGTATAATTTGGCATGAACAGATATCATTAAATTGGATCTGACTGGGAAGAAGGGACATCAGAAAAAGAAGCGATTTCCGCTCCAGGGTCTGTAACTCAGAAGCATTCCTGGACTCCTGGTCAAAGCTGAATTCTCCAGGAGTGGTTTTTGTCCATCCCACCCCGTGCAAGACGCAGCAGTCCCCCCTCAAGCGCTGGGATTTGGCTTTTGGGGTTGTTTTTCTGCAGCTGCCCATCAACACCACCCAGAACAACATTGCTGGCACAGAGCCACGGCTTTAGAAAAGGCCAAACAGCCCCGGGCTGGGTTTCCCCAGCAACAGATTCCAGCCTTGAGCAGCTCTCTGCTCTCCTAGAGAGCTCCAAGCAGCAAAAACCGACTTCCAGAGCTGCTTCAGGTGTCTCAGAACGAGCTCCAGGTCTCATTGGTGAGGAGCCAGGAGGATTCAGCCCAGGTTTTACAAAGAGGTGGGTGATGGCTCTGGAAAAGGATCACAGAATGATGATTTAGGGTTGGAAGGGACCTTAAAAACCACCCAGTCCCACTCCCTGCTCTGGGCAGGGACAACTCCCACTGCTCCTGGACACTGCCAGGGGTTGGAGCAGCACCAGCTGCTCTGGGATGTCGCAGTGTCCCCTGCTCTGCACGCCTCGTGTGCCTCCTCCAACGTGCCCAGAGTTAACACCAAAACCTGCCTCTCTCCAGCTCTGCCTGGGACAAAGGGACTGGAACACACCAGCTCATTGAGCACAGCCCGAGTCCTGCTCTGGAGATTTGATTCCAATGTTTTGCTCACCAGTGGCAGCCAGGGAAGATGCTGGAGACACAAAATTCCCAGAAACCAGCGGGATCCTGCAGGTAACGAGCAACCCACAGGGCTCAGGGCTGAGATAATCACCGTGACCTAAACGCAGCCTTGCAGGACCTGAAGGAGCCCACAAAAAAGAGGGAGAGAGATTATTTGCAAGGACAAAGGGGAATGGCTTCAGACTGACAGAGGAGAGGGTTAGATGGGATGTTGGGAAGGAATTCCTCCCTGTGAGGGTGGGCAGGCCCTGGCACAGGGTGCCCAGAGCAGCTGTGGCTGCCCCTGGATCCCTGGCAGTGCCCAAGGCCAGGCTGGAAAGGGTTTGGAGCAGCCTGGGACAGTGGAAGGTTGTTGCTATATTATGTGAGCTTTTGTGAGATGTTTACAGCTCCGTAACTGAATTTCCCACAGCCTCTACTGTAAACATCACGTTTTCCACATTCTTTCTGATGAGGGTCAATGATGGACTTCCAGCCTGGCCAGGGGGATGGAGAGGTGGTAACCCTGCCCCCTCCAATCCCTGGCCATTCTTCAAAACCTATAAAAACGAGGTCTTTGTAAATAATAAAGTTCTTCTTCAGCCTTCATCTCGTGGAGTCAGCTCTGTGAGTATTTACTCGTGTCCACTAGCG